>NC_134356.1:611030528-611334695 GCF_048569485.1 Anomaloglossus baeobatrachus | reverse complement strand
CTGTACCTTTAAAGATTTTCAATCCCGGCCGTCACTGTGCTGCAGACGCGCCCACTGCACGCTGTGTGGGCTGCGTCTGCAAGGATGACGTCACCACGCGCCTGCTGCTGCTTCTTCGTGCCGTAGAGGAGCTTGTGGGAGGACCGGAGCAGAGGCCTCAGTGGATGACGTCATCCATCATGGTGCCGGGCAGGAGGTTGCAGTGAAGAGGGAGCAGGACGGGATTCCATAGTGTCAGCAGCAGCTCTGCCTGGGATCAGTGTCAGTTATTGCAGGAGTGTGACCTGCTGCAGATCAGGTCGGGCTGTCAGTGTCGGGTCATCAGCCTCATCCCTCCCCTGCAATAACTCACTCTGAGCTCCAGCTCAAACATCACTACACAGATCCTGCACTGATCACATCTGAGCCTGCAGCACACATTATACTATATGGCCCATATTACATATAGAATATGTGAGGTGCTGTAGGTCCAGGTGTGATTAGTGCAGGATATTGTATATTTGCGTACATGGTATACCACATCTAGTGTACAGAGTAGTGTGATATACTGTGTACATGGTATACCACATCCAGTGTACAGAGCAGTATGATATACTGTGTACATGGTATACCACATCCAGTGTACAGAACAGTGTGATATACTGTGTACATGGTATACCACATCCAGTGTACAGAACAGTGTGATATACTGTGTACATGGTATACCACATCCAGTGTATAGAGCAGTGTGATATACTGTGTACATGGTATACCACATCCGGTGTACAGAACAGTGTGATATACTGTGTACATGGTATACCACATCCAGTGTATAGAGCAGTGTGATATACTGTGTACATGGTATACTACATCCAGTGTACAGAGTAGTGTGATATACCGTATTTTTCGGACTATAAGACGCACCGGACTATAAGACGCACCCTGGTTTTAGAGGAGGAAAATGGGAAAATAAAACTTTAAGCAAAAAATGTGGTCATGACACACTGTTATGGGGCGAGGATCTGCTGCTGACACTGTTATGGGGGTAATGTCCCCAAATTCTCTACTAAGGTACCCCATCCTGGTAATGATCCTCCTGCCTTGTATATGATCCTGCTATAAACCCCCATCCAGCCTGTTCACATACCCCCCCCATCCAGCCTGTTCACATACCCCCCCCCCATCCAGCCTGTTCACATACCCCCCCCATCCAGCCTGTTCACATACCCCCCCCCATCCAGCCTGTTCACATACCCCCCCCATCCAGCCTGTTCACATACCCCCCCCCCCATCCAGCCTGTTCACATACCCCCCCCCCCATCCAGCCTGTTCACATACCCCCCCCCCATCCAGCCTGTTCACATACCCCCCCCCATCCAGCCTGCTCATATACTCCCATCCTGCTATATGCCCCCATCGTGCTCATATACCATCCTGGTATATGGCCTGTATCCTATAGCACAGAGAAAAAAATAAACGTTTATACTCACCTTTTCCTCAGTCCCTGCAGCTGATCATCTTCCTCTGTGCGCCGCTGACCTGTGTGTGTGTGTGTGTGTGTGTGTGGAGCCGTTCCCCTGCTGCATCGCGATGTCTTCCTGTCTGTGCCGATCAGCTGACCGGCACAGATCAGCTGACCGGCACAGACAGGAAGACATCGCGTGCAGCAGGGGGACGGCTCCACACACGGGGACGGGTGAGTGTACTGATTCACTGCACCCCGCGCTGGTAATGACGCGCGGGGGGCAGTGAATACAGCCGCACATGATCACTCCAGGCTGTAATTGCCAGGGGTGATCATGCGGCCGGCTCTTTACTATGCGCGCGTCCCCGCTCATCCTTCCGCCCACCTGTCAGTGCCGACTTCAGCGCTGAGAGATGGGCGGGAGGATGGGCGTGCATATGTAATGAGCGGGCACACGTGGTCACGGCAGGCGCTGCTGCTGCCTGCTCGTGCCCCCGATGACCTGCAGCACCCTCATTCCCAGCCGCAGCCCTATAGTCAGACCATAAGACGCACCCCCAACTTTCCCCCAACATTTGAGGGAAAAAAAGTGCGTCTTATGGTCCGAAAAATACGGTACTGTGTACATGGTATACCACATCCAGTGTGCAGAGTAGTGTGATATACTGTGTACATGGTATACCACATCCAGTGTATAGAGCAGTGTGATATACTGTGTACATGGTATACTACATCCAGTGTACAGAGTAGTGTGATATACTGTGTACATGGTATACCACATCCAGTGTGCAGAGTAGTGTGATATACTGTGTACATGGTATACCACATCCAGTGTACAGAGCAGTGTGATATACTGTGTACATGGTATACCACATCCAGTGTACAGAGCAGTGTGATATACTGTGTACATGGTATACCACATCCAGTGTATAGAGCAGTGTGATATACTGTGTACATGGTATACTACATCCAGTGTACAGAGTAGTGTGATATACTGTGTACATGGTATACCACATCCAGTGTACGGAGCAGTGTGATATACTGTGTACATGGTATACCACATCCAGTGTATAGAGCAGTGTGATATACTGTGTACATGGTATACTACATCCAGTGTACAGAGTAGTGTGATATACTGTGTACATGGTATACCACATCCAGTGTGCAGAGTAGTGTGATATACTGTGTACATGGTATACCACATCCAGTGTATAGAGCAGTGTATTATACTGTGTACATGGTATACTACATCCAGTGTACAGAGTAGTGTGATATACTGTGTACATGGTATACCACATCCAGTGTGCAGAGTAGTGTGATATACTGTGTACATGGTATACCACATCCAGTGTACAGAGCAGTGTGATATACTGTGTATATGGTATACCACATCCAGTGTACAGAGCAGTGTGATATACTGTGTACATGGTATACCACATCCAGTGTATAGAGCAGTGTGATATACTGTGTACATGGTATACTACATCCAGTGTACAGAGTAGTGTGATATACTGTGTACATGGTATACCACATCCAGTGTACAGAGCAGTGTGATATACTGTGTACATGGTATACCACATCCAGTGTATAGAGCAGTGTGATATACTGTGTACATGGTATACTACATCCAGTGTACAGAGTAGTGTGATATACTGTGTACATGGTATACCACATCCAGTGTACAGAGTAGTGTGATATACTGTGTACATGGTATACCACATCCAGTGTACAGAGCAGTGTCATATACTGTGTACATGGTATACCACATCCAGTGTACAGAGTAGTGTAATATACTGTGTACATGGTATACCACATCCAGTGTATAGAGCAGTGTGATATACTGTGTACATGGTATACTACATCCAGTGTACAGAGTCGTGTGATATACTGTGTACATGGTATACCACATCCAGTATACGGAGCAGTGTGATATACTGTGTACATGGTATACCACATCCAGTGTATAGAGCAGTGTGATATACTGTGTACATGGTATACTACGTCCAGTGTACAAAGTAGTGTGATATACTGTGTACATGGTATACCACATCCAGTGTGCAGAGTAGTGTGATATACTGTGTACATGGTATACCACATCCAGTGTACAGAGCAGTGTGATATACTGTGTACATGGTATACCACATCCAGTGTACAGAGCAGTGTGATATACTGTGTACATGGTATGCCACATCCAGTGTACAGAGCAGTGTGATATACTGTGTACATGGTATACCACATCCAGTGTATAGAGCAGTGTGATATACTGTGTACATGGTATACCACATCCAGTGTACAGAGCAGTGTGATATACTGTGTACATGGTATACTACATCCAGTGTACAGAGTAGTGTGATATACTGTGTACATGGTATACCACATCCAGTGTACAGAGCAGTGTGATATACTGTGTACATGGTATGCCACATCCAGCGTACAGAGTAGTGTGATATACTGTGTACACACATCAGATGGTATATAATAATGTGTATATTGTATAACATCTGGTGTCTGTATCACAGTAAACCCGGTACTATGTGAGGATACCTAACACTATCTGTGTCTGTACTGTGCTATATACTGGCTGTAAACTACATGAGGATGCCTAGTATAATCTGACTCTGCACTGTGCTATATAGGGGCTGTGTACTACGTGAGGATGCCTAACACTATCTAGGTCTGCACTGTGCTATATACTGGTTGTATACTATATGAGGGTGACTAATGCTATCTAGCTCTGCACTGTGCTATTTTTGAGCTGTGTACTACGTGAAGGTGCTTAATATTATCTGGTCTGCTCTATGCTGTATAGGGGCTATGTACTATGTGAGGATGCCTAATGCTATCTGGCTCTGCACTGTGCTATATAGGGGCTGTGTACTACGTGAGGATGCCTAATGCTATCTGGGTCTGCAGTGTGCTATATAGGGGCTGTGTACTACATGAGGGTGCCTAATGCTATATGGGTCTGCATTGTGCTATATGGGGGCTGTATACGACATGAGGGTTCCTACTGCTATATGGGTCTGCATTGTACTATATGGGGGCTGCTTAATGTAATATGGGGGTTGCATAGTGCCATATGGGGGCTGCATAGTGCCATATGAGGGCTGCATAGTGCCATATGGGGGCTGTATAGTGCTATATGGGGGCTGCATAATGCAATATGGGGGCTGCATAATGCTACATGGGGGCTACATAATACTATATGGAGGACTATGGGAGCTTCCTAACACTATATGGAGGAATATGGGGGCTGTATGCTACTATTCCCCCAGAGTTGTATGTCCCCTCCACCCCAGAGCTGTATACCCCCAGAGCTGCATGTCACCCCCCCACCTCAGAGCTGTTTGTCCCCCCACCTCAGAGCCACTGCCCCCCTCTAGAGCTGTATGCCCCCCATTGATATATACCCCTTTCCTCAGTAATATGTATGCCCGCCAGTAATGTGTATGTCCCCAGCCTCTCTTATGATGTATATACAGCAGTGTAAGTGTGCTCTATGTGCGGCCATGTCTGTTAGTGACTGCCACCAATCAGTGTGGCACAGACACATGCCCAGGAGGAGCTGGATGGAGACAGGCAGGGAGGTGAATGAGGCTGTTGCCGACTTCACAATATTAGAAATATCTCTAATTTGTCTGTGTGTTCATGTATGATGTGTATGTATGTATGTCAGTGTATATGACTGTGTATAGATTTATGTCTGTTTATATGTGTTTTTGTGGATTTTTCTTTAAATATATATGTGTACGTATGCCTGTATGTGTATGCATCTGTGCATGTCTATGTGTGGATGGGGCCCACTGAGACTCTTTCGCCCAGGGCCTACAAAAACCTGGAACCGGCCCTGCGTGTACCAGTCATGTATTCTCCTGTACACTGTACAGGGGCGTACCTTTGTGGGTCATGCGGCATATTTGCCCCTGCACAGCAATCAGGGGTGCACCATTGGAAAGTGTGAGGCAGCAGTATGGTGGGAGAAAATTGTAAGTGGACAGTATTGGGAAAGAAAAGTGTGAGGGGCATAGTATAGAGACTGGGTAGTGGAGGGGGGATAAGCAGTATAGAGAAGGGGCAGCATGATGGCCAGTGTGAGGTCACAGTATGGAGGGCACAATATGCTGAGAAGGGGGAAAGTGAGACGGAGGTACAGTATAGTGACTGGATAATGAAGCAGGTAGGCAGTATAGAGAAGGGGCAGCATGGTGGCCAGTGTGAGGGCACAGTATACTGAGGAGGGGGAATGTGAGACTGAGGTGCAGTGTAGAGAAGGGGCAGCATGGGGGCCAGTGTGAGGACACAGTATGCTGAGGAGGGGAATGCAAGACTGAGGTGCAGTATAGTGACTGGATAGTGAAGGAGACAGGCATTATAGAGAAGGGGCAGCATGGTGGCTAGTGTGGGGGCACAGTATGCTGAGCTGGGGGAATGTGAGACAGAGGTACAGTATAGTGACTAGATAGTGAAGGAGGTAGGCAGTATAGAGAAGGGGCAGCATTGTGGCCAGTGTGAGGGCACAGTATGCTGAGCTGGGGTAATGTGAGACGGAGGTAAAGTGTAGTGACTGGATAGTGAAGAAGGTAGGCAGTATAGAGAAGGGGCAGCATGGTGGCCAGTGTGAGGGCACAGTATGGAGGGCACAGTATGCTGAGAAGGGGGAATGTGAGACTGAGGTGCTATATTTATATCTAAATGCTACAGTTCGTGCTCTACTGTTATGGCTAAAAATGTTAACGTTACTGGGCCCCCACCAGATTTTCTGCCCAGGGGCCCCCACCAACCTTAATCTGGCCCTGGATACAGGCAGGGGCTGGCTGGCACATTTTAGCCTGGGGGGCAATCATAAATCAGTGGCCGTCAAGTTGCAGCAGCCCACCTTTGGTCTATTAATCTCTGGCCACTGCATTAAAGCAGCAGTGGTAAAATGCTTTATGAACAGGCTGCTGCATATACAGTCATATGAAAAAGTTTGGGCACCCCTATTAATGTTAACTTTTTTTCTTTATAACAATTTGGGTTTTTGCAACAGCTATTTCAGTTTCATATATCTAATAACTGATGGACTGAGTAATATTTCTGGATTGAAATGAGGTTTATTGTACTAACAGAAAATGTGCAATCCGCATTTAAACAAAATTTGACCAGTGCAAAAGTATGGGCACCCTTATGAATTTCTTGATTTGAACACTCCTAATTACTTTTTACTGACTTACTAAAGCACTAAATTGGTTTTGTAACCTCATTGAGCTTTGAACTTCATAGGCAGGTGTATCCAATCATGAGAAAAGGTATTTAAGGTGGCCACTTGCAAGTTGTTCTCCTATTTGAATCTCCTATGAAGAGTGGCATCATGGGCTCCTCAAAACAACTCTCAAATGATCTGAAAACAAAGATTATTCAACATAGTTGTTCAGGGGAAGGATACAAAAAGTTGTCTCGGAGATTTAAACTGTCAGTTTCCACTGTGAGGAACATAGTAAGGAAATGGAAGAACACAGGTACAGTTCTTGTTAAGCCCAGAAGTGGCAGGCCAAGAAAAATATCAGAAAGGCAGAGAAGAAGAATGGTGAGAACAGTCAAGGACAATCCACAGACCACCTCCAAAGACCTGCAGCTTCATCTTGCTGCAGATGGTGTCAAAGTGCATCGGTCAACAATACAGCGCATGTTTGTCATGATGTATGTAGTTTTCTCCATCCCATATTTTTGTATAAGATGCCATGTGATGTATTTTACCTTCTCACTGTATTTGCTGTAATACTATGTCAGGATGTGATGTAACTTTCCTTTGGTTGTACTTACTGAACACTTTGAAATGTCTTGGGATGTAAGTGACCATACCTTCCCCCCAGCCTGTATCATATTGCAATCAGGCTTCAGCAGTAGCTATTGTCATTGATTTGGTGGGGGTTGCATATATATATTGTTCTTCTCAGCATGGGACTTCTCCAATCTACAACTTGGTAAACAGAACAGAGCCAGCAGTCTAAAGTCCATTCATGCATCTAATGGCCAGGGGGAGGTGTGCCCACCTAAGGGGCTGATCCCAGGAGAGAAGAACATGTTAGTTCAGTTAGTTGGATCTCGGCTGGAGACGTACTAGGATCTATAGCTGAAGCTGGATCCTGGGGTCTGTGTGTGTGGACTGTTACAGACTGGAGATCCGCGGCCACGTGGGATTGTGCTTTGTTGAGTGAAGGGTGAGGACCTGTGCTAAGGCCAGCTCCTTATCGCCCGTACATGGACGATTGGACTTTGAGGACTTTTGCATTCTCCTTGGCGCCCCCGGACCTATTTCCTTTGTGTGGACTCTAAAGAACCATTTTAATATTGCATGTTTTATGCTCCCTGCCTCATTAAATCTTCTTGGATTGTTCCTTGGCCTGGCGTCCCTTACTGCTCTGTCGCATACCTCGTCACAAACTGGTGGCAGCGGCGGGATTAGAGCAGAAAGAATGGAGGACAACGGCCCATTAACATCTGGATTCAGAACCTCAGGATACAGGAACTGGACTGTGGTGAGTCTACAAACAATGGCCCGTGAATTAGGAGTCGGTTACAAAGGACTCTCTAAGGAGCAACTAATTGAGGCATTGGAAAACGCTTGCCTGTAAGATGGCACCGAGGAACAATTTCCACAGCAAAGGGAGGAAAGACGGGAGCTGGAGGTAAATACTAGTGATGAGCGAGTACTAAAAAGCTCGGGTGCTCGAAGCTCGGGCCGAGCCTCCCAAGATACTCGTGTACTCAGCCCGAGCAACGAGCCCAATGTTATCCTATGGGAGACCCGAGTATTTTTGTGAAATGACCCCCCGGCAGCATGGAGAAACCCTAAAAATGTCACAAAAGTCTCAGAAGAGTGCTCAAATGACATGGCAACAGCATGGGGAAGACCCCTTGAAGCATTTATCACTGAAAAGTCACAGCTGTGAACAATTTTGTCCGCGTTTTACGCCATTTTTACGGACTCACCAGAAAACCTTCCAAAATGACCCCAAAATGATTTTTCATGGCGGAAATGTTAAGGGCACATACCCAATAGTGAGATAGAGCTGGTGTATGTTACTTTTTGAGATTAATACATGAAAGATTTTACGTGAAAACATTGTGTGGCACTCTGATGTCCCTGAGAAGAGACGTACATGAAGGCCTCTTGAGTCTAATGTGCCCATTTTGAGGAAGTGAGTCTTTGTAGTATTTTCCTTTGCCAGGGCAGTCCAAAATTGTGAGGTTCACCAATGCCCCTGCATACAGACGTGCATGAGGGCCTGTAAACCTGAAGTGCCCATTGTAAGGAAGTGGGTCTATTGTAGTATAGCCCTTAGGCAGGGCAGCCAAAAATTGGGAGGCTCCACATTGTCCCTGGATAGAGACGTGCATGATGGCCTGTAAACCTGAAGTGCCCATTGTAAGGAAGTGGGTCTATTGTAGTATAGCCCTTAGGCAGGGCAGCCAAAAATTGGGAGGCTCCACGTTGTCCCTGGATAGAGACGTGCATGAGGGCCTGTAAACCTGAAGTGCCCATTGGAAGGAAGTGGGTCTATTGTAGTATAGCCCTTAGGCAGGGCAGCCAAAAATTGGGAGGCTCCACGTTGTCCCTGGGTAGAGACGTGCATGAGGGCCTCAAAACATTAAGTGTCCATTGTCAGGAAGTGGGTGTATTATAGTATAGCCCTTAGGCAGGGCAGCCAAAAATTGGGAGGCTCCACGTTGTCCCTGGGTAGAGACGTGCATGAGGGCCTCAAAACATTAAGTGTCCATTGTCAGGAAGTGGGTGTATTATAGTATAGCCCTTAGGCAGGGCAGCCAAAAATTGGGAGGCTCCACATTGTCCCTGGATAGAGACGTGCATGATGGCCTGTAAACCTGAAGTGCCCATTGTAAGGAAGTGGGTCTATTGTAGTATAGCCCTTAGGCAGGGCAGCCAAAAATTGGGAGGCTCCACGTTGTCCCTGGATAGAGACGTGCATGAGGGCCTGTAAACCTGAAGTGCCCATTGGAAGGAAGTGGGTCTATTGTAGTATAGCCCTTAGGCAGGGCAGCCAAAAATTGGGAGGCTCCACGTTGTCCCTGGGTAGAGACGTGCATGAGGGCCTCAAAACATTAAGTGTCCATTGTCAGGAAGTGGGTGTATTATAGTATAGCCCTTAGGCAGGGCAGCCAAAAATTGGGAGGCTCCACGTTGTCCCTGGGTAGAGACGTGCATGAGGGCCTCAAAACATTAAGTGTCCATTGTCAGGAAGTGGGTGTATTATAGTATAGCCCTTAGGCAGGGCAGGCAAAAATTGGGAGGCTCCACGTTGTCCCTGGGTAGAGACGTGCATGAGGGCCTCAAAACATTAAGTGTCCATTGTCAGGAAGTGGGTGTATTATAGTATAGCCCTTAGGCAGGGCAGCCAAAAATTGGGAGGCTCCACGTTGTCCCTGGGTAGAGACGTGCATGAGGGCCTCAAAACATTGTTCCCATTGCAAAGGAGCGGGTCTCCTGTCGTTGTAATGTCCATTCTGCAAAGAATGGGCGAAAAAATTTACCACTGGGGGTATACCTGAAACAAAGGCCTAAGTATTGCAATTTGTAACGGTCATCATCATGGTGGCGCATGAGGAGAAGGAGGAGCAGTCCAGCGATTATCCAAAGTCCAGAAGTGTGTACCCATGGGTGAGGGGAGGTACATGGCAAACTTTAAATTCCGCTCTCATTTGCTGGTGGTGTGGTGAAGTCTGGCCCAATCCAACCCTTGTTCATCTTGATCAGAGTCAGCCTGTCAGCATTTTCAGTTGACAGGCGGGTGCGTTTATCTGTAATGATTCCACCTGCGGCACTAAAAACACGCTCTGACAAAACGCTAGCAGCAGGGCAGGCCAGGACTTCCAAGGCGTAGAGAGCCAATTCATGCCACGTGTCCAGCTTGGATACCCAATAATTGTAAGGCACAGAGGAATGTCGGAGTACAGTTGTTCGATCTGCAAGGTACTCCTTCAGCATCTGGGCAAACTTAGGATTTCTTGTGGCACTACCCCGCACCTCAGGGGCTGTGGTACGTGAGGGGCTGAGAAAACTGTCCCACATCTTAAAGACTGTTCCCCTACCTCTGGCTGATTGGACTTGTGCCTCTCTCGGCTGTACGCCTCGGTTGTCCACTGATTCATGACCTATGCCGCTAGCGTTTTGTGAGGGGAATACTTTGCCTACTTCCGTGACTATGGCCTTCCGGAACTGCTGCATTTTGGTTGACCTCTCCTCCACGGTAATAAGAGACAAAAAGTTCTCCTTGTAGCGTGGGTCTAACAGTGTTACCAACCAGTAATGATTGTCGGCCAAGATGTTCTTAACGCGAGGGTCACGAGACAGGCAGCTTACCATAAAGTCAGCCATGTGCGCCAGACTCTTAACAGCCAGGACTTCAGTAGCCTGACCAACAAGATGACTGAACATGCTGTCCTCCTCCTCCTCCTCCTCCTCCTCCTCATCTACCCTGTCCTCTGGCCAGCCACGCTGAACCGAGGATATGACTGGTGTGCATGTCATATCCTCAATTTGGCCGGAGAGTTGCTCCATGTCTTCATCCTCCTCCTCGTCATAGTCCTCCACTGCACGTTGTGATGAGACGAGGCTGGGCTGTGTGTTATCATCACCCACACCCACTACTGTTTCTTGTTGCAACTCATCGCGCTCCGCCTGCAATGCATCATGTTTGTTTTTCAGCAGAGACCGTTTTAGAAGGCAGAGTAGCGGTATGGTGACGCTAATAATGGCGTCATCACCACTCACCATCTTGGTGGAGTCCTCAAAGTTTTGGAGGATGGTACATAGGTCTGACATCCATCTCCACTCCTCAGGTGTTATGTGTGGAGTTTGACCCATTTCCCGACGGCTTAGGTGATGCAGGTACTCAACAACTGCCCTCTTCTGCTCACATATCCTGACCAACATGTGCAGAGTTGAATTCCAACGCGTGGGGACATCACACACCAGTCTGTGAGCCGGAAGATGCAAACTGCGCTGAAAGCCGGCAAGGCCGGCTGAAGCAGTAGGTGACTTTCGAAAATGTGCAGACAGGCGGCGAACTTTTACCAGCAGATCAGACAGCTCTGGGTATGACTTTAGAAACCGCTGAACCACGAGGTTGAGCACATGGGCCACGCATGGAACATGTGTCAGCTGGCCTCGCCTCAAAGCCGCCACCAGGTTCCGGCCATTGTCACACACGACCTTTCCTGGCTTTAGGTTCAGAGGTGTGAGCCAGTGATCTGCCTGCTGTTTCAGAGCTGTCCACAGCTCTTCTGCATTGTGGGGTTTGTCACCTATGCAGATTAGCTTCAGCACAGCCTGTTGCCGCTTCGCCGAGGCAGTGCTGCAGTGCTTCCAGCTTGTGACTGGTGTGGAGGGTACAGTGGATGAGGATGCGCAGGAGGAGGAGGAGGCTGAAGAGCATGACATTCCGGAGCTGTAGAGTGTGGGTGAAACACTGACTGAGGTAGGGCCTGCAAACCTTGGTGTGGGAAGGACGTGTTCCGTCCCTCGCTCAGACTGGGTCCCAGTTCCACAATATTAACCCAGTGTGCCGTCAACGAGATGTAGCGGCCTTGCCCACAAGCACTTGTCCACGTGTCTGTGGTTAGGTGGACCTTGGGTGAAACAGCGTTGTTCAGGGCACGTGTGATGTTTTGTGACACGTGGTTATGCAACGCGGGGACGGCACACCGGGAGAAATAGTGGCGGCTGGGGACCGAGTAACGTGGGACAGCTGCCGCCATCAGGTCACGGAATGCTTCTGTCTCCACCAGCCTAAAAGGCAACATTTCCAGTGCAAGCAGTCGCGAAATGTTAGCATTTAGAACTGTGGCATGTGGGGTGTTGGCAGTGTATTTGCGCCTGCGTTCAAAGGTTTGCTGAATGGATAACTGAACGCTGCGCTGGGACAAGGACGTGCTTGATGATGGTGTTCTTTCTGCGTAGGCAACTGCAGGTGCAGGAGTGGAGGAGGCTTGTTCGCAGGCAGCATGGACAGGGGATTGGCTCGCATGCACAACCAGCGAAGACGTAGCAGTGACATCAGCAAGCACTGCTCCTCGATTTTGTTGTACTTCCCACAAAGTCGGGTGCTTGGCTGACATGTGCCTGATCATGCTGGTGGTGGTCAGGCTGCTAGTTTTGGTACCCCTGCTGATGCTGGCACGGCAGGTGTTGCAAATGGCCTTTTTTGAATCATCTGGATCCAACTTAAAAAACTGCCAGACTCGGGAAGACCTAACATTTGTACAGGCACCTTGTGTCGTCGTGTTGTTCCGGGGAACGGTTGCCTGACTTCTGCCTGGGGCCACCACCCTGCTTCTTACTGCCTGTTGTGATGCTACGCCTCCCTCCCCCTGTGCACTGCTGTCCTCGCTCTGCATATCCTCCTGCCAGGTTGGGTCAGTTACTGGATCATCCACCACGTCGTCTTCCTCTTCCGCACCCTGCTCCTCCTCCTGACTTCCTGACAATTGTGTCTCATCATCGTCCACCACTTGTTGAGACACGTTGCCAACTTCGTGAGAACGTGGCTGCTCAAATATTTGGCCATCTGTACAGACGATCTCCTCATGACCCACTTCAATATGAGCTGGCGAGAGGCCAGAATGTGTGAATGGAAACGTGAACAGCTCTTCCGAGTGTCCAAGTGTGGGATCATTAATGTCCGAGGAGGACGTGTACTCAGCCTGGTGGTAGGAAGGAGGATCAGGTTCAGAAATGTGCGGTGCAGTATCACGGCTACTGACACTTGACCGTGTGGAAGACAGAGTGTTTGTGGTGGTGCCAATCTGACTGGAAGCATTATCTGCTATCCAACTAACAACCTGTTGACACTGGTCTTGGTTCAAGAGCGGTGTACTGCTGCGGTCCCCAAGAATTTGGGACAGGACGTGCGAGCGACTAGATGTGGCCCTTTGTTGTGGCGAAATTAGAGCTTGCCCACGACCTCGGCCTCTGCCTGCACCACCATCACGTCCACTTCCTTGTTCCTTGCCAATGCCCTTGCGCATTTTGCAATGCTGTGCACTGCTGACGTGTATATTCACTACTTGTGCGTTATATCAAAGTTTGTGGAAATTGCACACAAGTGCACCTGTACGCTGCCACCAACAGGCACACACGTGCGGTTTTAAAAACCAAGCACGGACGCAATAAGAACCTAACAGGTTTTTTTGGGGAGCGACAATTACAGACAAGTCAGACACTATCTGGACTGTTTTACACTGTGTACACCAGCCCCAGATATGATGAAGGCTGGTATACGGTCACCACTACCCTGCCTGCCTGCCTGCCTGTATACTGGTACAATAGTCCTGACAATGACTCTTCTGGTCACTAGCCTGTATTCAGACCTGGCTATACCCTGCCTGTATATAGCAACAATAGTCCTGAGAAGGACTCTGCTACTGTACTCCGACCTGGCTATACCCTGCCTGCCTGTATACAACTAGAATAGTCCTGAGAAGGACTTTTGGTCACACTGTTTGCAGCCCTGCAACTGAAAAAGCTATAAAGGGCCCCAAAGCTTTCCCTGAATCAGCGACACTCTCCCTGCACTGACTGTCTGGATAGCTGTGAGCAGAGCACAGCGCGCCGGCCGGTATAAAGGCTCGGTCATGCTGTGCAGGCCGGCCAATCACTGCAATTCCACAACTAACAGGGCTGTGGCATTGCAGTGGTCTGCCAGCCAATCCCTGCATGAGGGCTGGCTCTCAAAAGAGCGCCAACATGCAGAAATGAAGACCACGAGTACAGCACGAGTATCGCGAGATTACTCGGTCCCCGCCGAGCAGCCCGAGTACAGCGATACTCGTGCGAGTACCGAGTAGTTACAAGCATGCTCGCTCATCACTAGTAAATACCCAAAAAAGTCAATGGGTTGTGTGGTATGAGGAGGAGATGGCACTGCTTGGAGATGAGGCCACCATAGAAGATAAGAGGGAGGCTATTCGCAGAGCTCAAGAGAGGGCAGCATTGCTGGAGAGGAGATTTGCTATGGAAGCAGCTAGAGGCTCCAGACAAACTTTAACCACAGCACCAACTATGAGGGAATTCTCCAGAGTGTCCCGCAAGGACTTTAAGCCATTTAATGAAGCTGCAGGTGACATTGAGGGCTTCTTTCAGGACTTTGAGCATCAGTGCCGATTAATGGAAGTCCCAGAAAGAGAGCGAGTCAGACACCTAGTGGGCCTCTTGGAGGGTGGAGCTGCCGACGCCTATAGAGCTATGGACCCTCAGTGGAATTGTGAGTATGGGGAGATAAAACAGACCATTCTGGAACATTATGCCGTGAGCCCAGATACTTATAGGACTAAGTTCCGTACATTAGCCTGTGATGGAGAAGTGTCTTTCAAGCTGTTTGCCCACAGACTGAAACAAGTATGCCATTGCTGGCTGGAGGGAGAGGGGGCCTTAACTTGGGAGACGTTCATCCAGGTCATCCTAAAAGAACAGTTTTATGCCAAGTGCCCTACTGAGATTCGGGAATGGGTGCGTGAGAGGAGACCAGAGACAATGGAACAAGCTGCCGCTCTAGCAAAATGACCAGCTCCCCAACACCAGAGGTTCCTTGTCCTTCAGTGTCCAATGTTCCTCGACCTAGATCACCACCTCATGTGGATACCCGTGTGTACGTGCCTCCAGTTGTTTCTACTACATTTTTTGGAATACGACGAGGAGAGAAAGTAGAAGAGCGGAGATAATATAGCTGTGGGCATCCCGCACATCTGCGGGCCACATGCCCATCTATCCAGTGGAGTCATCCTCCAAATCGACAACCACCTCCAGCACCTGCACCTCCCTATCAGTCACCAAGGTCTCCTACCTACTTCTCCAGAAGGCAAACTAGACGGAGTGAGACGCAGCGCAGATGTTATCAATGTGGGCAGCCTGGTCATCTGCAAGCTCACTGTCCAGGTGTTCAGAGGCAGAACAGCTGCAGACCACCTTTGCCTGTCCATTATCTACAGACATCTTCAGCAGGAGAAGAGCTGGATTCAGGCCCTGATGATTTGCCAAGTGACCCTGATATCTTGACTTCCCTACCAGGAGTCTATGGAGTGCGAGCCACAGCCACGCGTTCTTATGATCTTCAGCATAAACATCTACAGCAGGTCGTGCTGGATGGCCAAACAGTTGTTGGCTTTCGTGACACTGGGGCTTTTTTCACCATCGCAGATCCCCGAGTAATTCAACCAGAAGCAATTCAAAAGGGACCAGGAATTGCCATTGAATTGGCCGGAGGTACTCAAAGATACATACCAAGAGCGAGTGTGACCCTGGATTATGGCTTTGGGGCAACACAATGCATAATCGGTGTGATGAGCGGCCTTCCTGCAGACATACTCCTAGGCAATGATGTGGGAGATATACAATGCCGATTTGTGGGTGCAGGAAGCAGAGTTTAAGTGAAGGAGGATATAAACTGGACCCGAACATTCAACCCTACATCTTCATCATACACTAAAGAACCTGGAGCCAACACCCAAAATGCAGATGGACTGTCCAGGCAAGAGGAGCCTTGAGTCCTGTCAGCCATGCCTGCGTGTACTTAACCAGCGACCTGTAGAGGTTCCTAGTACGTACAGAAGTTGGGAGGGGAAGGAATTGTCATGATGTATGTAGTTTTCTCCATCCCATATTTTTGTATAAGATGCCATGTGATGTATTTTACCTTCTCACTATATTTGCTGTAATAGTATGTCAGGATGTGATGTAACTTTCCTTTGGTAGTACTTACTGAACACTTTGAAATGTCTTGGGATGTAAGTGACCATACCTTCCCCCCAGCCTGTATCATATTGCAATCAGGCTTCAGCAGTAGCTATTGTCATTGATTTGGTGGGGGTTGCATATATATATTGTTCTTCTCAGCATGGGACTTCTCCAATCTACAACTTGGTAAACAGAACAGAGCCAGCAGTCTAAAGTCCATTCATGCATCTAATGGCCAGGGGGAGGTGTGCCCACCTAAGGGGCTGATCCCAGGAGAGAAGAACATGTTAGTTCAGTTAGTTGGATCTCGACTGGAGACGTACTAGGATCTATAGCTGAGGCTGGATCCTGGGGTCTGTGTGTGTGGACTGTTACAGACTGGAGATCCGCGGCCACGTGGGATTGTGCTTTGTTGAGTGAAGGGTGAGGACCTGTGCTAAGGCCAGCTCCTTATCGCCCGTACATGGACGATTGGACTTTGAGGACTTTTGCATTCTCCTTGGCGCCCCCGGACCTATTTCCTTTGTGTGGACTCTAAAGGACCATTTCAATATTGCATGTTTTATGCTCCCTGCCTCATTAAATCTTCTTGGATTGTTCCTTGGCCTGGCGTCCCTTACTGCTCTGTCGCATACCCCGTCACAACGTTGCACAAGGAGAAGCTGTATGGGAGAGTGATGCGAAAGAAGCCATTTCTGCAAGCACGCCACAAACGGAGTCGCCTGAGGTATGCAAAATCACATTTGGAGAAGCCAGTTACATTTTAGAAGAAGGTCCTGTGGACTGATGAAACAAAGATTGAGTTGTTTGGTCATACAAAAAGGCGTTATGCATGGAGGTAAAAAAACACGGCATTCCAAGAAAAGTACTTGCTACATACAGTAAAATTTGGTGCAGGTTCCATCATGCTTTGGGACTGTGTGGCCAATGCCGGCACCGGGAATCTTGTTAAAGTTGAGGGTCGCATGGATTCAACTCAGTATCAGCAGATTCTTGACAATAATGTGCAAGATTCAGTGACGAAGTTGAAGTTACGCAGGGGATGGATATTTCAGCAAGACAATGATCCAAAACACCGCTCCAAATCTACTCAGGCATTCATGCAGAGGAACAATTACAATGTTCTGGAATGGCCATCCCAGTCCCCAGACCTGAATATCATTGAAAATCTGTGGGATGATTTGAAGCGTGCTGGCCATGCTCGGCGACCATCAAACTTAACTGAACTGGAATTGTTTTGTAACAGGAATGGTCAAATATACCTTCATCCAGGATCCAGGAAATCATTAAAAGCTACAGGAAGCGACTAGAGTCTGTTATTTTTGCAAAAGGAGGATCTACAAAATATTAATGTCACTTTTATGTTGAGGTGCCCATACTTTTGCACCGGTCAAATTTTGTTTAAATGCGGACTGCACATTTTCTGTTACAATAAACCTCATTTCAATCCAGAAATATTACTCAGTCCATCAGTTATTAGATATATGAAACTGAAATAGCTGTTGCAAAAACCCAAATTGTTATAAAGAAAAAAGGTTAACATTAATAGGGGTGCCCAAACCTTTTCATATGACTGTATATGGGAACAGAACCACGCTTACTGCTTGCAAAAACACTGCAACAGAACCAAGATGGCTACATAGATATGGCAACTGCAAGGAGCTTACTACAGAGATATGGGAACAGAACCAAGCTTACTACAGAAATAGGGGAGGAGAACCAAGCTTACTACACAGTTATGGGTGCAGAACCGAGCTTACTGCAGACATGGCAGGCTTTAGCCATATGCGAGTGGTGCAGTTGCACAGGGCGCCGGCAGGCAGACAGCAGAGGAGGCGCCCAGGGAGCATCTGTTTACTTTCACTTTGCTGCTCCTTAGGTGCACAGCCTCCAGCAGGGAGCACCCCTCCCCCTCCTCTGTGCCCTGCGTTTGGTCTCCTCCCGATCTGCACAGCCTCCAGCAGGGAGAGCCCCTCCCCCCTCCTCTGTGCTCTGCGTTTGGTCTCCTCCCACTCTGCACTGCCTCCAGCAGGGGGCGCCTTTCCGCTCTGCACTGTTTGCTCCCTGCACAGCCTCCAGCAGGGAGCGCCCCCCCCCTCTGTGCCCTGCGTTTGGTCGCCTCCCGCTCTGCACAGCCTGCAGCAGAGAGCGCCCCTCCCCCCTACTCTGTGCGAGTGGTGCAGTTGTACAGGGCGCCGGCAGGCAGACAGCAAAGGAGGAGCCCAGGGAGCATCTGTTTACTTTCACTTTGCTGCTCTTTAGGTGCACAGCCTCCAGCAGGGAGCACCCCACCCCCCTACTCTGTGCCCTGCGTTTGGTCTCCTCCCGCTCTGCACAGCCTCCAGCAGGGGGCGCCTTTCCGCTCTGCACTGTTTGCTTCCTGCACAGCCTCAGCAGGGAGCGCCCCTCCCCCATCCTCTGTGCCCTGAGTCTGGTCTCGTCCTGCTGTGCACAGGCTCCAGCAGGGGGCGCCCTCACCTGCTCTCGGCTCTGAGTCCTCGCTCCTGTTTTTACCATAGAGAGGGGGGAGGGGCAGCAGAAATGCCGTAGATGCTGTTACAAAAGCCCCACTGAACTCCTGGAGCCCAGGAAGTGACTGTGAGT
This sequence comes from Anomaloglossus baeobatrachus, assembly GCF_048569485.1. Classification (NCBI taxonomy): domain Eukaryota; kingdom Metazoa; phylum Chordata; class Amphibia; order Anura; family Aromobatidae; genus Anomaloglossus; species Anomaloglossus baeobatrachus. Next base: position 611,315,916 of record NC_134356.1, on the reverse strand, counting down.
ATAACATGCTGTGTGTCATCTGTAATGTATTATGTGCTGTGTGTGTGTGTTATGTATAACATGTGTATGTCCTGTATACTGTGCAATGTCTGTCTGTGTATCTGTCTGTCCGTCTATTATCCGTCTGTCTGCCTATCTTGCTATTATATCTCTGTCTATATATCTCAATTATCTATCCTTTATCTATTATCTATCTATTTATTATCTATCTATCTATCTTTCTATTATCTATCTGTCTGATATCTATTTGTCTATCCAGGGTCGGTCTGACACACAGACACCAGTCAATGCCCCAGAAAGCTCTCTAGCTGAACATAAAAGGGACCCGGCAGCAGGGGCACCACTGGCATCAAAGATCCAGAGCTCCGACCCAGAACTTCTTGGCCGGAGCCCCGAATCTTCTGCAACCACTGCACTGAACTATGTCGGCGTCACCCCGATACAGTTCAATCCTGTGACAGAGCAAGAGCTCCATGCTCTATCACTGCCCGTCTCCTAAGCCACAGACCGCTGCAGGCCTGTGTCTTAGGAGACCATATATCCACAGGGGCAGAGCAGTGACATCATTGCATCGCACTGCCTCCGCAGGCCACCATAGAAGAGAAGATGGAGGCTGCAGTGCTGGGAATCAGGATTAGGTGAGTATAATTTTTTTTTATGTCTATTTTTTTTTAGGCTGTGTGGAGGCTCCTGCTGTGTATAGGAGGCTGTGTGGAGGCTCCTGCTGTGTATAGGAGGCTGTGTGGGGGCTCCTGCTGTGTATAGGAGGCTGTGTGGGGGCTCCTGCTGTGTATAGGAGGCTGTGTGGGGGCTCCTGCTGTGTATAGGAGGCTGTGTGGGGGCTCCTGCTGTGTATAGGAGGTTGTGTGGGGGCTCCTGCTGTGCATAGGAGGCTGTGTTGGGGCTCCTGCAGCAATTTGCATATAGTTGTGTGGTCTCTAGAGTTAACTCCTCCTGTGGACCCCAGACACCCCAGTCCGACCCTGCATCCGTCTATCTTTTCCATAGTATCTATGTATGTGTCATGTATATGGTGTAATTTACGCAGTGGCAAAATGACTGGGCCTGTCGGTGATGGTGGCCATCGCTATTTTCTCGGATGCATGGTTGAACACCATTAAGGACTGGATGGCCACTGGCTCTCTGTTTCGCCCTTGCTCTGCAGCTGTGGGCCCTGGATAGTTGTAACGACAGGGGGAGCCTGGGACGTGATGCCAGTGGGCCCTGCAGCTGCGGCCAGAGTGGGTGCAGAGCATGTGTAGGGGGTAATAGATACATATATATATTTACTAGCTGTAGTACCTGGCGATGCCCAGGATAGTAATTGTCTCTCTCCCTCTCCCTCTCTCCACTCTCTGTGTCCCTCTCTGTCTGTCTGTCTCCCTCTCTCTCTCTGTGTGTTTCTGTCGCTGCGTGTCTGTGCTTGTGTTTGTATGTATCTCTGTCGCTGTGTATCTGTTTCTGTGACTATATCTGTGTCTCTGTGTCTCTGTCTGTGTGTCTCTGTCTGTGTGTCTCTGTCTGTGTGTCTCTGTCTTTGTGGGTCTCTGTCTTTGTGGGTCTCTGTCTTTGTGGGTCTTTGTGTGTGTCTGTCTGTGTATCTCTGTCTATGTGTCTGTCTCTGTGTGTCTCTGCCTCTGTGTCTCTGGATCACCATCCAAGGTAAAGCAGACAGCTGGGGTCTGATATTCTCAGACTAGGGAGGTCCATGGTTATTGGACTCTCTCCAGCCTAAAAATAGCAGGCCGCAGCCGCCCCAGAAGTGGCGCATCCATTAGATGCGCCAATCCTGGTGCTTCACTCCAGCTCATTCCGTTGCCCTAGTGCGTTGGCAAACGGGGTAATATATGGGGTTAATACCAGATGTGTAATGTCACCTGGCATCATGCCCTGGGGTTCGTGATGTCAGGCGTCTATCAGATACCCGACATCACCAACCCAGTCAGTAATAAAAAAAAATAGAAAAACACATTTTTATTTGAAAAAACACTAACCAAAAACATTCCCTCTTTCACCAATTTATTAGAAAGAAAAACAAATCCAGGTCTGGTGTAATCCAAGGGGTTCCCATGACGATCCATACCATAGGCAATGTTCCAGTCAATGAAGAACAGAATGTTCCATATTGGCTGGGAGAGCAGTGCACTGACCTGAGCTTACATCAATAGGTCAGCCCAGGTCACTGCAGGGCATGACAAGTGGTGCTGTCAGGAGGTTAGCGAGGTACATTACCTGCGGTGATCGCTGCACTCCTGATAGCAGAGCTGTCACTGCAGGGCTCCACCCACCTCGCACTCCGCCGCCCGCACACATGGCGAAGTGCGAGGTGGGTGGATCCGAGCGGGGCCATGTGTGCGGGTGGCGGAGGGCAAGGTGGGTGGAGCCGAGCGGGGTCATGTGTGCGGGCGGCGGAGTGTGAGGTGGGTGGAGCCAAGCGGGGCCATGTGTGCGGGCGGCGCAGTGTGAGGTGGGTGGAGCCGAGCGAGGCCATGTGTGCGGGCGGTGGAGTGCGAGGTGGGTGGAGCCGAGTGGGGCCATGTGTGCGGGCGGCGGAGTGCCAGGTGGGTGGAGCCGAGCGGGGCAATGTGTGCGAGCGGCGGAGTGCGAGGTGGGTGGAGCCGAGCGGGGCCATGTGTCGCTGAGGACGTCAGTGCCGGGGACTGCATGGCTGGGGACAGGTGAGTGTGAGTGTGAGTGTACATGCCAAGTGCAGGAGGGGGCGAAGCTGAGCAGGGAAGTGTTGGCTCCCTGCACACGCTGCACACGTAGCCAGGGTAAATATCAGGTTACTAAGCAAAACGCTTTGCTTGGATACACGATATTTACCTTGGTTACCAGCTTAACGCAGGCTGCCAGCGATGGCTCCCTGCACACTGTAGCTGTAAAAAGCCACGCTTTTGGTGATCGAACGTAACTCGAACTGTCAAGCTTTTAGCAAAAAGCTCGAGTTTGAGTTCGATCTCGAGCACCCCCGAAAATCACTCGAACATGAAATTGGTGAACTTCGAACATCGCTCAGCTCTAGCGATGAGATTATTTATGGGGATCGGTAAATGGCGGAAAAAAAATGGCGCAATTTATTATTTTTCTTTATTAAAACCCATAAAAAATGTAATAAAAATGTATCACTGAGGCCGTGTTCACACGTAGTGTAAATGCTGCGTTTTTGCTGAGTTTTTGCTGCACGTGTCCGCACTACGAGCACGATAACATGATGATTATTGCGTGTTTGCGGTATTTTTTATGCATTGTCCCCTTATTTGATACATGGTTTTTGCAGATGTGAATCCTGAAGCTTGTAAAGTAAAAAAACACCAAATCCGCACAGTTCAGCGGCGTCTTTAGACACCAGGGGCGGAGATTTCATGACGTCTCATCCACTTTGCTTGGACATTTAATCCATGTTCACATGTGGTGTAAATGCTGCATTTTTTTTTCTGCTGTTTTTTTGCACATTTATTCTGCTGTGTTTAATTGTCCAAGTAAAGTGGATTCCATGAGAACACGCCGCTGAACGCTGCGGTTTTGAAGCTTTTTTTTCTCTGGAGGTTTCTATGTGGAGCTTAAAAAAATGCAGGAAAAAACTTCTCTCTACGATAGAAACACTTAAAAACGCAAATTTACATCTGAACCAAAAACGCATTAAATAATGGAGAAAAGGCAGAAAAAATGAAGCCAAAATGGAATAACCAGAGAAGATTGTTATTGTGTAGTATGGTGCAGATGTGACGCCCTGGGCAAGCCAGGGGTCACAGGTCACAACATCACATGCACCCCACATTCCCTGCAGGAACACCAAGCTAACCTAAATCCTTGTTGCCTTCCTCCAGGGGCTGATGTCCACACCAGGGGGTGGGCCAGGCGGTTGGCTCCACCCACCGAGGAGTTCACAGCCCTGGAGGCGGGAAAACCAGGCAGTTGAGCTAAGGCAGAGCTTGAGTCAAGTGAGGGAAGTGAAAGTAGAAGGAAGTGAAGTGGTAGTGGAGAAAAGGAGAGGAGCTTGTAAGAGGAGTAAAGAAGTGAAAAGGAACAGTTAAGCAAGCCTGAAGTTGGTCTGGGTGTGTGCCCCGGACTGTGACAGCAAGGTCAGCAGACGGCGGTGATAGTCTGCAGGGGGACTGTTTGGAGGTTGCTGGAAGGACCGCGGACGGGTGGTGACCCGGCGGTACTGGAGCAGTATACGAAGAACAGTCAGCACCAGGGCAGGGGCCTTTCGGATCCCGGCAAGGCTAGGAGTCGCAATAATTTGCTAAATCCGTAAGTGAAGGGGACCTCTGTCTCCTAACAACCAAGTCCCGATTGAAGGCAACAGCCCGACCGTGAAGGGGAGACACCGCCACCGCCAAGGCACCAGTTTCCCAGGGCCAGCGCCTGCGGGCAAGAGAGGGGCTCCTCCGGCCCAGATTGAAGCCGGGGAGCGGGTAACCGGTGGGAACCCATCGCTACCAAAGAGACTTTTCATAGGTGCAGGGAAGAGACCGTCACCGCTAACTGCAGGGAACCGCAGCACCGTAACCGTCCAAGGGACCCGTCCAACCAGCCGTTTGTTTACCGAGAACTGTGTCGTGTTTACTGGCTGAGTGAGTACCTCCGTGCCGTGCGGCACAGCGCTGCCCCTGCGCCCCTGCACCTCCACAGGCCCCATACCCGCCTGTACACCATACCAACCCCATCACTGGGCCCCGGAATCACCAAAACCCCTACCCACAGAGGGGCAAATCAACAACTGGCTGCTCCGTACCATCACTCCCGGGCTCCCTAGACAGAGCAGCGGTGGTGTCCACTTAATCACCACAACCGTGGGTGGCGTCACGGACAATAGACTATCCCAAAACCCAATCCCCTTTCACTCACGGGCGAGGAGCGCCGCTCGAGTCCCCGGGATCCGGCCCATCACTCGAGCCACCGAGCAGCAGCAGGCCGCAGCAGCCGGACCCGAGCAGTGGGAGAGCGCGACGTCCCCTCTTCTGCCCGCGACAACTTGGCGTCACGAACAGGATCTTACCGCTCTGCCGTTGGGTAGAGGTGCGCCTTGTGACCGCCGGAGGTATCCGGCCGGAAAATTTCAGAAGTCGCCATCTTTGGCGCGAAAAGTTCCCGCTCGAGCGTCTTCTCGAGTAGCAGAGGCGCGAAGGCCAAAACCCCGCCCCGATAGAGGAGGGGCCGGAAAGAGCCTAAGGGGGACGGAAACAAGATGTCTGCGCCCGACGGAGCCGCTGGAGGAGCGGTGGTCGCAGCCGCAGTGGCACCCGTGGATGGGAATGGGCCTGCCCAGGTCCCGGCCGCGCTGGCGGGAGGTGCCGCGGCCCCCGCGCTCGCTCAGGTGATGCCGTTCTCCTTGCCCTATGCGCCCGGAGCTACCTGGCTACCGCAGTATGACGGGAAACCTGATGCTTTACAGGTCTTCCGGAAAAAGCTTAACCCGTTGCTAGAACTATACCCCCTGACCGATAAGCAACGTGCGGCGGTAGTGCTGGGCCAGTTAACCGGTGCGGCTGAGCAGGAGGCGGAGACCTGGGCCGAGGGGGACCGGCTCTCTGTAGCCACCATCTTTGAGAAGCTGCAGACTGCCTTTGAGACCCGGACTGAAGCTGAGCTGAGGATGCAGTTTTACCAGCGACGGCAACGGTCTGTGGATAGCATTCGGGACTATGCTTTACGTCTGCAAACCGCCCTCCGCACGCTAAAGCGGGTGAATCCTATCAATGAGGCGGACAGCAACAAGATGTTAGTAGAGCAATTTGTGCAGGGGATGAGGTCCCCTGAGGATCGCAAACAACTCCGGCTCTGGGCCCTAGAACACCCTGATGTGGACTTTGCCGTGTTAAAGGAACGGGCCATTAAAGCACTACAGCCCCCAGCTTCAGAAATCTTGGAGCCAGCCCCGTGGCCCATTGAGACGGCCCCCGTTGTGGTGGCCCCTGCCCTACCAACCTCTCCAATACCTACAGCCCCAAGCAGCACGATGGAGGAACTGGCAGCCCAGGTCCGTCGCATGGACGGAGACCTCGCCAAGATTCTTGCTGTACTCCAACCTGTGACCAGATCTCAGCCTCCAGCACAGATACAGCTTGCCGACAGCCCTGAGGATGTCCCCTGGATGCAGCGGAGAAGTGCTAACAACCCGCGGAGCAGACCCCCAACCTGCTACAAGTGCCGTAAGCCTGGGCATTACTTCCGACAGTGCCCGTTAAACGAGCAACCCCTGGGGCCCCGGGCCAATCCTCAGGAGTAGAACCCCGTGGTCCCCCAGACTGGCGGGACCGGTATATCGGGGCCTGGCCCATCATCCCCGTGGCTGTGGACGGCATACCGGTGATGACTCTCCTGGACACTGGATCACAGGTAACCACCATACCATACACATTGTACCAACGGTATTGGGGGACAGAGTAGCTGGCACCCCCAGATACTAGTATAACGCTAATTGCTGCTAATGGACTCCCATTGGCCCAAGTGGGGTATAAACAGGTGGCTATGACAGTGGGGCAAGCTGAACTGCAACACCAGGGTATGATTGTGATCATGAATGAACCCAGTGATCATAACCCGAAGATAGTGCTAGGAACCAATGTGATGGAGCACTGTATGGGTGATGTGTTGGCCCTACTGCAACAGCTGGCCGCCACGGCGGCGGGGAGCCGACAGAGAGCTGTGCAGCGTGAGATCCGAGCCTTGATGTACCGCCAGCATGTAAACTCAACAGGAGGAGAGATTAGTGGAGTGAGAGTGATGGATGTTGCTCCGTTGATTGTGCCCCCTAGGAGTGAGATGATGATTTGGTGTAGGGCAGCAGTAGGGCCTCAGGGGCGTGACTACCCTGCCATGATGGAGCCCATACCCTCCGAGCACTGGCCCACTGTAATGGCCGCCCGAGGGGTGGTAGACGTAAAGAAGGGGAGAGTGCCCGTGAGGGTGCTGAACTGTGGGGAGGAAGAAGTCAGGCTTCCCCGGTATGCCACCATTGCCAAGCTGCTCACCCTGGATCCCCACACCAGCCACGAAGCCATTCCCTCAGTCTCCCCACCTACTACCAGCACTTCCCCGCCTCAAGGGGAGGTAAATGAGTGGCACCAACAGCTACACGTGGGCACTGATGATACCCCTACACATCACAAAGCAGGGGTATACAGGGTGGTGCGGGAGTATGAACAGGTTTTCAGCAAACATCCACTAGACTTTGGGCAGATCAAAGGGGTCCAACACCCCATCCCCACCGGTGAACACCCCCCTATCAAAGAGAGGCACAGGCCTATTCCCCCTGCACATTACCAGTGTGCCAAAGATATGTTGAGGAATATGAAGGAGGCAGGGGTTATTCGGGACAGCTGTAGTCCCTGGGCCGCTCCGTTGGTACTGGTCAAGAAGAAGGATGGTACCATGCGGATGTGTGTGGACTACCGGAAGATTAATCAGATAACCCATAAAGATGCCTACCCACTGCCCCGTATTGAAGAGTCTTTGGCCGCACTGAGAACCGCAAATTACTTCTCTACCCTTGACCTCACCAGTGGGTACTGGCAAGTGGCCGTGTCCCCGGAAGACCGGGAGAAAACCGCCTTCACCACCCCAATGGGGCTCTGTGAATTCAATAGTATGCCGTTTGGGCTGTGCAATGCCCCTGGAACCTTCCAACGGCTGATGGAGTGCTGTCTGGGACATCTAAACTTCGAGACCGTCCTGTTATACCTGGATGATGTGATTGTGTACTCTCAGACGTATGAAGCCCATCTGGAGCACCTAGCCGAGGTGTTCGCGTCCCTTGCCAAATACGGGATGAAGTTGAAGCCCTCCAAGTGCCACCTGCTGAAACCCAGAGTGCAGTACCTGGGGCATGTGGTGAATGCGGAAGGTGTTGCCCCCGACCCTGAGAAGATCACTGCCATCCAGGACTGGCCAAGACCAACCACCGTGAGGGAAGTAAGGCAGTTTTTGGGTCTGGTGGGGTACTACCGGCGCTTCATCAAGGGGTACACGAAGATGGCTGCTCCCATGCAAGACCTCCTCGTGGGACAGACCAAAGGTGGTAGACCCATCGGAGCCCCACTGGTGTGGGAGGACAGGCATGAGGAATCCTTCCGTCAGCTGAAAGCGGCCTTGACTGGAGAAGAGGTCCTAGCGTACCCTGACTACGGATGCCCATTCATCCTCTACACAGACGCCAGCAATGTGGGTTTGGGGGCAGTCCTGTCCCAGGTCCAGGAAGGAAAGGAGAAGGTGATTGCCTATGCTAGTTGAAATCTCCGGCCGACTGAAAGGAACCCTGAGAACTACAGCTCATTCAAGCTCGAGCTCCTGGCACTGGTGTGGGCTATCACCGAGCGGTTCCGCCACTACTTGGCCGCAGCAAAATTCACTGCTTTCACAGATAACAATCCGTTGACTCACCTGGACACGGCCAAGCTGGGCGCGTTGGAGCAGCGGTGGGTGGCCAGACTAGCCAACTATGACTTCACCATCAAATACAGGGCCGGTCGTGTCAACATTAATGCTGATGCCCTCTCTCGGATGCCCCACTTGTCAGAAGGTGGGTGCGAGGATGATGACCTCGAGGAGATCGAGTTGCCTGCATTCCACCGGCCACCAACTGAGAAAGTACATGTCCACCAACAACGGGTGAACCTGGATCCGCTGCCCAGTCAGGAGTGGCAGGAAGCTCAAAATCAGGCGCCCGCTGTCTGCCTAGTCAAGACCCTGGTGGAGCGAGGCGCTGCTGGGATGGACCCTGCCGCCCCAGCTGAAGCCCAACGCTTGTGGAAGGAACGGACCCGGCTGTGTCTACATCAGGGGAGGTTGTACCGTGAGCTGATCAACCCGAAGACCCATGAGAAGATCCGCCAGTTGGTTATTCCCCAAGCTGATGTACCCACTGTTCTGCAGGCGTACCATGATGGTGCCGGCCACTTCGGGTGGAAGAAGCTGGAGATGCTGTTGAGAGAGCGGTTCTATTGGAGTGGGATGCGGGAGTCTGTGGAGGCCTGGTGTCGAGAGTGCGGTCCTTGTACGTTGAGGAGGAAGGATGAAGCCAGCCAGAAGGCTCCCCTACGCCCGATCGTTACGCACCAACCGCTGGAGCTGGTCGCCTTGGACCATGTAAAGCTCACCCCCAGCCGAAGTGGGTACACTTACGCTCTGACCATAGTAGATCATTACTCCCGGTTCATGGCGGTTGTCCCGGTCAAGGACTTAACCGGCCGTACCGCCGCTAGAGCGTTCCAAGCTTACTTCTGTCGACCCCATGGATACCCTGAGAAGGTGCTTACCGACCAAGGTCCAGCCTTTGAGGCGGAGGTGTTCCATGAGTTCTGTCAGCTGTACGGCTGCAAGAAGATCCGGACCACACCTTACCATGCCCAGACCAACGGTATGTGTGAGAAGATGAACCATCTGGTCCTTGGCCTCCTCAAAATGTTGCCGTTGGAGGAGCGGAACCTGTGGCCGGAGAAGCTGCCTGACTTGGTCGATATGTACAACAATATCCCGTCTAGCTCAACGAAGTGCACCCCAGCGCATCTGATGAGGGCTCGGCCTGGCCGACTGCCGGTGGACCTGGAAATGGGACTGGAAGCCCCAGAGACACTCCCCTCAACGGCTGAATGGGACACCCGGCGGAGGGTGCAGTACCGACAGATCCAGGAGTATGTGGAGAAGAACCTAAATCAGAGTCGAGAACAACAGAAGCAGCGTTTCAATCAAAGCGTCTGCGGGCCCTTTCCAGCCTGGAGATGTGGTGTTAAAGCGGAAGAGGAAAACCCACAAGCTGGATGATCAATGGGAACAAATCCCGTACGTCATCCAACCCACAGGATGGGAAGATGGAAAGGCCTACCAGATCAGTCGTGACCAAGGGGGCACCTTGGCCAAGGTTTCCCGGGACCATCTGAAAAGGTGCCCACCAGCATTGAGGGCGATGGCTGAAGTACCAGTTCCTCCACCAGCAGAGAAGGCAAAAGAGGTGATCCACACTGTGATGGGTGACTTCCCAGCAGACTGGCCTACACAGAACGGCGCGGTGATTCTTCCAGTGATACTGTTCCCACAACCTGTGGATGAAGAAGTGGTGGAAGCGGTCAACCATGAGCCAGAACCAGTGTCAGTGCCCAGGGATGAACCTGTGCCCAGCTCCCCTATGCCTCCGCCTGCCCCACACGATAGCCGGGAGGAGGAACCGATTGTTCCCTCTGCCCCACTGCCTAGCCCCACTGACACCGGACCCCGGAGGTCCACCCGTCCCAACCTAGGTAGGCCCCCACTTAGGTACAGGGAAACCGTTCTTTAAAAGGGGGAGGGGAAAGAAAACAGGTGTGTTTTAAGAGTGTTTGTTTGAAAGTTCTGCTGATGATGAAAAATGAAGAATTGATTACCGTGAAAGTAACCTGATTGTCAACCGTGATTGGAAACCGGCCGTTGTCGGCACCGTTGTCCCCGTGGGGACCGTTTAAAAAGATATGCATAGGAACTCCTATGGACAAGCCCGTGAACTGCAGGGCAACCACAGACGTTAGTGGCTTGTAAATAAGTTGTGTTACCGTTACCGTTTCCGCAATTACCGCCTCCGGAGAGGCAGGTTGGAGGGAGGGCCCACAGCACAGCAGGCTGTGGCCCAGCCACCACAGGAACCGGTGGCTACCCTCTGGAGGGGAAGGACAGATCCCGCTCGGGTAACTTGTGCTGGACTGGGGTCAAGGGGTGCTGCCTGGGTTTTAGGGGCAACATCAGGGCCAGGTTACTTGGGTGGGAGAGAGCGGAGACCGTAACCGTTAACCGTTTTAATGTTTGCAACGTTTAAGAACCGAACCTCCCGATGTGGGATGATGCCATAAATTGTATATATGTTACCGTTTTTATCTTTTACAGAAAAAACAAAAGGAAAATAAAACCGGTGTTGGACGGGCAGCCCGAGGACGGTCTGCGTTTTGCTAAGGGGGAATGTGACGCCTTGGGCAAGCCAGGGGTCACAGGTCACAACATCACATGCACCCCACATTCCCTGCAGGAACACCAAGCTAACCTAAATCCTTGTTGCCTTCCTCCAGGGGCTGATGTCCACACCAGGGGGTGGGCCAGGCGGTTGGCTCCACCCACCGAGGAGTTCACAGCCCTGGAGGCGGGAAAACCAGGCAGTTGAGCTCAGGCAGAGCTTGAGTCAAGTGAGGGAAGTGAAAGTAGAAGGAAGTGAAGTGGTAGTGGAGAAAAGGAGAGGAACTTGTAAGAGGAGTAAAGAAGTGAAAAGGAACAGTTATGCAAGCCTGAAGCTGGTCCGGGTGTGTGCCCCGGACTGTGACAGCAAGGTCAGCAGACGGTGGTGCTAGTCTGCAGGGGGACTGTTTGGAGGTTGCTGGAAGGACCGTGAACGGGTGGTGACCCGGCGGTACTGGAGCAGTATACGAAGAACAGTCAGCACCAGGGCAGGGGCCTTTCGGATCCCGGCAAGGCTAGGAGTCGCCATAATTTGCTAAATCCGTCAGTGAAGGGGACCTCTGTCTCCTAACAACCAAGTCCCAATTGAAGGCAACAGCCCGACCGTGAAGGGGAGACACCGCCACCGCCAAGGCACCAGTTTCCCAGGGCCAGCACCTGCGGGCAAGAGAGGGGCTCCTCCGGCCCAGATTGAAGCCGGGGAGCGGGTAACCGGTGGGAACCCATCGCTACCAAAGAGACTTTCAAAGGTGCAGGGAAGAGACCGTCACGCTAACTGCAGGGAACCGCAGCACCGTAACCGTCCGAGGGACCCGTCTAACCAGCCGTTTGTTTACCGAGAACTGTGTTGTGTTTACTGGCTGAGTGAGTACCTCCGTGCCGTGCGGCACAGCGCTGCCCCTGCGCCCCTGCACCTCCACAGGCCCCATACCCGCCTGTACACCATACCAACCCCATCACTGGGCCCCGGGATCACCAAAACCCCTACCCACGGAGGGGCAAATCAACAACTGGCTGCTCCGTACCATCACTCCCGGGCTCCCCAGACAGAGCAGCGGTGGTGTCCACTTAATCACCACAACCGTGGGTTGCGTCACGGACAATAGACTATCCCAAAACCCAATCCCCTTTCACTCACGGGCGAGGAGCGGCGCTCGAGTCCCCGGGATCCGGCCCATCGCTCGAGCCACCAAGCAGCAGCAGGCCGCAGCAGCCGCGGCAGCCGGACCCGAGCAGTGGGAGAGCGCGGCGTCCCCTCCTCCGCCCGCGACACATACAGTGGCAGAAACAACAAGAAACAGAATTTATGCAACGTGTGAACACGGCCTTATAGGCCCAAATATGCAACATGTCATTAAGTGACACATATAAATATAAGAAAATTCTGGCTGCTATGACTATTAACGAATAGTCCGGGGCATTTGTTGAATAACCCTAAGGCTATGTCCGCACGTTGCTTTTTACCTGCTTTTTACCTGCTTTTTTGCTGCTTTTTCAACTGCAGCGTTTAATGGCACAATGGTTGTGTTCTGCTTTTCAAGCAAAGTCTATGGGAATTTGGGTTTCTTGTCCGCACTATGCAGTTCAAACTGCAGCCTTTTTGTTGCAGAACTTTGGTCAAAAACTCAGCTTTGCAGGGCAAAACCCAAATGGCAAAAACAATTCACATGTCAATTGTTTTTGCCATTTGGGTTTTGCACTGCAAAGCTGAGTTTTTGACCAAAGTTCTGCAACAAAAAGGCTGCAGTTTGAACTGCATAGTGCGGACAAGAAACCCAAATTCCCATAGACTTTGCTTGAAAAGCAGAACACAACCATTTTGGCATTAAACGCTGCAGTTGAAAAAGCAGCAAAAAAGCAGGTAAAAAGCAACGTGCGGACATAGCCTTACTCCCAAATGGGTGTGGCTATGGGCGTAGTCAAAATTTGCCGCGGCGCGCTGCGCACGCTGCATACTTTGTCCCTCTTTTCCTTTCTTCATAAGTTGGGAGGTATGGTGTAAGTCAACACAATTAGGCAGTGCTTAGATTAATATGCATCAGAGAATGCAGTGACACAGCTGCAGAGTTGTGGAACACTATCTAGGCTGAGTTTGATAAATTGCTATCTCCACTGAATGTGGAGTTAGAGAAGGCCATGTGTGATTAAGGTGTAAACCTAGTAACAGAACTGATGCCAGCTCTGCAGCATTTTAGTATAAAAAAATTTAGTGTGTTTTATGTAGTTCTATTACAAGAAACGTAATAATGATGTGTAAACTATAAGAATGTTTTATATAGGATTTAGAATCACATAGAGACAAGTGTGCAGGTGAGTGATAAGGCTGCTTTCATACATCCGTTTTTTCCTGTGCGGCACAATCTGGCGCTTTGCAGAAAAACCGCAACCGTTTTTTTTTGCCGCTTATTGCGTTTTTTTTTGCATAGACTTACATTATTGCCGTATTGTGCCGCACGGGCTTGCGTTCGGTACGTTTTTTTGCCGCATGTGGTAGATTTAGCCGATGCGGCGGCTGGATGGAACGTTGCCTGGCACGTTTTTTTGTCCGGCAAAAAAACGCATTGCGCCGCATCCGGCCGATTTTGCAATCTGGCCACCGCATGCGTTTTTTTCCACTGCGCATGCTCAGTAGCCTGCCGCAAGCGGCAAAAACCGGATGGGCCGCATGTCAAAAACTTATGCAAAGGATGCGGTATTGTCGCCGCATCCATTGCATGGGTTTTAGAGCTGGATTGGCCGGCTTTGCTAAAACCGGAGGTGTGAAAGCAGCCTAAGGCTATGTGCGCACGTTGCGTAAATACATGCAGTTACGCTGCGCTTTGTAGCGCAGCGTAACTGCATGCGTCCTGCGTCCCCTGCAGTCTATGGAGATTGTGCAGGGGCCGTGCGCACGTGGCGTTTTAGAGCGCAGCGCTTCGGCTACTGCCGAAGCGCTGCGTAAAAAGAAGTGACGTGTCACTTCTTCCGTGCGCTTTGCCGGCAGCTCCTGCTCTGTCTATGGGAGGAGCTGCAGGCAGAGCGCATGGAATCGGTGCTCACTACAGACATTTCTGCAGCGATTTAAAGCGCACATGTGCTCTTCAGATCGCTGCAGAAATTTCTGCAGTGACTGTACGCAACGTGCGCACATAGCCTTAGTGGTAGTTAATGTGTTGTAGGAAATGCTAAGTGCAGGTTCAGCAGGTTAGATATTGATACAGTGGTAGCCTAGGAGACAGGGCACAGTGGGTGGAGTAAAGAGTGAGTTAATGCAGACAGACGATATGACTCAGTTAATTCATTTAATTAAGTTGAGTGATAGTAGAGTTCTGCACAGGAGGTCCTGATCTGTATCAGGGTTTACCCAGGCCTCAGGAGTTATCCTCTATTTTTTCCCATGGACATGTCTGCAAAAGACGGGGTCCACAGAAATCAGCCTCAGCTGCTGGAAGGATAGTACCCAGGGCGAGGGCTGGACGGAAGGTCACTCCATTGAGCAGCGGCAGCAGAACGGTAACGCAAGAGAAAAGTGGCATGTCTGTCCTAGGAAGGTTATTGTGAAAATGTTTCTAAGGCCCGTTTCACACGTCAGTGAAAAACAGTGACGTTTTTCACTGGCGTGTAAAACACGCACATGTCCCTGCGTGTGCCGTGATTCACGGCACACGTGGGTTGTCTAAGTGCAATCCGGGCTCCGTTCTCCGTGGCCCGTGATTGCACTTAGAAAACAACTCACCTGTGCGCGCTCCCGCTCTCCATGGTGCTGATCGCTCCCGCGGTGCAGCATCCGGCCGGCGGTGACCCCCGCAGCAGCTGCTTCCGGGTCGGCTGTGTCGCGCATAATGAATATGCGTGACAATAATGAGCCGGCTCAGAAGCAGCAGGGAGAACGGGCTGCAGAGGACATCGCTGGACGCCGGGTGAGTAAAAAGGATTTTTATTTTAAAAGCACGTTTTTTTCTGGTACGTGTTTTACGGATCACACCACTGCGTGGTCCGTGGAACATCAGTGATGCCAGAAAAAAATGGACATGTCTCCGTGCGGCAATCACGCACACGCGGTTACGCCGCACGGAGACACGTGCAGTGAAAAATCACTGACGTGTGAGCAGACCAATTCATTATAATGGGTCTGCGTATGTCAGTGATTCTGGTACGTTTTAAAAAAAGCACAAACGTCCCAGAATCACTGACGTGTGAAAGGGGCCTTGGGAAGACTGAAAAAGTTTATTGTGAATATTAGAGTTTGATCGAATCCGCCAAGATCTGGAACCGGCGGATCCCTGCTGGATTGAAAATAAAATCCAGGATTCCGGTGCCCATATAAGCCCATATAAGTTTATGGAGACCAGAATGCGGAGATTAAAAACGTTTGTGGAAGGGATAGGGGGGTAGGAGCGCGCGCGGTGTACTCACCCGAGGCTGTGTCATGGCAGCAAACTCCTTCCGGGTCACGCTTTTCCCTTCCGAAGCCGACAATTCAACATTCATTGTTTTGCCCACCCACCGGCATGTGTAATTGGTTACAGCTAGAGGCGTGCCCACCCTGAATAGCAGCGTGTCAGCTGATTGCTAACAATCGCAGGACGGCTGGTGGGCGGGGAAAGCAGTGCAAGTGTCTGTGGGTCAATATAGTGAACGTGCATGTCTTTTAGAACACACATGCATGTTCCTGTCAGAAGTGTGCGGCTGTGCCGGTGATGTGCTGTCAGACTCGTACAAGTCTGGCATGACATTAGCCAACACAGCCTGCGCTCTCTGAGCATGAGCGTGCATGTACACAGAAACACATGCACGCTCCTGTCAGAAGTGTGTAGCTGTACCGGTGCTGCGCTGTCAGACTCGTACAAGTCTGACATAACATCAGCCGGCACAGCCTGCTGCTCTCTGGACATGAGCGGGCATGAACACAGAAAAACATGCACGCTCCTGTCAGACGTGTGTGCAGCTGTGCCGGTGATACTTTTTTTTTATTATTTAAATAAATAATTAAAAAAAAATGACGTGCGGTCCCCCCTAATTTTGATACCCAGCCATGGTATTCTCAGCCCGCAGCCTTCCGGTATAGCAGCATCTATTAGATGTGACAATCCTGGTTCAATACTGGCTCTTCTCGATTGCCCTGGAGCGGTGGCAATTGGGGTAATAAGGGGTTAAGAGCAGCGCACAGCTGCTACTAAACCCTAGGTTAGTAATGGCATAGACATCTATGAGATACCTGCATCACACTAACCTGTAAATGAATGTAAATAAACACAGACAGTGAAAAATCCTTTATGTAGCATAAAGTACAAAACGCGCACCCTCCTTCACCTCTTTATTAACCCCCAACACCCTGTATGTCCGGCGTAATCCACAGGAGGTCCCACACAGCTTCAGCTCTGCTACATAGCCAGCGACCATAGAGCACGACTGCAGGCTGTGCATACAATGACTGAGCTGCGATGATTGCATGGCTGGCAGATACTGTCACAGGCTGGGGGCGTGTGTGTGCCTGCAACCAATCACAGACGAGAGGACGGCCGGTAAGCGGGGAAAACACGGAAAGCTGTGTGTATATGATGAACAGTACAGGAAGTGAATGCGCAACCCCGAAGCAGTGTAACATAGTTTCTAAGGCTGAAGGAAGACCTTATGTCCATCTAGTTCAGGCTATTTTAGTGCCGCTGTTCTCCAGTGTTTAACCTGTGGAAGGCAAAAACCCACAGAGTAGAAGCCAGTTTTCTTCATAGGGAAAAAAATTATTTCCCGACTCCTAAGCTGGGTCAACTATCTACCTGTAATATTATGCTATTTATAACCTATACTTTTGATATCAAGAAAAGCATCCATTTGTCACTTAAATTTATTCAGTGAGATGGCCATCACCACTTCCTCAGAAAGAGAGTTCCAGAGCCTTACTGCTCTTACCATGAAGAACCCTCTTCTATGCTGGTGCAGAAATTTTCTGTCCTCCAAACGAAGAGAATGCCCCCTTGTTCTTGTCATAGTCCTTGGTACAAACAGATCATGGGAGAGATCTCTGTATAGCCCTCTGATATACTTGTACATATTTATTAGGTCTCCCCTTCTCTTTTCTAGAGTAAATAGACCTAATTTTGATAACCTTTCCGTGTATTGTAATGCACCCACTCCATTTATTATTTTAGTTGCCCGCCTCTGAACCCTTTCAAGTTCAGTAATGTCTTTCTTGAGCACTGGCGCCCAAAATTGCACACAATACTCCAAACGTGGTCTGACGAGTGATTTGTACAGAGGGAGAATGATGTTTTCATCTCGTGCCTCCAGACCTCTTCTAATGCATCCCATCACCCTATTTGCTTTGGTGGCAGCTGTCTGACACTGGGCACTCCAGTTTAGCTTCTTATTGACTAAGATGCCTAAGTCTTTTTCCATGTCTGATTTCCCCAGCAGTTTTCCATTTAGTAAGTAATCGTAGCATTTGTTTCTCCTTCCCATGTGCATAACCTTACACTTATCTGTGTTAACCCCTTCAGCCCCGAGGCACTTTCCGTTTTTGCATTTTTGTTTTTTGCTCCCCTTCCGAGAGCCGTAACTTTTTTATTTTTCTGTCAATCTTGCCATGTGAGGGCTTGTTTTTTGCGGGACAAGTTGTACTTTTAAATGAAACCATAAGTTTTACCATATGGTGTACTGGAAAACAGCAAAAAAATTCCAAGTGTGGAAAACTGCAAAAAAAGGGTGATGGCACGATAGTTTTTGGGATGTTTTATTCACGGTGTTCACTATATGGTAAAACTGATGTATGATGCCTGAGGTCAGTGCGAGTTTGTAGACACCAAACATGTATAGGTTTACTTGTATCTAAGGGGTTAAAAAAAATTCACAAGCTTGTCCAATAAAAGTTTCGCACGTTTTGCGCCATTTTCCGAAACACTTAGTGTTTTCATTTTTTGGGATCTATGGCTCAGTGACAGCTTATTTTTTGCGTCTCGAGCTGTTGTTTCTAATGGTACCATTTTTGCGCAGATGCTACGTTTTGATCGCCTGTTATTGCATTTTGCGTAAAACTTGCGGCGACCAAAAAACGTAATTTTGTCGTTTGGAATTTTTTTGCCACTACGCCGTTTACTAATCAGATTAATTGATTTTATATTTTGATAGATCGGGCATTTCTGAACGCGGCGATAGGAAATATGTGTATATTTATTTATTTTTTAACCCTTTAATTTTCAATGGGGGAAAAGGGGGGTGATTTGAACTTTTAGTTGTTTTTTTTTTTACTTCTTTTTATTATTTTACTAGTCCCCCTAGGGGGCTATAGCGATCAGCAATCCGATCGCTCTTATCTATCTGCTGATCACAGCTATACAGCTGTAAACAGCAGATTCAGTCACTTTCTGTTTCTCTCTGCTCGCGGCCGAGGGAAAACGAAAGTGAAACTTCATAGCTGCAGGCGTCATCACATGACCCTGTGCTACGATGGCAACCACCGAAAGTCAAGTGATCACGCATGTGACTTCCGGTGGGGGCGGCGGTAAGTAAAAAACATGGCCGTGCGCATATAGATCCTGCTGCCAGACTTTGGCAGCGAGATTTAAGGGGTTAAATGTTGCGAGTGGAAGCGATTCCACTCTCAACATGCAGGCACACATGTCAGCTGTTGAAAACAGCTGATATGTGTGCCGACCGCCGCTTGCCCGCCAGGGGGAGGGTCTTAATGGGACACGCTCCATGACGGATATATCCGTCCATGGTCGTGAAGGGGTTAAACCTCATTTGCCATTTTTCAGCCCAATTCTCCAATTTACTCAAATCCATCTGTAGTTGCAAACTATCCTCCTTTGTGTTAACTACCTTACATAGTTTTGTATCATCTGCAAATACTTGTCACGCTTCCCGGTCCCCTGGCCCCGTTCTCCGGTCCCCGTGGCCTGCTCCCCGGTGGCGTCCCCTGCTGACCATTCCGTTCCCGGCCTCCTCTTCCCCGCCTGCGCCCTCCATGCGTCCAGCTCCCCGCTCCCGGCGCTCCTCTGCGACGTGGGACACCCAGCCGGGCACTCCTGCTTCCTCTGTACCGCTCCCTGGACTGGCTTCTGGTACACGGGCCTCGCGCATGTGCATTAGGGCGCGCGCGTGGTCATTGACCCTTTCTTAAAGGGCCAGCACCTAGAAACAGGAAATTGCATAGACAGGTTCAGGGTATATTAAGATTCTCTTTCCTGGTGGGCGGGGCCTGTTCTACGTGTTTGGTAGACTAGGAGTTCAGGTCCCCATATTGCTTTGCCCTGTATTAACCCTGTCCTGTCTCGTAGAGCCTGTCCTGCCATGCCAGCCGCTCCGAACCACGTCCATTCCGGTACCCTGACGGTGACTTCGGCGGATGTTCCACCACCTCTGCAGCTCCGCCAGTCTTCAGTCCCTGGCTCCGTTGGGTGACCCGTTCCATCACTCAGCAGGTTCTGGATCCCGCCTGACCCTTCAACCCGGCCTTGGACCCTGAGTCTCGTCACCCGGACTACCGTCCAGAACTCCGTGTGTTCAGCAACATCCCCCTTTCCAGCTCCCCTATGGACTGTCAGACTACCAATAGTGCTTCGGCTGCCGTACATCAAGACCCTCTGGCGGGGTGACCGGCCTGGCTGCCTCCTCAGGGGAAACCGGTGTACGGTCCAGAGTTTCCACCACCCGGACGTAACAATACTGATATTTTACTCTGTAAGCCATCCATATATTAAAAAGTAGGGGGCCCAATACAAAACCCTGTGGAACCCCACTAGTAACCCTGGCCCAATCTGAGTATGCGCCATTAATAACCACTCTGTTTTCTATCACTAAGCCAGCTACCTACCCATCTACACACATTTTCCCCTAGCCCAAGCTTTCTCATTTTGCTTATCAATCTTTTATGTGGGACAGTGTCAAATGCTTTACCGAAGTCGAAATAAATGACATCCAATGATTCTCCTTGGTCCATGTGAGAGCTTACATCCTCATAGAAGCTGATCAGGTTAGTTTGACAGGAGCGATCCTTCATAAATCCATGCTGATATGGAGTTAAACATTTATTAACATTGAGACATTCCATAATAGCATCACTTAAAAACACTTCAAACATTTTACCC
This sequence comes from Anomaloglossus baeobatrachus, assembly GCF_048569485.1. Taxonomy (NCBI): domain Eukaryota; kingdom Metazoa; phylum Chordata; class Amphibia; order Anura; family Aromobatidae; genus Anomaloglossus; species Anomaloglossus baeobatrachus. The sequence goes on along the minus strand of NC_134356.1, from coordinate 611,295,931 downwards.
ACAACAGATGTTAAGCTTACCGGCCTATAGTTTCCAGGTTCCCTTTTAGACCCCTTTTTGAATATTGATACCACATTTGCTAGCCGCCATGACACCGAGTCTCGGTAAGTATGAAACGCTGTTTTATTTCTGTTTTTCTTTATTATTCAATTATTTTCCCCAGTGCCGGATCCAGATTGTGCACCCGGAATTCCGGATCCGGATCTGGCACCCGGAAATCTTTGAAACCACGTGGATCCGGACTTTTACACTTCGAATTCGCTCAGCCCTAGTGAAGATGTCTCTTGCGAAGAACGAATGCTGAATAAAAGAAGTTAACCTCTTAGTGACGGAGCTAATTTTCACCTTAATGACCAGACCAAATTTTGCAATTCTGACCAGTGTCACTTTATCAGGTTATAGCTCTGGAATGCTTCAACGGATACCAGTGATTTTGAGATTGTTTTTTCGTGACATATTGGACTTCATTTTAGTACCAAATTTTGGACAAAATTGTTTGCGTTTATTTGTGAAAAAAATGAATTTTGGCAAAATTTTTGAAAATTTTCAACTTTTGAATTTTTTTACCGTTAAACCAGAGAGTTCTGTGACCCTAATAGTTAATAAATAACATTTTCCACTTGTCTACTTTACATCAGCACAATTTTGGAAAAAAAAAAATTTTTTGTTAGGAAGTTAGAAGGGTTCAAAGTTCATCAGCAATTTCTCATTTTTACATCAAAATTTACAAAGCCATTTTTTTAGGGACCACATCACATTTGAAGTGATTTTGAGAGGCCTAAGTGACAGAAAATACCCAAAAGTGACACCATTCTAAAAACTGCACCCCTCAAAGTACTCAAAACCACATTCAAGAAGTTTATTAACCCTTTAGGTGCTTCACAGGAACTAAAGCAATGTGGAATGAAAAAAGCAAAAAATAAAATTTTACCTAAAATGTTGCTCTACCCCAAATGTAATCAATTTTAGAAGAAATAACACAACAAAATGGACCCCAAAACTTGTTACCCACTTTCTTATGAGCGAGGTGATACCCAACATGTGGTCAGAAGCTCTGTTTGGACAAATGGGAGGGCTCGGAACAGAAGGAGCAATATTTGAATTTTGGAAAGCAAATTTGACTGAAATAGATTGCGGGCACCATGTTGCATTTACAGGTCCGCTAAGGTACCTAAACAGCAGAAACCCCTCACAAGTGATGCCATTCTGGAAACTAGACCCCTCAAGGCTTCTATCTAGGGGTATAATGAGCATTTTGGACCCACAGGTACTTCACAGATTTTGATAACGTTACGTTGTCATATTGAAAATTTTCATTTTTTTTTCTCAAAAATGTTGCTTTAGCATTAATTTTCTCACTTTTTCAAGAGGTAATTCCAAAAATTGGACCCCAACGTTTGTTACCCACTTTCTTATGAGCGCGGTGGTACCCCACATGTGGTAAGAAACCTCTGTTTGACAAATGGGAGGGCTCGGAAGACAAGGAGCAATATTTGAATTTTGGAAAGCAAAGTTGGCTGAAAAAGATTGCAGGCACCATGTTGCATTTGTAGGGCCCCTAAGGTACCTAAACAGCAGAAAGCCCCCACAACTGACCCAATTTTGGAAACTAGACCCCTCAAGGAATTTATTTAGAAGTTTGGTGAGTACCCTGAACCCCCCAGGTGCTTCACAGAATTTTATAACGTTGAGCCATGAAAAGAATAAAATTAAATTTTAACACAAAATTGTTACTGCAACCATGTAGCTTTTTTTTCACAAGGGTAACAGGAAAAAAATCACCATAAAATGTATTGTGCAATTTCTCCTGAGTTCGCCGATACATCATATGTGGTGGAAATCAACTGTCTGGGTGCACGGCAGGGTGCGGAATGAAAAGAGCGCCATTTGACTGCAATATTGGCAGGAATCATTAGCGAACGCCATGTTGTGTTTGGAGACCCCCTGAGGTGCCTAAACAGTGGAGCTCCCCCACAACTGACCCCATTTTGGAAACTAGACCACTCAAGAAATTTATTTAGATGTTTGGTAAGTACCCTGAACCCCCAGGTGCTTCACAGAATTTTATAACGTTGAGCCATGAAAATAAAAAAATTAAATTTTAACACAAAATTGTTACTTCAACCATGTAGCTTTTTTTTCACAAGGGTAAAAGGAAAAAATCACCATAAAATGTATTGTGCAATTTCTCCTGAGTTTGCCAATACATCATATGTGGTGGAAATCAACTGTCTGGGTGCACGGCAGGGCGCGGAATGAAAAGAGCGCCATTTGACTGCAATATTGGCAGGAATCATTAGCGCACGCCATGTTGCATTTGGAGACCCCCTGAAGTGGCTAAACAGTAGAGCTCCCCCACAACTGACCCCATTATGGAAACTATGCCCCTCAAGGATTTTATCTAGGGGTATAGTGTGCATTTTGAACCCACAGGTACTTCACAGAATTTTATAACAATAGGTTGTCATATTGAAAATTTTCTTCTTTTTCACAAAAGTGATGTTTTAGCACCAAATTTTCCACTTTTACAAGAGGTAACACCAAAAAATGGACCCCTCAGTTTGTTACCCACTTTCTCACGAGTGCAGCGATACCCAACATGTAGTCAAAAACTTCTGTTTGGGCAAACGGCAGGACTTGGAAGGGAAGGTGCACTTTTCAAATTTTGGATTATTTGATTTGCAGAGCCTATGTGTTATCAGAACAACTGAAAACCCACATAAATGGATTTTTTGTACATTTTATCTTGTAGTGAAGGGCAAAATGTGGAGGAAAATACCGCCAACTATATGGCAGACTTGTGCTTGTTCCCAAGATGAAGGAACACCAGGAGGGCTTGAAGGATACGTTAATTTTTAAGAGACTGGTCATACAACGTCTGTTTAGCACCATCAATCCCTATATGAGGGACAATTGTGCCAGCCAACGTGGTACACCATAACAGGCTCCTACCTGCCAAGGTCGGAACCGCTATATGCACAAAACAACCAGTCCCCTAAAGGGTTATAAAAGTATTGTCCAGTGCAGGAGGTTCGGCAAGAACCATGCAGTGAAGCCTAAGGTGTAAAATTACAGAACAGCTTCAGATCCTCCAATAAAATGATCATGCCCGGATCACCAAGACATAGTTGTAATAGCAGTCAGACTAAGATGATTGGTGCTAAAACTTTGAGTGATCAAATCTTGGAATTATTTGTCAGATGATCATATGTTTCAAGAACATTTGCGGGGTCCACATTCTGGAGTACGCAGACGTGGGCATATAACGAGAATTTGTCTGCATAACACTTCGGTATGTGAGTGATCAAGTCCTGGAATTATTTGTGAAATGGGGTAAAATGTGTTTTACTGATGAAAATAGTAAATTTTATTTGACAAGTAACACAGGGGCTCACTACATAGAAAATATAAATGTGAAAGAAAAACCCTACCACACAATTTGGGGATAGTTTATGACATCTAATAATTGTGAGATGTGAGGTAGATTTTGAAGCAAGGAGTAACAAATTTCTGGCTGGGATGGGCACATGGGACAGTAGTATCTAGATTTGCTCCTACTGCCCTTTTTGCTGCAGACCCGGCACCTTTTTTTAGGATGGTTTTGCGTGGGAGTAGGAGGCATGAGACGCATAAAATGCCGTTCTGTTAGTCTCCAGGCATTCTCTGACTCGAAGGCTGCCTCTGGTGCCGCTGAGTCAAACATGAGGGACTCAATAATTTTTTCCTGGTATTGCAGAAATGTGAGGGCCCCTTGTGATTTTTTTATACAGTACAAAACTGTTGTAGGTAGCAATCTGTATCAGGTAGATTGCTACCTTTTTGTACCAGGCCCTCGTTTTCCGCTTTACCAGGTATGGTTGAAGCACCTGGTCAGAAAGGTCCATGCTACCCATAAACCTGTTGTATTGTGTCACACAGAAGGGTTTTTGTTTGTCCCTGGTGGCTCCCCTCTCTTTGACCGACACAGTGGTGTCCTCATGCAAGGTGGTGAGCATGTAGATGTCCTTGCGGTCATTCCACTTTACGGCAAGCAGTTTGTCACTTGCCAGTGCGAATGACGCCCCCCTTCTCTAGACGTCTGGACACTAACTGTGCCGGCAAACCAACACGGTTTTTCCTTATTGTCCCACAGGCCCCTGTATTTGCAGCATGGAGGGATTGGTATAGGGGGATACTGGTGTAGTAGGTGTCGGTGTACACGTGGTAACCTTTACCAAGAAATGGCGTCATTAGCTCCCAGACAATTTTTCCTGGGATGCTAATTGTCTGGGGACAGTTGGGTGGGCTTATTTGGCGGTCCCTACCCTCATAAATGATAAAGTTACACGTGTACCCGCTGGTGCTTTCGCACATTTTATATAATTTTATGCCATACTTGGCTCTTTTGGAGGGAATAAACTGACGGAATGAGAAACGGCCCTTGTAATTCATTAGGGACTCATCAACTGAAACATTCTCCTCTGGGCTGTAGGAAGTTAGGAAGGACTCTTTCAGGAGGGATATTAGGGGTTTCAATTTATTAAGGCGGTCATAATTGGAATCAGTTCTTGGGGGGACTTGGGAATTATCACTAAAATGGAGGAATCTCAATAGGGTCTCGTATCGGGTTCTGGGCATTACGGGGGTGGCATGGACAGATTTAGTTGCCCAATAGGAGCGTAAACTGGGTTTTTCACTATTCCCATGTTGAGGGTAATGCCTAAAAATGTTTTGATTTCCAGGACACTTGTGGGGATCCAGGACCGGGAATGGACAGATGTCGGCTTTTGGGCAATATATTGACAGGCGTACAAGTTGGTGTGGTGGGTGATGAGCTCAAGCACATGATGGGTAACAAAAATTTGGAAAAAATCCAGTGGGGCAAAATTGGTGACATTTATTTTGATGCCAGGGTCTCCTATGAAAGGGGGAATTTGTGGGGTAAAGGATGGGTCGGGATACCAGGGAGGATGGGGGACTGCAGAACTAGGTCCTGCTCCTGACGCTCCAGCAGCGGCGACTAGCGAGGTGTGGGACCCCGTGGAGGAAGCTGAATCATCACCGCTATCCGAAAACGCCTCTCTTTCTGAGGCTGATTCGGTCTCCAACCCAGAACTGCTGGAGGCAAGCAGTGAGTACGCTTGCTCTGCCGTAAACATTCTGCAGGCCATTTTTTTGGTTTTTTTTTATGTATCCCTGCCTAATAAAAAATAAACCTGAACCTAATCTAACACTAGTATTTTTTTTTATAACCCTAACCCTAAAAAAGATTTATAATGATTATAAAAAAAAAATATTGATTAGGGGAACGGCGCAGCAAGGGATGACAGAATGACTGAGGGGGGCATGACGGGGAGGTGATCAGAAAATTGGGAATTGATTATCAGAAATTTTGTAGATTTATAACTTTTTCTCTCTATATGGCAGCACGTAGTCTCTCTCTCTTCTCTCCCAGATCAACTACAAGGGAGAGAGGAGAAAGGCAGACCTAAGTGCTGCCATATTTATCAAATATTGGCAATTTGACTACTGTGATAGGATCTATCACAGTATTCAAATCACAACAGCCAATCAGCTTTTTTTTTTTTGTTGCCGGGTGCAGGAGGCAGATTATGCCAAGCACAGTGCGCATGTGCCCGCCATTTTCCCGGAGAAGGGAGGAAGGGGGGTCGCGGGGGGCCATAGGGGGCCGCGGGGACCGGGGGGTCAACGATTCTTTATTGAGGTACTGTGCGGGGGCGGTGGGGGAACGGGGGATCCCAGATCGGGTGGGAGATACCGGGTATAGCAAATAGGACCCCGGTGGACCGCAGGGAGGGCTCTGGAGAACCGTAGGGGGCTCCGGGAGACCAGAGACAGCTCCGGTGTACCGGTGGAGGGATCAGGGGTAGGACATTTCCCTTGCGTCGGCGCCATTTTGGATGTTTCGGAGGGGGTGGAGGTGGTGGGGTTTGATTTCTCCGGTACCGGAGCTTTGGGGGCACTAGGGGCTTATATTTCTTTCTCATCTGACATGTTTGATCATGTCAGATGAGAAAGAAATCAGTATTATTTGTATACCGGCGATCACATTATCGAGGTCCAAAAAAACACCCCGATTCATAATCTTGGGGGTCTCAGCTACCTCCGGTAGCTGAAACCCCCGAGATTTTCCGTCACTGGGGGCGCTACAAGCTTTTTCCAGCCTGACGTCTCAAAGCGTCGGAACAGAATAAGTACCCTGTTTTTCCGACGTCTTGAGACGTTAGGCCGTCGCTATGGGGTTAAAGTTTGAGTTAAAGAAAATTGTTTCTGTGATGTATTGCCCAATTACGATGTCTATGACGGTGACTGGTGACTAGGGATGGGCGAACCCCCGATTTTCGGTGTTTGGGAGACTGGCCCGAACGTTTTGTAAAGTTCGGGGTCTGATATAACGCGAACTTGCGTCCAAACCACGAACTTGGACTTTACAGTTATGTGATGGGACGGGGGGCTGTAAAATAAAGAATACAGTTAATAATAAACATTGTCATTATACTTACAGGTCCCACGACGCGTCCTGCACTCTTTCTCCTGCCGCTTCTGCTTCGGATCATCGCTGTGCCCTCCTGGTAACCAGCACTGATGATAGGACCTTCCGTGACGTCATAGCATGTGACCAGTCACGTATGTATTATGTCATTGGCTGCAGACTGGTCACATGGCTATGACGTCATGCTAGGTTCTGTCAGTGCTGTCAGTGCATTTCGCCAGTACACGGTGCTCGCCCAAGCATCTGCGTACTCAGTATACTCAGCGAGTGCTGTGTACCGACAAGATGCTCGGTCACATGCTTTGCTTCCTGTCCCTGCATGTCGGCGATCTTTACAGAGTCAGCCCACATGCAGCCGGTGAATAGCGGTGCCGGGAATCAGGTGATCGGAGATCACCATTGCTATAGTAACTCGCCTCTCAGGTTACTATTGCAACAGTGGCAGCGGTGACTTCACTGCTTGCCAACCCGCAGCCTCTGTGTGGTGTCTTTTTTTTTAACTCTTTTTTGGAGATTCTTAATGGCTTGGTCAAACTTGCCTGACATTAAGAATCTCTGGCTTAATACTAGCTAGTAAAACAACGCTAGTATTAAGCCCTTATTACCCAGCGTGCCACCCGTCACCAGGGCCACTGAAAGAGTTGGATACAGCGTCAGAAGATGGTACTTCAATGAAAGCACCATTTTCTGGGGTGGCTGCGGACTGCAGTTAGCAGTGGGGGGGGGCAGAAAGCTTGAGCCAACCTGCGCTGCGGATTCCAATCCCTAGCTGCCTAGTTGTACCAGGCTGGATGCAAAAATTTGGGCGAAGCCCATGTAGTTTTTTTTTTTAATTATTTCATGAAATTCATGAAGTAATTAAAAAAAGGGCTTCACTGTATTTTTAGTTCCTAGCCGGGTGCAAATAGGCAGGTGGGGGTTGGAAGCTCCCCGTACCTACCTGCTGTACCTGGCTAGCATACAAAAATAAGGCGAAGCCCACGACATTTTTTTTTTTTTTTTAGTTTTTTGGCAAAAAAAAAAAAAATACTTCCCTGGATTTTTCATTGCCAGTGAAGGTAACACCAAGCAGTTGGGGTTAGCAGCCAGTAGCTGCTTGGATTACCCTTAGCTAGCAATACAAAAAATGCAGCAGGAGCCCACGCATTTTTTTTTAAATTATTTATTGAAATTAAAAAAAAATGGGCTTCCCTGTATTTTGATTGCCTGACACCACAGTACTGTAAAAATAAATAAATCATTAAAAAAAATGACGTAGCGCTCCGCTGTATTTTTGATTTTCAGCGCAGATAAAGCGGACGGCTATGGGCTGCCAACCCCTTCTGCCTGGCGTTACCTTGGATGACAATCAAAATACAGGAAGCCCATTAATTTTTTTTATTTAAAAAAATAATTAAAAAAAAAAACTGCGTTGGCTCCTGCCGTATTTTGATCGCCAGTCAAGTAAAGCCAGGCAGCTGGGAGCTGGGATTTTCGGCAGCCCGCGGCCGCCCCTGGAAATGGCGCATAGTTTCTTAGCGTCATTTCCAGGTGCTTTACCCGGGTCGTCCAGCGGCCATGATGGCGGTGGCTCACTGGGTAAAAAAGGGGTTAATACCAGCTTTGTATTCTCAGATGGTACTAAGCCTGAAATTCATGGTGTCATGCCAAAATAGACATGGCCACCATGAATTTCTAGGAAACAGTAAAAAAAACACAACACCGAGAATTTTTTTTTTATTAGAAATAAAACAAAAAACATTTAGAGACTCCATCTTTATTATAAACAAAAATCCTTAGCCTGACGTAATCCACAGGGACAGCCATGTAAGCTTCATCACTGTGCACAGACACAGTCTATACAGTGAGAAGCAAAGTGCAATGTCAACTCAGCTTCATCACTGTGCACGTCTAGACAGTCTATACACAATGAGAAGCACAGAGAGCCATGTCAGCCTGCTGCATCACGCTGCACAGAGCGATGAAGCAGACGCTGACAGTGAGGGGATGATTGCACTTATGTCTCGCATTGCATCACCCCACTCTCCCGACAGCAGCGCCTCAGCTGTGGAAATACATGCAGCTGACCCACTGCCGTCGGGAGATTGTGCGCCGTGATGCGATGATACTTACATCACGGCGCGCCATGACCTGTGATGACATGATACTCACGTGACCAGTCTGTAGCCAATGAGGTAATACAGCATTCACATGTGACTGGTCACATGAGTATGACGTCACGGTCATGGCAGGTCCTTTTAGCCAGAGGTGCTTACCTCGGGGGACAGCAATGATCGGACAGACTCGTTAGCAGAAACGCTGGGAGGCAGAGTCTGCAGGACGCGTCGTGGGACCTGTAAGTATGATCATAATGTATTTTTTAATAACATGCTTTTTTAACAGCTCCTGGACCCGAACTGTAACACGAACTGTAACACGAACGTCCCAGAAAACTCGTGTTCGGGGTCGGGTTCACCCATCCCTACCTGTGACGGAGTGCCGGACAAGCCATCAAAGATGCAAGTAAGTGTCACATCCCCGAGCCGGGGTGGAACACATGCACTACACCCGCTTGAAGAAGCAGAGGGGAGCCCAGCCAGCCATCACCTGCCTCCCCCTTCATTTGCATGCATTTGTTATGTGCTTTCCCCTTCATTTGTTAGAAAAGCGCTGCAAAAAGCTGAATTGACATGCTGCAGAATTGAAACCGCTTCAAATATGCAAGGAAAATAAGCAGCATGTGTATAGGACAGTAAAATGCTGTGAACATAACCTAAGGGGTACTTTGCACGCTGCGACATCGCTAGCCGATGATAGCGATGCCGAGCACGATAGTACCCGCCCCCGTCGCACATGCGATATCTTGTGATAGCTGCCGTAGCGAACATTATCGCTACGGCAGCTTCACACGCACTTACCTGCTCTGCGACGTCGCTCTGGCCGGCGACCTGCCTCCTTCCTAAGGGGGTGGGTGGTGCGGCGTCACAGCGACGGCAGGCGGCCAATAGAAGCGGAGGAGCGGAGATGAGCGGGACGTAAACATCCCGTCCACCTCCTTACTTCTGCATAGCTGGTGGACGCAGGAATGAGATGTTCCTCGCTCCTCCGGCTTCACACACAGCGATGTGTGCTGCCGCAGGAACGAGGAACAACATCGTATCTCCTATTGGTGCGACATTATGGAAATGTCCGACACTGCACAGATCACCGATTTACGACGCTTTTGCGATCGTTTATCGTGCATCTAGGCTTTACACGTTGCGACGTCGTTACTGGCGCCGGATGTGCGTCACTTTCGATTTGACCCCGACGATATCGCAGTAGCGATGTCGCAATGTGCAAAGTACCCCTTAGACCAGACCTGGGCAAGGGGCGGCCCGCGGGCCGGATGCGGCCCGCCTACTGTCTGTGACCGGCCCGCCCGTCTTGCTAAGAGTTGGAGGCGTGGCCTGATCTATGCCTCAGCCTTGCTCTCACTGCCGGGAGCTATGAGTCCCGCAGTGCAGTGATAAGCAGCTGCCACGCCCCCACTCTGCCTGTCATGCCTCCTCTGGTTGCTGATCACACTCCTCGGATGCCTCTCTTGTCCCCTCCTCTTGCTCTGTCGATGCTGGCCGCGCCCCCTTTGCCTGCCCCTTCTACCCTGGGATCCTCACATGACCGGCCACTTCAAAAACGTTTGGTCTACAAACTGAGGTAATGTGCACTTGTGCAGAAGTAGCACCGGTGAGAGGGCAAAGTGGCTGCAGAAGGGGGGAGCAGGGGAGCAGCACTTGTGCCTTCTCAGGTCCCCCCTGTGCCTGCAATAGAGGAAGCAGACACACAGGGGACTCAGAGAAAGCAGCCAGAGGAGCCCTCAGGCTCTGCTGCTGTGCTGCCTGCCTGTGCCCTCAGCGTCCCCAAGGCCAGTATGCATGCCCCACTGGCCACCACTGTGAGTATGCATGCCCCACTAGCCACCACTGTGAGTATGCATGCCCCACTAGCCACCACTGTGAGTATGCATTCCCCACTAGCCACCACTGTGAGTATGCATGCCCCACTAGCCACCACTGTGAGTATGCATTCCCCACTAGCCACCACTGTGAGTATGCATGCCCCACTAGCCACCACTGTGAGTATGCATGCCCCACTGGCCACCACTGTGAGTATGCATGCCCCACTAGCCACCACTGTGAGTATGCATGCCCCACTAGCCACCACTGTGAGTATGCATGCCCCACTGGCCACCACTGTCAGTATGCATACCCCACTAGCCACCACTGTGAGAGTGCATGCCCCACTAGCCACCACTGTGAGTATGCATGCCCCACTAGCCACCACTGTGAGTATGCATGCCCCACAGGCCACCACTGTGAGTATGCATGCCCCACTAGCCACCACTGTGAGTATGCATGCCCCACTGGCCACCACTGTGAGTATGCATGCCCCACTAGCCACCACTGTGAGTATGCATGCCCCACTGGCCACCACTGTGAGTATGCATGCCCCACTAGCCACCACTGTGAGTATGCATGCCCCACTAGCCACCATTGTGAGTATGCATGCCCCACTAGCCACCACTGTGAGTATGCATGCCCCACTGGCCACCACTGTCAGTATGCATACCCCACTAGCCACCACTGTGAGAGTGCATGCCCCACAGGCCACCACTGTGAGTATGCATGCCCCACAGGCCACCACTGTGAGTATGCATGCCCCACTAGCCACCACTGTGAGTATGCATGCCCCACTAGCCACCACTGTGAGTATGCATGCCCCACTGGCCACCACTGGGAGTATGCATGCCCCACTGGCCACCACTGTGAGTATGCATGCCCCACTGGCCACCACTGTGAGTATGCATGCCCCACTAGCCACCACTGTGAGTATGCATGCCCCACTAGCCACCACTGTGAGTATGCATGCCCCACTGGCCACCACTGTCAGTATGCATACCCCACTAGCCACCACTGTGAGAGTGCATGCCCCACTAGCCACCACTGTGAGTATGCATGCCCCACAGGCCACCACTGTGAGTATGCATGCCCCACTAGCCACCACTGTGAGTATGCATGCCCCACTAGCCACCACTGTCAGTATGCATGCCCCACTGGCCACCACTGTCGGTATTCATGCCCCACTGGCCACCACTGTCAGTATGCATGCCCCACTAGCCACCACTGTGAGTATGCATGCCCCACTGGCCACCACTGTGAGTATGCATGCCCCACTGGCCACCACTGTGAGTATGCATGCCCCACTGGCCACCACTGTGAGTATGCATGCCCCACTGGCCACCACTGTGAGTATGCATGCCCCACTGGCCACCACTGTCGGTATTCATGCCCCACTGGCCACCACTGTGAGTATGCATGCCCCACAGGCCACCACTGTGAGTATGCATGCCCCACAGGCCACCACTGTCAGTATGCATGCCCCACAGGCCACCACTGTCAATATGTCTGTTTCACAGTCCCCAGTAATGTCTATGCCCTCCACTGCCTCCCCACTGACCCCAGTAATGTCTATGCCCTCCACTGCCTCCCCACTGACCCCAGTAATGTCTATGCCCTCCATTGACCCAAGTAATGTCTATGCCCCCCACTGACCCCAGTAATGTGTATGCCCCCCACATTTTCATTGAATCTTATTGTTGTTTAACTTACTGTTTGTTTATGAAGGGATAGTATATATACTATATACAGTATTGGGTAGAACTGAGCTAATTACATTAGTCCGGCCCTCTAAAACCATCCCAATTTCTCATGCGGCCCCATGGAAAAATTAATTGCCCACCCCTGCCTTAGACTATGTTACGATGATAACTATTTGATGAATTTTTAATATTACAGATTTTATTTACCTATTCTGTAAATTGGTGAAAAACTGACCAGCAGCTTCCACAAATGTGAACAGGCACCAGACAACCTAAAAAACAACATAACTACAAAAGCATATCCAGTGGCACTCAATAATATGAGGTTACATTAGCATTGTATTACTGCTATAATAATATTAGAGAAAGGTGAAAAATACACAGCTAATATGAAAAATGAGTAAAAAGACATAGACATTGCATTACTGCTTTGGAAATATTGACAAAAAGAGATTTTTTGCTTATGTATTGGCCAATCCATGTGAGTCTGATAACCAATGGCAAGGTAATTTTATTATTATATGCAATGCCAATGTATCCTTATATTATTGAGTGCCACTGATTATGCTTTTGTAGTTTTGTTGTTCTTTCGGTTGGCACCTGTTTATGTTTGTGGAAGTTGCTGGTCAGTTTTCTAATATAGTTGTAGTGCATTTGTTCTGACCTAACTCTGCCCATATTCAGGGTTTGTCCACCATCTTATTTAGCCAGGGATCTATCTGCCCAGACATGCAGATTTTTAATCGCCCATAGAGGCATTTACATTTAGGTTTCCGATATAATGAGATTACCTTGCCGTTGGTTATCGGGCTCACATGGATTGGCCAATACATAAGCTAAAAATCTCTTTTATGTCAATATTTCCAAAGCAGTAATGCAGTGCTTATGTCTTTTTACTCATTTTTCACATTAGCTATTTATTTTTCTCCTTTCTCTAATATTCTTGTGACGCCCCTGCGTTATCCAGATGTCACAAAAACAAGGTAACGACAAGGTAAAAGCTTGGGTCCTACATGACTGTGCCAGTCAGTACACACATTAGCACACCAGGACACTTGCACTCACAACCAGGGTGGGAGGCCCCCTCGGAGCCAGGTGACAGGGCTGGGCACTTTGAGTTAACAGGCAGCCAACTGGGAGGGAGGGGACCAGACCTGGGAGAGGAGCGAGGGACCTGGGAAGTGTGGCTAGTCAGTGGAACACAGAGAGAGAGAAAGGAGTTGAAGGAGAAAGGAGTTCAGAGTTGAAGAGAGGAGTGAGAAGTGAGCTGTAGTAAAAGGACAGGTGTCAAAACAGACAACGGAATCTTGAGACACAGTGAAAGTAGCAAAGACCCCACAAAGACCTGAGTAGAAAGATCAGCCACTCAGAGGAGAAAGTAGCTGGAGAGCGAAAGAGCAAGGTCCAAGGACAGAGGGATCCTGTGGGGTGGACATCCAGGGCTCCCAGTACTTTGCACGCACGGGGTGCGGATCCCAGAAACGACCAGGACTTCAAGCCATCTGTTAACTCTGCCAGGCGGGTGGGTTTTCAGGACTCATCTGCCATCATTAACGTCCAAGGCAACAGCAGCAAAGGGCGGTTGGTGGCATATTCCTTTAAATAGTCCAAGCTGCCTGCGGCAGGACCCAGACACCAGATGGACGTCCACGAGCTCCACGCCAGGGAGGACTGACAAATACACCAGAGTGCATCGGTGGGAGAGTGGTACCAGGTTGGCTGGCACAGCTATAGAGGACTCGGGCGCACCTGGGATCCAGCACGTCTCCAGGGTGCGAACCCATTAAGTAAAGACAACCAAACTGCACTCCCTGTCTGGATTGATTTATTGCCCTGCGCCTCCACGTTAACCCTTCACCTTCCCCTGCCGAAAAGCTCTGATCCCTGAGGGCTCCTCCATCCATGCTTCCCCTATCCATCATCTCCAGCGGGAACCCACAGCGGCAGCCCTACAATCCCTGGCCGCACACCACAAGTGGCGTAGTCGTACTTTTTGTTATTTTATTTTTCTTTTCTTTTCATTTAAAACTGGTCGACAGTGCCCCCAGATCAGGAACCCCTCGAGCCATAGACCGTCTGGATCCAAGCAGCCCGGCTGCCCCGGGGTGCAACAGCTTTTAAAAACTGGCGTAGTCGGCAGGATTCAGACTAGACCCGCCAATACGGGTGAGAACCCTACCATCCCTGGCTGCACACAGTGAGTGGCGTAGTCGGACTTTTTGTTACTTTCTTTTTTTTCATTTAAAACTGGTGGACGGTGCCGCTGGATCCGGAACCCCTCGAGCCACGGACTCTCCAAATCCGAGCAGCCCAGCTGCCCCGGGTCATGAGATTCTTTTAGCAGTAATGCAATGCCACTGTATCCTTATATCATTGAGTGCCACTGGATTTGTTTTTGTAGTTATGTTGTTTTTTTCGGTTGGTGCCTCTTCACATTTGTGGAAGCTACTGCTCTGTTTTCTGATATAGTTTAAGTGATGAAAATGACGTGACAAAGGTAGCCCTGGCTCTCAGCAGAAAAAGAGAAGCACATGGTTATTTTTGTTTTCAAGTTGGAGTACAAACTTACAAGATCATTTTTGAAAACTTAATTTCAAATGATAATTTCTGCTTATGAAAAGTAAAATCCACTGCATAAAAAATCTTATGAATCCCCAGTGGTCTAATGGATAAGGCACTGGTCTCCTAAGCCGGTGGTTAAGGGTTCAAACCCCATCTGTTGTGTTTTTATTCATCTCTAAAACATCAGAGGGCCTGTTTAAAAGTTCTATCGCCTTGTTTGCTTGTAAGTTTGATCTTTAAAAAATTCTTCTAAGAAGAAATATTACTTTTTTCAATTGAGAGAAGTGTGACCATGCTATATAAATAACATACAATATTACAAATTCATTTTAACATAAGAGACGTTATCACGTTGACTAGGATGAATCAATGAGTTGTTCGCAGTATCTTTACTGTTGGCTATCTTTAATGAAAAGTGTGTTTAGAAAAAAAATCTATGGTTTAAAACAATTTTTTGTATCTCATGAATAATTAAATTAATAAAAAATAAATAATAAAAATGTACAACTTTTTTTTATCATATAACAATCTTTATTAAAAGCTATTAGTTTTCACATTACTGGGACTATTTTAAATTCATACTTCCTGTCCTTCTAGGAAGAGTCTAAAGCACTTTAATTAATATCACGGGAAAGGTTACAATTAGGGATGATCGAATACCAAAATATCCGCTTCGACGAATATCTGACGAATAGGTCGGCACTATTCGACTATTCACGAATATTCGATGCGCAATGTTGGTCTATGGGAAACTCGAATAATTTCATGTTGGACCTAATGGTGACCTGTGGTGACTGAGGAAAAGGCTGAAATGGATGGGAAAAGGCAGAAATGAAATGCCAACGCCGGGGCTTGCAGGGTTTGCACAGTTACCGGGCCAGTGGTGTTCGGGGTCGAGCTGTGAATGGCCCAACCTGGCTTCCGTGACCTCGGCGGGTTTCATTAAGAGTTCGACAGTCCACAAGAGGGGGTAACGGGAAGAGGGTAACGGGGTTCCTGGGAGCACGTCACTGGTTGCAGCGGTGACTGGGGTCTTGGTCTCCTCTGCTGTGGACTCTCCCTGCAACACTTCTCTCCCCCAGGAACGGTATTGGTGGGAACGGGGGTTGCACGCAGCGGCACCCGTGGTATGCGGCCAGGTGTTTAGCCGCTGCTGCACAGTCTCTCTCCGGGGCAGGTGTTACGGGCAGCTAAGGTGGAATCGCTCCCCACGGGTGGAGTGGAGACACCCTGGGAGGTTGGTGAGAACCAAGGGCAGCAGTCCACGGGAGTACCGGGGCACAGGGCAGCGGCATTTACTCACAAGAGACACCGGGTGTGGGTTCCAGTTCCTCTTTATTCACCGGTCTTTTCCAACATCGCACCCGGGTGCTGGTCCTCGCCGCTGTAGCCTTTGGTCGGTCCTGGGCAGGTCGGAGGCAGGGTCCGGTAAGGTTATCTGAGGGTCCCTTTGTCATGTGCGTTAGTTTCTGTCCCTGTGGCATGAAGCTTCTTGGGGACTCGCCGCCTCTCTGTCTTTCTTTCTCCCTACTCTGGTAGGGCCCCCTGATGGAATCAGGTGCATTTCGGGCGCTACCAGGACATTCTCCATGATCCTCAGTACCTGTCCCCGTTCCCTTCCTCCATGTGTTACTAGCCCTGGTCTGGCTATTTCTGTGGAGGTCTGTCTCCACTCACATTCCAGACGGTTCTGGTTAGACTTCCTGCTTCTCTGCAGCTCACCCCCAGCACAGGCCCCCAATTTGGCATGACACCATGAATTTTGGGCTTAGTACCAGCTGAGAATACAAAGCTGGTATTAACCCATTATTACCCAGCATGCCACTGCCATCAGGGCTGCTGGACGAGCCGGGTAAAGCACCTGCAAATGACACTAAGAAACAATGCACCATTTCCAGGGGTGGCTGCAGCCTGCAGTTTTTAGCATGGGGAGCCCAGAACGCTTGGGCTTTACCACGCTGAGAACCTGGTTTTACCTGACTGGCGATCAAAATAGGGTGGGAGCCCACGCAATTTTTTTTTATTAAAACATCTTTTTCATTCAAATTTTTAAACATAACAAAAAAATTAAACAGTCAATTCCATGGTCAAATAGCAAACATCAGCATACACGAGATTGATTTGTTCATCACTGCAACTGTAAACCTTGCAAAGGAAGTAAAAATAAAAGGTTGTATCACATCAAAGAATAAGAATGTGAGTGTGAACCCTTCCACAATTATGTTCTTGCTATGGTGTCGACAGCCATCTCCATATGGTACATGCTAAGTGTCTAATGATGGTCCCAAAACTCCCAATGTCCCTCCCAGGTCTTCCAGACAATACCATTCTGTATGGCGGAAAGGGCTAATTATTTTCAGGATTTCCTGAGGACTACTGTATAATGAAAACCAATTAATTTTTTCCACAGCGGAAAAACTTTTCCTGCGGACTTCTCTTTACTCCTTTCTGTTTCTATTAGTTCCAGTCCCAATAGAAGTTTCATTTGAGATATTATTGCTCCCATTGATGGAGTGTTTGGTTTAAGCCACTCACTAAACAAAGCCCGAAGAGCCAACACTAAAAATGTGTGGATGTTTCTAGGAATCTTTACTTTGTCTACCATACTCTGAGATTCAGATTTGGGGGGGCGTAATTGGTGGAAGAGCAGAGCCTGTGGTGTTTGTGGAAGTTTTGTTCCCCAACATGCTTGAATCTGGTCCCTTACTCGCTTCCAATATGTTGTTACTTCCAATCCCACACCCCTTGCCACAGATTCGTAAAGGGCAGCCCACCCTTAGGTCACGCTGTAATCCGGCCAGGGCAACTATGGGAAGGCGGGATGTTAAAGCCATACAGCGCTGTGTGCATAAGCTTGAAATAAGTCTCCCTCCATCTCTCACACAAGATGGATTTTCTCACCCGTTCCCACCCTTGTAATATTGTCTCCGCTATCTCCTCATCTCCTGTCCACCTCTCCCATGTTCTGAACATTTTGCTCTGTTTTAATTTAACAAATTTGTGCCTCATGGTGCTGTACAATGAGGTGATACTCGTTATTTGAGTGCGCGGTTCTATACTGTCATCTAAGGCATGAGAGACAGATTCCCTCTCCAACTTTCTGAGTCTGGACTGACATAAAGAATGAAGCTGCAGGACCTGCATGAAATGTTTCCCGTGTATCTTGATTTTGTCCATAATTTCTTGTGGAGACATCCACCGTTTTTCCTCCCGGCACATAATGGACCCCGCTGTTTGCAACTGATCACAGCTCTGATCAATGACACTCTTAATTTCAGCTCCCTAGGGGAACTCTGGGTAACCAAATATTGGCATATGTTTGGAAACCAGAAAGAGAAGCTGAAAGGCCTTCCTCACTACCTTCCAACATATTATGGTGTCCCTTAGTAAAAAGGAGGATCTCACTATCTGTGGCAGTTTGGCTTGTCTAGTGTGGATAAGAGCAGTCAGATCCCAAGGGGCGGCTAACTGTTGTTCTAGATGGGTGTTTGAGTAGCAACTAGTGTCATGTATATAGGCCACTACATGTCTAAATGAAGAGGCGATATTATAAGCATATATATTTGGAAAATTAACCCCGCCTTCACTTCTCAGTAGCATCAGTTTTTCTAGTGCAATTCTGGGTCTTTTACCTGTCCAAATAAAATGTGTAAAGGCCTTCTTCAATCTATTTATGTCTAAATGTTTTAAAATTAAGGGCAGGGTCTGCAAGGGGTATAGGAGCCTGGCAAAGCTAACCATTTTAACCAGGGGACATCTACCGAAAAGAGATATTGGTAAGTGATGCCACCGTTGTAGTTCCCCCAATATTTTACCTATAAGGGGGGTGTAGTTAAGTGAATAGAGTTGATCTGGTCTCCTCCCTATCTTTATCCCCAAATACGTTATGTATGACTTTGAGATACGTAGGTCCAGACCTAGCTTGACCCATTGCTCCAGAGGTATTTTGTCTCCTAATTCTAGAAGTTCACATTTGTTGATGTTAATCCTGTACCCCGAATATTCACTGAATTTCTGAGTAAAGTCAAAGATCCTCCTCAGCTGCTCTAGTGGTCTTACAAAAAAAGTATGACGTCATCCGCAAATAGAGCAATCTTAACTTTATCTTTGCCTACTTTGATTCCGTCAAATAGATCTGACTCCTCCATAAATCTAGCAAAGGGGTCCATGGCCAGGTTGAACAGCAATGGTGACATTGGACATCCCTGTCTAGTCCCCTTGTGCAAGTGAAAAGAATCAGAGAGGAATCCTGGTGTGTGTACTCTAGCTGTAGGACTATTGTAGACCCCATCCGAAAATGTTCTAAATTTGCCTTTTAAATTGAACGAGTCCAACGTGCTGTTATCAAATGCTTTCTCTGCATCAAGAGTTAGGAGGGCTGGTCTGTCTCCTAAATGCTGCTGTCGTCCTACCTCATCCAGCACTGTCAAGACTTGTCTTATGTTTTTAACTGCAGCTCTTCCCTTAACAAATCCCACCTGAGCTGCCTTCACCAGTTGGGGATGCACCATTGCTAAGCGGTCAGCCATTATTTTGGATATAAATCTTTTGGTCTAAGTCAATAAGTGAAATAGGTCTATAGGAACCAGCCTCCAAGGGGTCTTTGCCATGCTTTGGAATTACTTTGATATACATCTCCTTGGATCTACCTGGAATATCTCCTGTTGTCAAAATGTCGTTGTAGTAAGCAGTCAATTTTGGGTGAAACCTGTTCCTTGAGTGCTTTGTAATATTCCCCACTATACCCATCAGGACCGGGTGCCTTTCCATTTTGAAGATGACTTATAGTTTGTTTCACCTCTTCTTCCGTTATGTCTGCATTAATTACATCCTGCTGCTCCTGAGAGAGTTTAGGGAGAGATAAGCTTTGGAGGAAGGCTCTACCCTCTGTCGTATTTGTGTGTGAGAGTTTGTATAGATCTTTATAAAAGTTTTGTAGAGTGGAATTTATTTTTTGGGATCAGAGGTAACCTTTCCTTGTCCATCTTTTATTCTGACTATGGGTGATACTTGTAAACGTCCCTTTGCCAATTTCGCCAGAAGCTTACCTGCTTTGTTGCCGTATCTAAGTAATTCGACCCCTTGCCTAGATCTATACACCTGCTCCCTCCTGTCTATCCACGTCTCAAACTCTTGTTTGGTCAGTTTCCAATGTTCTCTGTTTTGAGTTGAAGGGTTCTGCAGGAACTCTGTATAGGCATGTGGGAGTTTTGCACTCAATTCAGAATACGCCTCCTTCACTTTTTTCTTGAGGGAAGAGACATACATTAAAATTCTGCCTTTCAGCACCGTCTTTGCCATATTCCAAAACAGAGCAGTTTCATCTACATGTTCTCTGTTGTCAGATACAAACTCATCCCACCAGCTGTGCAATTTGTCATTGAATCCCTCGCCCTTTGTCAGGAAGGCTGGAAACCTCCATATAAAGTCTGTTCCGGTGACCACCCTGTCCGTCAGTTCGATACCCACTGGGGCATGATCTGATATAACCAAATCAAAAATTTCGACCGACTTCAACCTGTTTAATAGACTCTCAGAGGTCAGGAGGTACTCAATTCTCGACCAGGACTGGTGGACATGGGAAAAGTGAGTAAATTCTCTAGCATCAGGATGAAGCCAGCGCCAGACATCCCTCAGCCCAGTCTGATTAAGTAGAGATGTGAGTGCGTTCTCCTCTCTGGGGGGTCTTACCCTGACTCCTTCTATCTTCCTCTATCCTATATACCGTATTAAAGTCACCTCCAGTAATTATCAAGGGATAATTATCCAGGACAATTTTTCTCTCTATATCTTCAAAAAAGGATTTGTTTGAACCGTTAGGGCCATAAATGTTATATATAGAATAGGTTTCTCCTCCATGGTCTATAGTGACCCGTACCTATCTCCCCTGGTCGTCACACTCCTGAGACAATAATTTAAAAACAAAGTTTCGGTGGAACAAAATCACTACCTTTGCATGTCTACCCTGTGCTGCCGATCCCACTACTGTCCCCACCCAGAATCTATTAAGCCTGAAAAAAATCCTCTTCCCTTAAGTGAGTCTCCTGAAGTAGGACAATGTCTGGGGAGAATCGTTTAAGGTGCCTCAGTATCTTAGACCTTTTATTTGGGGATCGTAGATCCTTTACATTCCAGGAAATGACAATCATAAGAGTCCCTGTTAGTTTTGGTTACTACCTGTTACCAGATATTTGATACTTGTGGAAGGAAGGGTTAAACAGCATGCAGAGTCTGTCTGTGACTCCTGAAAGAAGAAAGGTGTTAAAAAAGGAACAAGAAATACACAACAAGGAAATATATCCTAGGGCAACAATAACTCTAAATTCGAAATGCACTGTGGTGTGTTCCGAACTGCGCACACCACCAGAAATGCTATGGACGTCACTTTTTTCTGAGATTGGGAAAGTGGTTGATTACACAAGCATATTAGAGAAACTCAACCTGCACCACATGAAATGTAGGGAATATCAATCAGGACGACATCCGTATCCCCCAACTATCCACTCCCAATTTGTCTAAACAGACCACTCCACCTCCTCCCCCACCAAACCACAGGACACATCCCCAGATGGGGATAGAGATGATGTGAACAAGCGTCCTCTGGCATGGCAGGCCCCACATGACATAACTCATTTCTGGCCCCTCCCCCACCAACCCCCACTTCCTCTCCTCCCAAAAAAGTTCATTTATTCATTATCTTGGTATCATCTCACAAACAGCTCGGATATGAGTCCAGACCATTTTAAGGGAAAGCGAGTAAGGGTATATACTACATCACTATTCACAAGTTATCACTGGGTTGCTTCACCTATTACGACCTGTTGACTTCTGGGATTTCGGTGACATCGTTCAGTTGTCCCGCTCTCGGTCTCCTCTTCTCTCTGCAGTTTTTGCCGTTTGCAGTATTTTTTCCTTGCCGAGTTGTAGACAATGTTGACACCATCTTTTTGGAAAATCCTCAGTAATGCTGGGTACTGAAGTGTGAAGCTCTTCCTAGCTTGATGCAGAGACATACATATTTTGCTGAAAGCTCTTCTTCGCTTGGCCACATCTGCAGAATAATCCTCTAACAGAAGAAGTTTCATTCCTCCTATGATCAGTGGTTGGGTTCTCTTTCTATAGGCCCTTATTATGTCAAACTTGTCGTTGTAGTCCAAAAATGTCATGATCACTTGGCGTGGTCTTGTCTGATCACCAGATTTTTGGGCATGGGAGCGCAGGTCTGGGCCCACCCTGTGAGCCCTTTCGACTCTACAGCCTCTATTAATTCCCCGAGCCGCCAGGAGATCTCTTTTACATAAGCGTTGAAGTTCGGCTACGGGAACTGCTTCAGATAGCCCCACCATTCTCAGGTTGCTCCACCTGGACCTATTCTCAAGATCTTCAACCTTGTCCGCTAGGCGTTTCGTTTCTGCGACCGTTTCCTCTAACTGTGAGAACAGTTGCTTGTTATCTTCTTCCAGGGATGACACTCTCTGTTCCAACTTCTCTATCTGTCCTTTATGTTTGTTTAATTGCCCCTGAAAGTTGTGGAGGGCATTCTGGATAGCTTTCTCTATGGTTTTCTGGATCTCTGGCATGATATTAGCTGCAACCTCTGTTGCCATTGTTTTAAAGTCTACCATTTGCATGTGCGTGTCAACTTCTTTGTTGCTATCATTAGAGTGTTCGGCAGATTCACTCACAAAGGCATTGTGAAGCGGTTGAGATATATCAACAGGGACTTGTTCTTCCAGGGGGCTCGGTGCCATTTCTTCCTCCCCTTCGCTGCTGGCCCTGTCTCTTACGCGAGAGTAGTCCATTTTTTGTGCACTACGTAGGAGGTACCGCTCCATAAAGCACAGGTCTGTAAGTTGCAAAAGCACCGTCCCTTTAATGAGGGGAGACAATAAATTGTAGTGTGAGGGTCTTAGTATATGAGTGGCTTACTGTCAGCTCATTCAGAAGCCAGCAATCAATTTACAAGATGCAGTTCTCTATGATGGCCACTAGAGATAGGCAGTGTCCTGCAAATGGCTCTGTGTGAGATGCACTATATTGTTTCACCCACTAGATGTCTCACTTCCTGCTTCCCGGGGATCCAGCAGTCAGGCAGGCCGAGTTTTCAAAGAAGGAGAAAAAAAAATGGATGTTTCCCGCCCAGAAAACCCTCCCCTGCCTGTGCGAGTGCCCACCATCCAGCTCCCTCTGCCCTCCAGACCTCCAGCAGTCCCCAGGACTCTCTCCTCAGCACAGGTGAGGGCACTACTTAGCACAGTCTAGGGGGGCAGAGGGACAACAGTGGGGACCTCAACCAGCAGTTCAGTGATCCGTGCTACCTGAAGGGGGAAGGTGGGGAGCGTGGACCACCCTGACCTACCCCTGATCCAGTCTCTGTCCCTGGCCACAGCTCTTAATGGCAGGCTCCAGCCCAGCACTGTTGTGTTCTATCTTCCTCACTGTAATCTGGCCAGAGCGAGGGATGTCAGCGGCAGTCTCCACAGCAGGAGTCCTGGGTCAGGGGATCCTCCGGTCTCTACTCCAGTGCATCTGCCAGACCCTCAATCTGTCTCTCACCCAGCTTTTTCTCAGGGAGTCTCTTGCAGAGGCAGATATCCCCCAGCAGCTGTGTCTTTGGGGTGTTGGATGGGCACAGATCTGTCCCTGATTCTTAGTATGATCTCTTGCAGGTGCAGGAGCTCCTCACCACACGTCCTACATCCTCAGCGTCGGAACAGGAAGTCCCCATGCATTTTTTTAAATAATTTTTTAAATAACTAAAAAAAATTAATGGGCTTCACTGTACTTTGATTGCCAGCCAAGGTAAAGCCAGGCAGATGGGGGTGCCTCTATCTGTCTGCTTTATCTGCGCTGAGAATCAAAGATACTATTAAGCGCTATGCCATTTTTTTAATTGTTTATTTATATTTACAGTACTGTGATATCAGGCAATCACAGACACCGGCACAGAGAATAGGCGTCTGTGATTGCCTGTTGGAGTAACCTGAAACCAGCCCATATATTCGTATGTGGCAGGAACAACACACAGCCATAATGCTTATAGAAGAGGGGACATGATCTTGATGTGCAATCTAATGGGTCTGCCCCGTTTAACTTCTGGGTCTCGAAATTGGACACCTGGTCCGAGCTTGCCCTTTATGCCTTAGATGTGCTGGCCTGCCCTCTGGCAAATGTTATATCTGTTATGATCTGGTAACCATGAACAATCACGAAAACAAACAAAACCACAAGAGTAGTTGGAAACTAAGCTGACCGCAATCCCCTATCTATTGGACAACACTAGAAATAGCAGTGGGATGTTCCTAACACATCTAGACACCTTGTCACTGCCGGAGAAACTAGCTTCACCTCAAAGATAGAAATGAGGAATCTAAACTTGCCTCTGAGTAGTCCCCAAAGGAATAGCAAGCCCCCAACATGTAGACGATGATGTAAGAAACAATACACAGAAAATCAGCAAAGGTGAGGCCCGACTTACTAGATAGAACAGGACAGATATCTGAATTGCAGCCAGCAAAAAACCCTGCAAAAATACCAATCTCCTGATAGGAAAAAAGATCTGACACTACTGGGTTTCTCCCCCACTATATCAGGTACTCTTGTGCAAGACACTTTAAACAGAACTGCAGATATAATGGGAAAAAACAAAATCACAGAACAAATAATATTCTAAAGTGCAAATACTCCAAACATGAACAGGGAAAAAGCTCCATTTCTTGCTGGATGAATTCCCCTGCTCACAAAAGCAGAAAGACAGATCCTCACATAGAAGAAATCAAAGATAGAACCAAATGGAATAAGCAGAAACACTCTTAAGTGCAAAATCAGCAATTAGGCACAAAAAGAGTAAATTTATCTGGAGTAGATTCGGGCACCGAATAAACGGGAGAAACAGATGGGAAAACTCCCAGCCATCGTCAGAAGCAGGCAGGGAACATTTATCACCGACGTCCGCCAAGCACAAAATGCTCTCCTAAATAGACTAGGCTGATCTGCAATAGGATTTCCTGGATTCCCAATTAATTCCATCACCTGTTTGAATCTCAGATTCAAACTCAGCTTCATTACCATTCCTGGCCACCAGAAGGAGCTCCACACCAGCACCCACTCGGACGACATTCACAACATATATTCGAACGTGTGTTCAGCACAGCAGGGCGGGTCATAACAGACAAGCGCACACGTCTGTCCACAGCCAATGTGGGAACACTGACTTTCCTTAAAATGAATCAGGTGTGGATCGCACAGGACTTTTTGATACCTTTGGCTGACTAGAGAACTATTACAGCTGCACACAGCCATGGTTAGACTTTAATTCATATTACTGTTATTTTGGTATGTCCCCAAATTTGAAATAGCCCCCACAACAATTCACTCACATTCACACACAGACAGCTACACAGCATACAGTCATATACACATACAGTACAGACCAAAAGTTTGGACACACCTTCTCATTCAAAGAGTTTTCTTTATTTTCATGAATCTGAAAATTGTAGATTCACATTGAAGGCAGCAAAATTATGAATTAACACACGTGGAATGAAATACTTAACAAAAAAGTGTGAAACAACTGAAAATATGTTTTAGATTCTAGGTTCTTTAAAGTAGCGACCTTTTACTTTGATTACTGCTTTGCACACTCTTGGCATTCTCTTGATGAGCTTCAAGAGGTAGTCACCGGAAATGGTCTTCCAACAGTCTTGAAGGAGTTCCCAGAGATGCTTATCACTTGTTGGCCCTTATGCCTTCACTCTGCGGTCCAGCAGACCCCAAACCATCTCGATTGGGTTCAGGTCTGGTGACTGTGGAGGCCAGCTCATCTGGCGTAGCACCTCATCACTCTCCTTCTTAATCAAATAGCCCTTACACAGCCTGGAGGTGTGTTTGGGGTCATTGTCCTGTTGAAACATAAATGATGGTCCAACTAAACGCAAACTGGATGGAACAGCATGCCGCTGCAAGAGGCTGTGGTAGCCATGCTGGTTCAGTATGCCTTCAGTCTTGAATAAATCCCCAACAGTGTAACCAGCAAAGCGCCACCACACAATCACACCTCCTCCTCCATGCTTCATGGTGGGAACCAGGCATGTAGAGTCCATCCGTTCACCTTTTCTGCGTCGCACAAAGGTACGGTGGTTGGATCCAAAGATCTCAAATTTGGACTCATCAGACCAAAGCACAGATTTCCACTGGTCTAATGTACATTCCTTGTGTTCTTTAGCTCAAACAAGTCTCTTCTGCTTGTTGCCTATCCTTAACAGAGAACAATAGAAGAAAATCGGGTTTTTATCAGCCGCACCAATGATCATTTCTCAGGTATTCAGATTAATGGATCTTTTATTTTGCGCAGGTCTACGCGTTTCTGGAGTCTCAGCTCCCTTCCTCAGGACCATCAGGCATATGAACACATCAAATCTCAGAGATTTGATGTGTTCTTATGCCTGATGGTCCTGAGGAAGGGAGCTGAGACTCCAGAAACGCGTAGACCTGCGCAAAATAAAAGATCCATTAATCTGAATACCTGAGAAGTGATCATTGGCGCGGCTGATAAAAACCCGATTTTCTTCTATTGTTCTCTGTTATCTGCCGTTTGGGTTGCTGCTGCCGTGATCCCAGTTTTCCATGCCTATATAGTAGTTGTGACTTTCACAACTTCATTTGGTGAGTATTACTGCTCCCTGTCTTTACCCCCTGTGTTATTGGGGTAAAACCCTATTGCGCTTCTTTTCCACAGCTCTCTACTCATGTTGCCTATCCTTAGCAGTGGTTTCATAGCACCTATTTTACCATGAAGGCCTGCTGCACAAAGTCTCCTCTTAACAGTTGTTCTAGAGATGTGTCTGCTGCTAGAACTCTGTGTGGCATTGACCTGGTCTCTAATCTGAGCTGCTGTTAACCTGCGATTTCTGAAGCTGGTGACTCGGATAAACTTATCCTCCGCAGCAGAGGTGACTCTTGGTCCTCCTTTCCTGGGGCGGTCCTCATGTGAGCAAGTTTCTTTGTAGCATTTGATGGTTTTTGCCACTGCACATGGGGACACTTTCAAAGTTTTCCCAATTTTTCGAACTGACACCTTCATTTCTTAAAGTAATGATGGCCACTCGTTTTTCTTTACATAGCTGCTTTTTACTTGCCATAATACAAATTCTAACAGTCTATTCAGTAGGACTATCAGCTGTGTATCCACCAGACTTCAGCACAACACAACTGATGGTCCCAACCACATTTATAAGGCAAGAAATCCCCCTTATTAAACCTGACAGGGCACACCTGTGAAGGGAAAACCATTTCCGGTGACTACCTCTTGAAGCTCATCAAGAGAATGCCAAGAGTGTACAAAGCAGTAATCAAAGCAAACGGTGGCTACTTTGAAGAACCTAGAATATAAGACACATTTTCAGTTGTTTCACACTTTTTTGTTAAGTATTTCATTCCACATGTGTAAACTCATAGTTTTGATGCCTTCAATTTGAATCCACAATTTTCAGAGTCATGAAAATAAAGAAAACTCTTTGAATGAGAAAGTGTGTCCACACTTTTGGGCTGTACTGTATATATATTTATATATACTGTTTATATACAAAAAGTAGTAGTGAAAAATAAATAAATAATTTAAAAAAAAGACATAGCACTCCACGGTATTTTTCTTTCTCAGCGCAGATAAAGTGGACCGCTAGGGACTGCCACCCGCAGCTGCCTGGCTTTACCTTTGCTGGCAATCAAAATTCAGAGAAGCCCAATATTTTTTTAATTATTTCAATAAATATTTTTTTTTAAAAATTGCATGGGCTCCCGCCATATTTTGATGGCCAGCTAGATAAAAGCAGGCAGAAAAAAATCCTTAGTCCGACGTAGTCCACAGGGAGAGCAATGTCAGCTCTGCTTCATTGTTCAGTACAGACAAGCATCTACACAGAGCGAGAAGCAGGCTGACAGTGATAGACATAGACAAAGTTCATTGGGTGAGCCCTGACGTCACAGCGAACAAAGCCGAAGTCTGCCGAGTGAAGAGCAGTGCAGTATATACAGTCATATGAAAAAGTTTAGGCACTCCTATTAATGTTAACCTTTTTTCCTTATAACAATTTGGGTTTTTGCAACAGCTATTTCAGTTTCATATATCTAATAACTGATGGACTGAGTAATATTTCTGGATTGAAATGAGGTTTATTGTACTAACAAAAAATGTGCAATCCGCATTTAAACAAAATTTGACAAAAGTATGGGCACCCTTATCAATTTCTTGATTTGAACACTCTTAACTACTTTTTACTAACTTACTAAAGCACTAAATTGGTTTTGTAACCTCATTGAGCTTTGAACTTAGGCAGGTGTATCCAATCATGAGAAAAGGTATTTAAGGTGGCCACTTGCAAGTTGTTCTCCTATTTGAATCTCCTATGAAGAGTGGCATCATGGGCTCCTCAAAACAACTCTCAAATGATCTGAAAACAAAGATTATTCAACATAGTTGTTCAGGGGAAGGATACAAAAAGTTGTCTCAGAGATTTAAACTGTCAGTTTCCACTGTGAGGAACATAGTAAGGAAATGGAAGAACACAGGTACAGTTCTTGTTAAGCCCAGAAGTGGCAGGCCAAGAAAAATATCAGAAAGGCAGAGAATAAGAATGGTGAGAACAGTCAAGATCAATTCACAGACCACCTCCAAAGACCTGCAGCATCATCTTGCTGCAGATGGTGTCAATGTGCATCGGTCAACAATACAGCGCACGTTGTACAAGAAGAAGCTGTATGGGAGAGGGATGCGAAAGAAGCCGTTTCTGCAAGCACGCCACAAACAGAGTCGCCTGAGGTATCCAAAAGCACATTTGGACAAGCCAGTTACATTTTGGAAGAAGGTCCTGTGGACTGATGAAATCAAGATTGAGTTGTTTGGTCATACAAAAAGGCGTTATGCATGGAGGCAAAAAAACACGGCATTCCAAGAAAAGCACTTGCTACCCACAGTAAAATTTGGTGGAGGTTCCATCATGCTTTGGGGCTGTGTGGCCAATGCCGGCACCGGGAATCTTGTTAAAGTTGAGGGTTGCATGAATTCAACTCAATATCTGCAGATTCTTGACAATAATGTGCAAGAATCAGTGACGAAGTTGAAGTTGCACAGGGGATGGATATTTCAGCAAGACAATGATCCAAAACACCGCTCCAAATCTACTCAGGCATTCATGCGTAGGAACAATTACAATGTTCTGGAATGGTCATCCCAGTCCCCAGACCTGAATATCATTGAACATCTGTGGGATGATTTGAAGCGGGCTGTCCATGCTCGGCGACCATCAAACGTAACTGAACTGGAATTGTTTTGTAAACAGGAATGGTCAAATATACCTTCATCCAGGATCCAGGAACTCATTAAAAGTTACAGGAAGCGACTAGAGTCTGTTATTTTTGCAAAAGGAGGATCTACAAAATATTAATGTCACGTTTATGTTCAGGTGCCCATACTTTTGCACCGGTCAAATTTTGTTTAAATGTGGATTGCACATTTTCTGTTAGTACAATAAACCTCATTTCAATCCAGAAATATTACTCAGTCCATGAGTTATTAGATATATGAAACTAAAATAGCTGTTGCAAAAACCCAAATTGTTATAAAGAAAAAAGGTTAACATTAATAGGGGTGCCCAAACTTTTTCATATGACTCTACCTCCGGAAGTTAATGATCGTGCCCGGAAGCAGAAGCAGCTGGGAGATAGCAAGTGTTCAGGACATGCCGTGGGATGGGTAAGTAGTATAATCATAATGTTTTTTAATAATGTGCTTTTTTTTTACAACCCCTGGACCCGAACTCTAACACGGGTTATCCAAGAATTTTCATTCATTTCATTCAGTTACTGCTTTATAAGTACCGCACACTAACCGATTGCCCCACTGGAGCAGTTATTGGACTATAGTATTGCATAATTTAAAAAATCATAAATTTAAAATGAAAAACTTTGTTACGAAAATTAACTATTTTTTAAAACAGATTTTTTTTTGTTTTTTCATATTTTGAAAATACATTTTTAAGCATATCACAATCTTTATAAAGAATAAAAATGAGACATTTTTCACACTGGCCAATGGGCATTTTTAACCTTAAACATCCTCTTGTTTCAGGAAGTGCACATGTGCATTCGCCACGATGAACACGCTCTGATGCTATATTTTAAATCGAAGTATCTAATGATTGTCTGCAAAAATTCTTATAAATTCAGGGGCATCACCTATTGGGATTCTTGTATCCTGTGTTATCAGCTGAATACAGAGGTGTTAACTGTCATTGTAACCTTTCCTCTGATATTAATGAAAGTGCTGTAGAATCTTCCTAGAAGGACAGGAATTATTAATTTAAAATAGTCCTAGTAGTGTGAAAACTGACAAATTTTAATAAAGATTGTGATATCATAAAAAAAATGTAATTTATTAACATATTCATGAGATACAAAAATTTGTTTTTAACCATAGATTTTTTTTATAAAGACACATTCCTTTAACCCCATTACGACAGCCTTACAGAGATAAATGGCGACAGAATAGGGTACTTATTCTGATCTGCCGTTTATAAATGGCAGGCAGAAACAAGTGAATAGTGCCTCCCAGCGTCAAAAAATCTCCGGGGTTTCAGCTACCGGGGGTATCTGAGACCCTGGAGATCATGATTCAGGCCGTTTTTTCCGGTTCCCGCTCACGTGATCACCGGTATACACCGTATACCGATGATCACGTTATAGTAAATGACAGCGCCAGTAAAAAATTATTTATCTCCCATCTGTCAGGAACAAACATGTCAGATGGGAGATAAATCTCCTCCCCGGTCCCCCCGATGTCGCCAAAGTGCCCCCCTTCTCCTGACCCCCTCCCGGAAATCCAAGATGGCCGCGCGCACACCAGCGCACCGGCCGCATTTATCCTTTTCCTCTGATTTCTGTCGCATGTGCCATGACACATGCGACAGAAAACTGCTCCCCGGGCCCTGCCAGGTCACCCCCTATTCTCCCCCGGTGTTCCCAGGTGTCCCCCGTACCTTTTACAGCCTTCATCCACCGCAATCCCTCCTCCTTCACAGTGCACGCTGGTCACGTGACTTGTGCAGAGCAGATGACAGCCTGCTTCCTGTGTTCAGAGACGCTGGCTGCTGCTCGCACTCTGCAGCTGTGACCCGGGGAGTGTGGGTGCAGATTCTTTGCACCCACTCTCCTCAAATGGAGGGTCTGCACTCCTAGAAAATGGGGGATACATTCCCTGAACGTGCCCCCATATTCTAGAAGGTCCAGAATCGTCGTGGGACTTCCAAAATGCATTACAGCGACCTGATTTTTTTTTCTTTTCAATAAATTGGTGAAAGAGGGAATGTTTTGGGGAGTGTTTTTTCAAATAATTTTTTTTTTGTTGTCAATTTTTTTTTATTACTGTCAATTAGTTATGTCTGGTATCAAATAGATGCCGTGACAGAATAATTGCTGGGCTTGATGCAAGGTGACATTACAGCTGGTATCAATCCCATTTATTACCCCGTTTACCCCGTTTGCCACTGCACCAGGGCAATGGATGAGTTGGGGCGAAGTGCCAGGATTGGCACATCTAATGGATGCGGCCTGCTATTTTTAGGCTGGGAAGAGTCCAATAACCATGGCTCTTCCCACCTTGAGAATTCCAGACTCCAGCTGTCAGCCTCACCTTGGCTAGTGATCTAATTTGGGGGGACCCCACGTTTGTTTTTTAATTATTTATTTATAAAAAATTAAAAAAAAACAGCTTGGGGAGCCCTCCAAATTGATCACCAGCCAAGAGAAAGCTGTCAGCTGTGGTTTGCAGGCCACAGCTGTCTGCTTTACCCTAGCTGGCTATCAAAAATAGGGGGGACCCCACGTCATTTATTTTAATTATTTTTTTGGGGGCTAAATACAAGGCTAGGCACCCTTTAGTGCCACATGAAAGGCACTACAGGGCGCCAACTTAGAATATGCAGGGGGTGGGACGTTATATATGTTTGACATCTATCCATTCATCCATTGTAGCATTTTACGCTGTGTGCCCACAATAAGCGTTTGCAGCGTTTTGGGCGCAGAGTGTTTTCCCTGCATCCATAACGCTGCGTTGTGCAGTAGAAGCACAGTGGAAGGATTTTTAGAAATCCTGTGCCCGTTGTGGTTCTTTTCTCCGCAGCATAAACCGACCTGTTGTGCAGCTTCCCGAGCCTCAGCATGTCAATTTATGCTGTGGAGATAAGAGTGTTCTCTGCAGGTAGATTAGAGCTAAAGTCCACAGCAGCCTGAACCCAAATCGTGGGCATGGGCAGCTGCGTTCTCCCGTGGACAACACTCACATCTCTGCAGGAAGGCTGACACTGTGTACTAGACGCCGTGTCGCTGGATCATGGCCACGTAGCCTAACAGTGAGAAATTTGTTGCTACAGCAACATTTTTGTGAAGTACCTGTGGAATCAAAATGCTTACTATACTCCTGAATAAAATCCTTGAGGGGTCCAGTTTCCAAAATGGGGTCACTTGTCTGGGGTTTCTGATGTATAGGTACCCAAGGGGCCCTGCTAATGTGACATGATGCACGCAATTTATTTCAACTTTTCCAAAATTCAAATGGTGCTCCTTCCATTCCAAGCCCTCCCATTTATCCAAACAGAGGTTTTTGGCCACATGTGGGGTATCCCTGCGCTCACAAGAAATTGGATAACAACCTGTGGGGTCCACGTTTTGTTGTTGCCTCTTGAAAAAGTGAGAAATTTGATGCTAAATCAACATTTTTGTGAAAAAAATTAAAATTTTCCATTTGGCAACCTAAGCTTATGCAATTCTGTGAAGTACAGATAGAGTTGAGCGCGGTTCGCGGTTCGAGGTTCTCCAGTTCTAGGCTCGAGTGATTTTGGGAGCTGTTCGAGATCGAACTAGAACTCGAGCTTTTTGCAAAAGCTCGATAGTTCTAGATACGTTCGAGAACGGTTCTAGCAGCAAAAAGCAGGGCTTTTTACAGCTACAGTGTGCAGGAGCCATCGCTGGCAGCCTGCCAGAAGCTGGTAACCAAGATAAACATCGGGTATCCAACCAAAGCGCTTTGGTTAGTAACCCGATGTTTATCCTAGTTACGTGCAGGAAGCCCACGCTTCCCCGCTAAGCTCGCTCCACCCCCTCCTGCCTGCGGCATGTACACATACACACACACACACACACACACACACACACACATGGTCCCGCTCGGCTTACCTGCGGTGATGAAGTCCCGCCATCCCGACCTCAGCGCTGTCACTGTCCTCCATGGCCGTCGCTTGTCACATCACCTTCTCTCGCTTCCGACCCGAGACTGACTAGCAGTGACGTCACGGGCCTCTCGCGATACTTGGTGTGAAGGCGCCGGTCATTGAACTCAGTGACAGGGGCTGTCAGTGTGCTGGAGATCAGCGCAGGTAATGTACCTCGCTGACAGCAGCACTTGCCACCCCCCTGCAGTGACCTGGGCTGACCCATTGATGTTAGCTCAGGTCACTTCACTGCTCTCCCAGCCAATGGGGAACATCCTGCTCTTCATTGACTGGGACAGTGTGGATCGTCATGGCAACCCCTTGGATTACACCAGACCTGGATTTGTTTTTCTTTCTAATAAATTGGTTAAAGAGGGAATGTTTTGGGGAGTGTTTTTTCAAATAAAAATGTGTTTGTCGTCTATTTTTTTTTTGTTACTGACTGGGTTGGTGATGTCGGGTATCTGATAGACGCCTGACCTCACCAACCCCAGGGCTTGATGCCAGGTGACATTACACATCTGGTATTAACCCCATATATTACCCCGTTTGCCACCGCACCAGGGCGCGGAATGAGCTGGGGCGAAGCACCAGGATTGGCGCATCTAATGGATGCGCCACTTCTGGGGCGGCTGCGGCCTGCTATTTTTAGGCTGGGGAGAGTCCAATAACCATGGACCTCCTTAGTCTGAGAATATCAGACCCCAGCTGTCTGCTTTACCTTGGCTGGTGATCCAACTTTGGGGGGACCCCTAAGTGTTTTTTTTTTTTAATTATTTATTTAATTTAAAATAACAGCGTGGGGTGCCCTCAGTTTTGGATTACCAGCCAAGGTGAGGTTGCCAGCTGTGGTCTGCAGGCTGCAGCCGTCTGCTTTACCCTAGCTGGCTACAAAAATAGAGGGAACCCTACGTCATTTTTTTTTTTTCATTGTTTTGGCTAAATACAAAGCTAAGCACCCCTTAGTGCCACATGAAAGGCACCAAAGGGTGCAAAATTACAAAATACAGGAGAGTGGGACATTATGTGTCTTTCTGCCATTATAATGACAGAAAAGACTGATATGAAGTGCACAAGCACAAGATAATCACCAGAGCGCTCTACGCTGTGAAAAGCAGTAGAAAATGGCACTGGAGTGGACATGTGACAGCCTCATGTAGGATGAAGCTATGGATCCTGGGTAAATTTATGCATTTACCCTCATTCAGTTTTTTTGCAGTACACAAAAAAAACGGAAGGTACACGGATGACAAACAGATGACATACGGACCATCTACGGAACGGAAACGGATGCCACACGGATGCACCCGTGAAAAAAAACGGACTGTTTTTTGCAGACCACAACAATGGATCGGTCGTGTTAATGTAGCCTTATTCTGATCTGCCGTTTATAAACAGCAGGCAGAAATAAGTGAATAACGCCCCCCAGCGTCAGAAAATCTCCGGGGTTTCAGGGCTAGCTGAGACCCTGGAGATCATGATTCAGGACGGTTTTTCCGGTCCCCGCTCACGTGATCACAGGTATACACCGTACACCGATGATCACGTTACAGTAAATGACAGCGCCGGTAAAAAATTATTTATCTCCCATCTGGCATGAACAAACACTTCTCCACTTCTTCTCCACTTCTTCTCCACTTCTTCTCCACTTCTCCACTTCTCCACTTTTTCTCCACTTTTTCTACATTTTTTCTCCACTTTTTCTCCACTTTTCTCCATTTTTTCTCCACTTTTTCTCCACTTTTTCTCCATTTTTTTCTCCACTTTTTCTCCACTTTTTCTCCACTTTTTCTACATTTTTTCTCCACTTTTTCTCCGTTCTTTTTCTATGGTCGGTCTACCCATTAGCTCTGCCATGCATAGTGTAGCTCTACACCTACTGCACATGTTACTTTATGATTGACATCTCTTTCGTACCAGAGCTGTCTAAGCCTACTCTGACCCCATATTTGTCATTACTATATTGTCCTTGTACTGTATTATGACATTTGTATCATGTGTTTCATTTCTTGCTGTGTTGCAATTTTTTTGCTGCATCCCAATTGTACCTCTACATTGTTCAAGTTTATGTTATTGTTCTCTCACTCTTATGTGATACTGATTATTGTCATTTTTCATGATTACATGCAGATAAGTCCAATCTGACGAAGGCTCAGGCCGAAACGTCATTTGTAACTTGTTTTGGACAAAAACATATATGCTTATGAAAAAATTTTTTTTCTTAATACGGACCAATAAAGAGTGATTTTGCATTACTATCCGTTGTGACTTACTGACTTAGTCTGGGAGATTTAGAGTGCCGAGGTTACTCACTAATTTTATCTATTATTACCTCTGAGCACCTATATACCAGTGAGCAGAGCTTCCTCTACAGTAGTTCTCCTGATTAGGCATGCCCTTACCTCATGAGCAGGGCATTGCAGCTTTGGTAGCAACCATTCCGACATGGACTCTGCTGCTGTGGACCCGGGGAGAGTGAGTGCAGATTCATTGCACCCACACTCCTCACATGAAGGGTCCGCACTCCTAGAAAATGGAGGATACGTTCCCTGAGTGTCTCCCCCCCATATTCTAGACGGTCCAGAGTCGTCGTGGGACCCCATTATTTTTTTTCTTACAATAAATTGGTGAAAGAGGAAATGTTTTGGGGACTGTTTTTTCAAATAAATTTCTTTTGTCGATTTATTTTGTTTGTTAGTACTGACAGTTTATGATGTTGGGTATCTAATAGACGCCATGACATCACAAACTGCTGGGCTTGATCTCAGGTGACTTTACAGCTAGTATCAACCCGATTTATTACCCCGTTTGCCACTGCACCAGGGCACGGGATGAGTTGGGGTGAAGCACCAGGATTGGCGCATCTAGTGGATGCGCCACGTCTGGGGTGCCTGCGGCCTGCTATTTTTAGGCTGTGAAGGCCCAGTAACTATGGACCTTCCCACCCTGAGAATACCAGACCACAGCTGTCCGCTTTACCTTGGCTGGTGATCCAATTTGGAGGGGACCCTACTTTTTTGTGTAATTATTAATATTTATAAAATAATTATAAAAAAAGAGCCTGGGGGGACCTCCACATTGGATCCCCAACCACGGTAAAGCTGCCAGCTGTGGTTTTCAGGCTACAGACGTCTGCTTTACCCTAGCTGGCTATCAAAAATGGGGGGACCCAACGTCATTTTTTTTTAACTATTTTTTAAATAGAAAAAATTAATGGGCTTCCCTGTATTTTGATTGCCAACCAAGGTAACGGCAGGCAGATGGGGGTGGCAACCCATAGCTGTCTGCTTTATCTGCGCTGAGAATCAAAAATACCGCGGAGCGCTATGTCATTTTTTTTAAAGATTTATTTTTACAGCACTGTGATGTCCAGCAATCAAAATACAGGGAAGCCCATTTTGTTTTTAGTTATTTAAATAAATAATTAAAAAAAATATATATGGGCTCCCGCTGCATTTTTTGTATTGCTAGCTAAGGGTAATCCAAGCAGCTACTGGCTGCTAACACCCACTGCTTGGTGTTACCTTCACTGGCAATGGAAAATCCAGGGAAGCATTTTTTAATTTTTTGGCCAAAAAACTACAAAAAAAGGACGTGAGCTTCGCCATATTTTTGTATGCTAGCCAGGTATAGCAGGCAGGTGCTGGAAGAGTTGGATACAGCGCCAGAAGATGGCGCTTCTATGAAAGTGCCATTTTCTGAGGCGGCTGCAGACTGCAATTCGCAGCAGTGGGGCCCAGAAAGCTCAGGCCAACCTGTGCTGCGTATTCCAATCCCCAGCTGCCTAGATGTACCTGGCTGGACACAAAAATGGAGCGAAGCCTACGTCATTTGTTTTCTAATTATTTCATGAAATTCATGAAATAATAAAAAAAGGGCTTCCCTTTATTTTTGGTTCCCAGCCGGGTACAAATTGGCAACTGGGGGTTGGGGGCAGCCGTACCTGCCTGCTGTACCTGGCTAGCATACAAAAATATGGCGAAGCCCACATAATTTTTTCAGCAAAAAATTCTGCATACAGTCCTGGATGGAGTATGCTGAGTATGCTGAGCCTTGTAGTTCTGCAGCTGCTGTGTGTCTGTATGGAGAAGAGCAGACAGCAGCTGCAGAACTACAAGGCTCAGCATACTCCATCCAGGACTGTATGCAGAAGTTTTTTGCCCACCAAAAAAATGACGTGGGCTTCGCCATATTTTTGTATGCTAGCCAGGTACAGCATGCAGCCACGGGCTGCCTCCAACCCCCAGTTGCCTATTTGTACCCGGCTGTGAACCAAAAATATAGGGAAGCCCTTTTTTTTTTTAATTATTTCACTTATTTCATGAAATAATTAAAAAACGAATGACGTGGGCTTCGCCCCATTTTTGTGTCAAGCCGGGTACAACTAGGCAGCTGGGGATTGGAATCCGCAGCACAGGTTAGCCCGAGGTTTCTGGGTGCCTCTGCTGCGAATTTCAGTCCGCAGCCGTCCCAGAAAATGGCGCTCTCATAGAAGCGCCATCATCTGGCGCTGTATCCAACTCTTCCAACAGCCCTGGAGCCGGGTGGCTTGTTGGGTAATCATGAGTTAATACTGGCTTTGTTTTACTAGCCAGTAATAAGCCAGAGATTCTTAATGTCAGGCACGTTTGACCCGGCCATTAAGAATCTCCAATAAAGGGTTAAAAAAAGACACCACACAGAGAAAAAATACTTTAATAGAAATAAATACACAGACACATTAGAGACTCCATCTTTATTACCCCCTGTCAGCCCAATAAATCCCCAATAAACCAGCGCTGATAAGAAGTTTTTAATAGAGGTTTAAATTATAAGCAGCAATTTCAGCGTTCCAAGTGCCTTTAAATGAATTTGAAGAAACTGCACTTCAGGATTGTAGTGAGGATTGTAGTGAGAATGAGGTGTCCCAGCCCATTACTTGATGGGCTGGGGCACCTCATCCTCACTACAATCCTCACTAGTGTAGTAGTAGTGACGATTGTAGTGAGGATGAGGTGCACCAGCCCATCACTTGATGGGCTGGGGCACCTCATCCTCACTACAATCCTCACTACAATCGGGAAGCAGCGTGCAGCCTTCACTCCGTGAGTGATCAGTGCTGCTAGCGGTAACAGCGGTAACGCTGACAGATGCGTTACCATAGCAACGGTGCTCCCGGAGCCACGGTTAGCGGTGACGTCACCGCTAACTGCGTTGCTATGGCAACGGTGATCTCCGTTAATGACCGGCTGTGTCAGCCGGTCCCTAACGGAACGGGGAGTCGACCGTGTGCTAGAGCATATCGCCGGTACACGGCGATACACAAATGTGCACCGTGTACCGGAGAGATGCACTCGCAGGTCCTACATGACGTGTCATAGTCATGTGACCAGTCTGTAGCCAATGAGATAATAGCCACGTGACTGGTCACATGGCTATTTTGACGTCACGATAGGTCCTGCTTCTCTGCTGGCAGTGCCGGTCACCGGGAGGATTCAGCGATCATCGGATGGAATAGCGGCAGGAGACAGAGTGCAGGAGGGATCGCGGGGACCGGTAAGTGTTATGGCAATGTTTATTAACTGTTTGTGTACATTTATCATGCATTTTTATGTGTTTGTGATTGCCTCCCATTATAGCCTATAGGTTCGAGTTCGGTTCGTCGAACGTTCGACGAACCGATCTCGAACGGGACCCCCGTTTGGCGAACCGACCTCGAGCCGAACCGCGACCGGTTCGCTCATCTCTACTCGTGGATTCAAAATGCTCACTATACACCTAGATAAAAGCCTTGAGGTGTCTTGTTTCCAGAATGGGGTCAGTGTGGGGGAGTTCCAAAATTTAGGCACTTTAGGGGCTTTCTAAATGCGACATAGCGTCCACTAATGATTC
This sequence comes from Anomaloglossus baeobatrachus, assembly GCF_048569485.1. NCBI lineage: Eukaryota > Metazoa > Chordata > Amphibia > Anura > Aromobatidae > Anomaloglossus > Anomaloglossus baeobatrachus. Next base: position 611,257,128 of record NC_134356.1, on the reverse strand, counting down.
CAGCCAATTGTGCAGTCAAATAGCGCTCTTTCCCTTCCGAGCCCTGCTGTGCACCCAAACAGTTGATTTCCACCACACATAAGGTATCAGCATACTCAGGAGAAATTGCACAATAAATTTTATGCTGATTTTTTTCTTTTACTCTTGATAAAAAAAAAGCTGTCTGGTTGAAGTAACAATTTTGTGGTAAAAATGTATTTTTTTTATTTTCCCAGCTCAACATTATAAATTTCTGTGAAGCACCTGGCGGTTCAGGGTACTCACCAAACATCTAGATGAATTCCTTGAGCGGTCTATTTTCCAGAATGGGGTCACTTGTGGGGGACCTCCACTGTTTAGGCACCTCAGGGGCTCATCTAATGCAACATGGCGTCCGCTATTGATTCCAGCAAATTTTGCAGTCAAATGGCACTCCTCTTCCGAGCCCTGCCGTGTGCCCAAACAGTTGATTTCCACCACATACAAGATACCACCAAACTCAGGAGAAATTGCACAATAAATTTCATGGTGATTTATTTCCTGTTACCCTTGTGAACAAAAAGCTACCTGGTTGAAGTAACAATCTTGTGGTAAAATTTTATTTTTTTATTTTCATGGCTCAACATTATACATTTCTGTGAAGCACCTGGGGGTTCAGGGTACTCACCAAACATCTAGATAAATACCTTGAGGGGCCTAGTTTCCAATATGGGGTCACTTCTGTTTTTTTTTGCTGTTTACGTACCTTAGGGGTCCTCCAAATGCGACATGGTGCCCACAATCTTTTTCAGCCAAATTTCCTTTCCAAAATACAAATATTGCTCTTTCCGTTCCAAGCCCTCCCATTTCTCCAAACAAAGGTTTCAGACCACAAGTGATGTATCACTGCGCTCATAAAAAAAGTGGGTAACAAACATTGGGGTCACATTTTTGGAATTACCTCTTGAAAAAGTGAGAAAATTGATGCTAAAGCAACATTTTTGAGGAAAAAAATGAAAATTTTCAATATGACAATGTAACAATATCAAAATCTGTGAAGTACCTGTGGGTCCAAAATGCTCACTATACCCCTAGATAGAAGCCTTGAGAGGTCTAGTTTCCAAAATGGCATCACTTGTGAGGGGTTTCTGCTGTTTAGGTACCTTAGCGGACATGTAAATGCAACAAGGTGCCCGAAATCTATTTCAGGCATATTTGCTTTCCAAAATTCAAATATTGCTCCTTCTGTTCCGAGCCCTACCATTTGTCCAAACAAAGGTTTCTGACCACATTTGGGGTATCGGCGCATTCATAAGAAAGTGGGTAACAAGTTTTGGGGTCCATTTTGTTGTGTTATTTCTTCTAAAAGTGAATAAATTTGGGGTAGAGCAACATTTTAGGTAAAATTTAATTTTTTGCTTTTTTTCATTCCACATTGCTTTAGTTCCTGTGAAGCACCTGAAGGGTTAATAAACTTCTTGGATGTGGTTTTGAGTACTTTGAGGGGTGCAGGTTTTAGAATGGGGTCACTTTTGGGTATTTTCGTTTACCTAGGCCTCTCAAAGTCACTTGAAATGTGATGTGGTCGCTAAAAAAAATGGTTTTGTGAATTTTGTTGAAAAAATGGGAAATTGCTGATGAACTTTGAACCCTTCTAACTTCCTAACCCCAAAAAATGTAGTTTCAGAAATTGCGCTAATGTAGAGTAGACATGTGGGAAATGTTATTTATTAACTATTTTGTGTGACATAACTCTCTGGGTTAAGGGCATAACAATTAAAAGTTTGAAAATTTCAAAATTTTCATCAAATTTGCATTTTTTTTCACAAATAAAGCAAAAAATATAGTTCTAAATTTATAACTATCATGAAGTACAATATGTCACGGAAAAACAGTTTCAGAATCACCTGGATCCGTTAAAGCGTTCCAGAGTTATAACCTCATAAAGGGACACTGGTCAGAATTGCAAAAAAATGGCCTGGGCATTAAGTACAAAAGTACAAAACTGTCTTCATCCTTAAGTGGTTAAACATAGCTGACAATGATGATACTGTAAATTTCAAATGTACTTAACTTTCATTGATTCATACTAGTCAATGTAATAACGTCTCTTTTGTCAAAATGTATTTAATATAGGTAGTATTTATTATTTAACATGGTCACACTTCTCTCCATTAAAAGTAATAATCTTTCTTGGAAAATTTTGCAACATCAAATTCACAAGCAAGTAGAAAGACTAAACAGGCCATATGCTGGTTAATAGATGAGCAAACACCCAAGGTAGGACTTGAACCCCTAACCACTTGCTTAGAAAATCAGTGCCTAACCAATCAGTCCACTGGGGTTCCCCAAGATATTTGATGCAGTGGGTTCTATTTTCCGTAGGCAGCAATTATAAGTTTTAATTGCGTTTTTAAAAATGGTCTTCTAAGTTTGTACTCCAACTTCTTTTTATCTGCTGAAAGCCAGGGCTTCCTTGTCATGTCATTTAATTATTATTATTATTATTATTATTATTATTATTAATAATAATAATAATAATAATAATAATAATACAAAATAGTAATAGAAAATCTTTATTTCTATAGTGCCAACATATTCTGCAGTGCTTTTCAATTCATATACAGGTTCATATATAAATAAGAGTTATAGAAAATACAATAATTAGAGTAGTAAAAAAAGACAACCCTGCTTGTGAGTGCTTACAATCTACAATGAGGTGGGGGTGGGGACAAGGTGCAAGTGCTTATTTAAAATGATAATCCAGCCATCTCATTAAAATGGGGGATAGATAATGGATGCCTTTACCAGTCAGTCAAAACCTTGAATTGCATTTGGGTGCGGTGGAGTTTGACGTGGAGTTCTGTTGAGAGATGTCGTGGAGGGACTATGTGAAGTTAATTCGGCTAGGGAGTGTGATAGGCTACCCTTAAAAGATGTGTTTTTAGGGAGCGTCTGAAGTTGAGTAACGTGTGATTCATCCTGGTTTCTTGGGGTAGAGCATTCCAGAGGATTGATGCTGCTTGGGAGAAGTCTTGAATTCGGGGGTGGGAGGTTTGGATTAGTGTGGATGTTAGTCGGAAGTCATTTACAGAGTGTAGAGAACGGGTAGGGTGATAGACAGGGATGAGGGTGTAGATGTAGGTGGGTGCCACACTGTGGAGAGCTTTGTGGCTGAGAGCAAGCAATTTGAATTGGATCCTGTGATATATGGGCAGCCAGTGCAATGACTGGCACGGAGCAGAAGCATCTGAATAGCGGTTAGCCAGATAGGTAACCTTGGCTGCTGCATTAAGGATGGACTGTAGAGGAGAGAATCTAGTTAGCGGGAGACCAAATAATAGAGAGTTACAGTAGTCAAGGCGGGAGTGGATCAGAGCCATGGTGAGGGTTTTTGTCATTTCCATTGTGAGAAAAGGGCGGATCCTAGAGATGTTCTTGAGGTGCAAGAGACAGGAGTAGGCAAGATATTGTATATGGGAGGTGAAGGAGAAATCAGTGTCAAGTATAACACCCAGCCTGCGGCCTAGCAGTTATTGTGGTGTCACGCACAGAGAGGGAGATATCGGGTTTAGGAAGGTTTAGAATACAGAGAAAGAAGAAGTTCAGTTTTGGAAATGTTAAGTTTCAGATAGAGAGCAGACATGATGTTGAAAACTGTGGCCAGATAGTCACTGGTGTTCTGTAGTACAACGGGGGTGAACTCAAGGGCTGAGGTGAATAGTTATGTGTCATCAGCATAAAGATGTACTGGAAGCTAAAGCTACTAATGGTCTGTTCAATCGGGGCAGTGTAGAGGGAGAAAAGAAGAGGGCCAAGGACTAACCTTGAGGGACCCCAACAGTGAGAGGAAGAGGAGAAAATGTGGAGCTAGCAAATGATACGCTGAATGAGCATCCAGAAAGATAGGAAGAGAACCAGGAGAGCACAGTGTGCTTTTGGCTGATTAAATGGAGCATAGAGAGAAGGAGATGGTGGTCAACGGTGTCAAAGGCGGCAGAGAGGTCAAGAAGAATAAGCAGAGTGTGGTCACCATTACGTTTTGCTGTCAATTGTTCATTGGTTATTTTGACGAGGGCATTTTCTGTTGAGTGTAAGGGGCGGAAGCCAGACTGTAATGAATCTAGAAGAGAGTGAGAGGAGAGGTAGCGAGTGAGTCTTGAATAGGCCAGGCGCTTCAAGAGTTTGGAAATGAAGAGGAGATTGGAGACTGGTCTGTAGTTGTTTCTGCAAGATGGGTCAAGAGTAGGTTTTTTTTTATTAATGGAGTAATGATAGAGTATTTGAGGGAGGAGGGGAAGATACCAGAAGAAAAAGAGAGATTTTACATTTTAGTTAGGTGAGTAGAGACGACGGGAGAGAGACTGCAGTAGGTGTGAGGGTAAGGGATCAGAAGTACAAGTGGTAGTATGAGAAGAAAGGACCCTGGAGTTTTCTTCCTCTGTGACTGGGTCGAGTGTGGAAAGTGAGCTGGATGTGATGTGGGGAGGGATGGGAATCATGACACTTGGTGGCAGGGAGCTGATCTCTCGGCAGATGTTTTCTATTTTCTCTGTGAAATATGAGGCCAGATCATTAGCATGAAGGTCTATGATGGAGGTCTGTGCTTTGGGACTGAGGAGGGAGTGAAAGGTGTCGAAGAGCTTTTTTGGATTGTTGGATAGTGAGGAGATCAGGATGGGGATGTAGGTCTGTTTGGCGAGGTGAAGGGCAGAGTTGTAGGTTCTTACCATAAATTTGTAATGGATGAAGTTTTCTGGTGTTCAAGTTTTCCTCCATAGGCGTTCGGCACTTCTAGAACATCCCTGGAGAAATCGAGTTTGCAATGTGAGCCATGGCTGTTTTACTCTTTTTGTTTGGAGGTGCTGAGGGTGAGGTGCGCTACTAGGTCTAGGGTACTTTTGAGTGCGTTATTGTAGTGATCTACAGCCAGAAGATGAATGGACAGTGAGGAGATGGGAGAGAGTTATGAGTGTAGAAAGTATTTAAGTGTCTAAGGGTCAATAGCCCGAAGATTTATAAATGTGTGATAGGTAGGAGTGTGTTGGGGTGGACAAGGGTTTGTCAGTTTGAAGGAGATGTTGTGGTCAGAGAGGGGGGAGGTGAGTTATCAAGGTGAGAGATTGAGCAGAGGCGGGCAAAGACCAGTTCAAGGGTTTTACCGTCTTCATGTGTCTCCGAGGATGAGAGCTGTGAGAGGCCAAGGGAGGTCGTTAGTGATAGAAGCTGAGATGCAGATGTGGAGGAGGGGCTGTTCATGGGGATGTTAAAGTTTCCCAGGATAAGAGTTGATTATTCTGAGGACATAAAGTGTGGCAGCCAGGCTGAAAAGTGGTCAAGGAACTCAGTGGGTGAGTTTGGGGAATGGTATGACCGCTAATCTGAGGGAGAGGGAATGGAAGAGGCTGATAGTGTGGACCTTGAAAGAAGGGAATGAATGTGATGGAGCTGGGGGGATGATATGGAAAGTGCACTGTGGGGACAAGAGTAAGCCGACTCCATCACCATGTCTGTTTTTAGGTCTTGATGAATGCAAAAAGTGTAGGCCGCTATGAGAGATGGCAGCAGGGGGAGCAGTGTCCAAATCCTGAATTCAGGTTTCAGTGAAGGCTAGCAGATTAAGAAAGTTATTGAGAAAGAGGTTGTGAATGTAAGGAAGCTTGTTACATACAGATTGTGGATTCCAGAGAGCAAAATTAAAAAAGGGAAGTAAGGGTATACAACTAATGTTAATAAGGTTAGCAGGGTTTCTATGAGACGTGGGGGACGGAGTAAAGTTGGCATGGGGTAGACCCGGTTTAGGAGAAACATCGCCAGAAATAAGCAGCAGTAAATACAGATCAGATGGTTGTTGGAGTTGTGGCATGGCTTCTTCTGCAAAACCCTAGAGCGTGAAGGACTGAGGATCTTTACAAAGGTGAAGAGAACAAGGGAGCTGTACATAGGGGAGGGAAGGAGAGAGAGGCTGATATGAATGAGTGGTAATGGAGGGGGGACAAGGTAGTGAAAGTGGACAGTCAAAGCAAATAGGACGATGGAGATGAAAATAAATTTTGTACATGCAATAGAGGGTGTCAAGGAGTTGTTTACCTGCCTCCTGCCCTGAATAACTGCCACTGAAATAACTGCCCAGCACTTAGCAACGATAGCACTTTGCAAAAGATGGCACGCATGCAGGCACCCCACACGCGTGCACCCCTTACAAAGCACCCACATATATAGGGCAGACAAGAGGATTAGCTCTGGGAGATTGTGGGAGCTCCGCTTATTAAGGAAATTAACAACTGGTGATCACACAAGGCAATAGATACAAATTCAAAGGAAACAGGCCACATTTAACATCAAGCCAAACTCCAGGCTACACAAAATTACACCTACAACCATCAGATAAAATTTTAAATAAGAGGCATACAGTCATACATTGGTATTGAACAGAAAATAATGATAATATTGCAAAAGTCACAGAAAGCAACTCTGTAATTCAGCATGAGAATAATGCAGCAGACATGGGACTTCGACAAGCAGAGTTAGATATTTACCTGTGTGAAGAAAGAGAAGATGGATGTTAGTCCACTGCTATTGAAATAACTGCCCAGCACATTTTCACTCTGTAGTCACTGCACATTAATTATTAATGCCAATGAAGGAAATAATATTTGGCTCCCAGAAGCCTTAACCCCTTCACGACCATGGACGGAAAGATCCGTCATGGTGCCCTGGGCCTTAACGACCAAGGACGGATCTTTCCGTCATGGCGTAATCGCGGCCCCGGAGCCTCCGGTGACTGCGAAAAGTTAGGATAAACCGCAGATTCGGGGAGGAGGGGACCTGTACCTGACCTCACGAGGGGTGGTGCCTCCTCCCCGGACCTACGAAGGCTGTGATTGGCTGACGAACGTTGCTCAACCAATCACAGCCACTGTAATGTTCCAGCCACTTAAAGTGACTGAAACATTGAAATCCAGCCCTGGCCAGTGCAGCTATAGCACTGGCCATTGGCTGGAGCTGGGTGACCTCACTGGATCACCCTCCCCCAGCTCCAGTAGCTCTGATTGGAGAGATCGGCCTTGTGACCGATTTCTCCAATCACAGTGGACCTGTTGCCGGTGACCGCCCCCGTCATCGTCCCTGCAGCACGCCAGCACAGTGAGTGTACACAGTGCAATGGCAGGGCGACAAGCTCCGGTCCCATGCTGTTATGAGACCGGAGCATGGGACCCGGAAGTTGCTGCGCTGCCATTGCACTGTATGAAACCGGCTTCCCGATCCGCCGCCGCCGCTGCCCTCCGCGATCTGCCACCCGCACCCCCACCCCTTGTATCTGCTGCCCGCACCCTCACCCCCACACCTCCCGATCCGCCGCTGCCGCCCTCCATCTGCCACAGTGCCACCGATCCCCCCCGATCTGCTGCCCAGCCCCTTTCCCTCGTGATCGGCTGCTCGTCCCCTCACCGCCGTGATCTGTGCTCCCTCACCTGTCACCCCGTGATCTGTGCTCCCTCACCTGTCACCCCACGATCTGTGCTCCCTCACCTGTCACCCCCGTGATCTGCTGTCCGCTCTCCCTCACCTCTCACCCCCGTGATCTGTGCTCTGCTCACCTGTCTCCTCCGTGATCTGCGCTGCGCTCCCTCCCCCACCTCTCAACCTCCCCGATCTGCTGCCTCCTTCATCTCCTGTGATCCAGCTGCCTAGATCCATCCTGTAGGGTAACTATCCCCAATCTCACCTCCCACTCCCCTTCCCAGCCATCCCCCCCATTCCCCCCCTTCCCCCATCCTCTGCCGCTCCTGCATCCACTGCGCCCTCTCCCATCCGCCCCCACCCTATCCCAGCCGCCGTCTCACAATCACAGATGCTCCCTTTATATGCCGCTGCCCCCCCATCTGCTGCCGCCCCATCTGCCGCCCCCCCCATCTGCCGCTGTTTTTTTTTTCTATGCCATGGGGGTCTAGTTTCCAAAATGGGGTCACATGTGGGGGAGCTCCACTGTTTCGGCACCTTAGGGGGTCTCCAAACGCAACATGGAATACGCTAATTATCCCAGACAATTTTGCGTTTGAAACGTCAAATGACGCTCCTTGCCTTCCGAGCCCTGCTGTGCGCCCAAACATTTTATTTCCACCACATATGAGGTGTCTGTGTACTCAGGAGAAATTGCACAATACATTTTATGGTGCGATTTTTCCTGATACCCTTGTGAAAAAAAAATGTACCTGGTTGAAGTAACAATTTTGTGGTAAATTTTTTTTTTTTATTTTCACAGCTCAACTCTATTAACTTTTGTGAAGCCCCCAGAGGCTCAAAGTGCTCAATAAACATCTAGATAAATTCCATGAGGGGTCTAGTTTCCAAAATGGGGTCAAATGTGGGGGAGCTCCACTGATTCAGCACCTCAGGGGCTCTCCAAACGCAACATGGTGCGGCTAACGATTCCAGCTAATTTTCTGTTCAAAAAAGTCAAATGGCGCTCCTTCCCTTCCGAGTCCTGCCGTGCGCCCAAACAGTGGTTTATCGCCACATATGAGGTATCTGCGTGTTCAGTAGAAATTGCCCAAAACATTTTGGGGGTTCATTTAATCCTGATACCCTTGTGAATATGCAATAGTTGAGGCTAAATTAACATTTTTGTTGCAAAAAGTAAAATGTTCATTTTTTCCTTCCACATTGCTTTAGTTACTGTGAAGCACCTGAAGGGTTAATAACCTTCTTTAATGTGGTTTTGAGTAGCCTGAGGGGTGCCGTGTTTGGAATGGTGTCACTTTTGGGTGTTCTGTGTCATGTAGACCTTTCAAAATTGCTTCAAATGTGATGTGGTCCCTAAAAAAAAGTGACTTTGTAAATTTTGTTGTAAAAATGAGAAATTGCTCATAAACTTTGCTATAACTTCCTTAAATTTTTATTTCCCAAAATTGTTCTGATGTAAAGTGGACATGTGGGAAATGTTATTTATTAATTATTTTGTGTCATACGTCTCGTTGGTTTTAGAGCATAAAAATTCAAAGTTTGAAAATTAAAAAATTTTAAAAATTTTCGCGAAATTTCCGTTTTTTTCACAAAGAAGTGCAAAAAATATCGGCCTAAATTTACCACTAACATAAAGCCCAATATGTCACGAAAAAACTATCTCAGAATCACCGGGATCCGTTGAAGCGTTCCAGAGTTATAACCTCATAAAGTGACACTGGTCAGAATTGCAAAAAATGGCCTGGTCTTTAGGGTCAAAATAGGCTTGGGGCTGAAGGGGTTAAAAAACAATTTATCTTTTACATTTCCCTTTACAATATGGTACTAGATCATGGTAAAACTGGTGAGACTTTTGTAATATACAGCAAATTAAACAAGAAACCATAAAAAGTAAATATCTCTCGGAAACTTCCTTCTCAATCGTGCAAGTAGATCATAATGGAACTCGAGAAACTTTGGCTAACGCATTTGTTCAAAATAACAAAGGAAGACAAGAAAAGTCTGCTCCAGGTGAGGCTTGAACTCACAACCTCGGCATAGCTCATCAGTTACTGCTTTATAAGTACCGCGCGCTGACCGATTGCGCCACTGGAGCAGCTGCTGGGCTGCAGCATTGCATATATGAAAAAAAAACAATCAGAAATTTAAAATGAAAAATTTGCTCCGAAATGTAACTATTTGATAAAACAGGATTTGTGTTGTTGCTTTTTCCACAGTTTGAAAATACATTTTTTACCAGATCACAATCTTTATGAAGAATCAATTGAGACATTTATCACACTGGCCAATGGGCATTTTTAAACTGAAACATCCTGTTGCTTCAGGAAGTGCACATGTGCATTGGCTGGGATGAACACACGCTCTGTTGCTATATTTTATATGCTGTATTTGTAATATCGTATTTTATTATTTAGCATGGTCACACTTCTTTCAATTAAAAGTAGCAATCTTTCTTTTTTGGAGAATTTTGCAAGATCAAATTCAAACTGGTAGAAAGATTAGACAGACCATGCGCTGTTTCAGAGATAAGCAAACACCCCAGATGGGACTTGAACCCACAATCCCTGGCTTAGGAGGCCAGTGCCTTATCCATTAGGCCACTGGGGCTTCTCAAGGTAGTTCATGCCGTGGGTTCTATTTTCTGTAGCAGGCAATTATCCGTTTTAATTGCATTTTCAAAAATGGTCTTGTAAGTTTGTACTCCAACTTGAAAACAACCATAACCACGTGCTTCTTTCTTTTCTGCTGAGAGCCAAGGCTTCCTTTGTCATGTCCTTTTCATCATGTAGTCACTCCACATTATTGATGCCAATGAAGGAAATAATATTTGGCTCCCAGAAGCCTTAAAAAAACAATTTATCTTTTGCATTTCCCTTTACAATATGGTACTAGATCATGGTAAAACTGGTGAGACTTTTGTAATATACAGCAAATTAAACAAGAAACCATAAAAAGTAAATATCTCTCGGAAACTTCCTTCTCAATCGTGCAAGTAGATCATGATGGAACTCGAGAAACTTTGGCTAACGCATTTGTTCAAAATAACAAAGGAAGACAAGAAAAGTCTGCTCCAGGTGAGGCTTGAACTCACAACCTCGGCATAGCTCATCAGTTACTGCTTTATAAGTACCGAGCGCTGACCGATTGCGCCACTGGAGCAGCTGCTGGGCTGCAGCATTGCATATATGAAAAAAAAACAATCAGAAATTTAAAATGAAAAATTTGCTCCGAAATGTAACTATTTGATAAAACAGGATTTGTGTTGTTGCTTTTTCCACAGTTTGAAAATACATTTTTTACCAGATCACAATCTTTATGAAGAATCAATTGAGACATTTATCACACTGGCCAATGGGCATTTTTAAACTGAAACATCCTGTTGCTTCAGGAAGTGCACATGTGCATTGGCTGGGATGAACACACGCTCTGTTGCTATATTTTATATGCTGTATTTGTAATATCGTATTTTATTATTTAGCATGGTCACACTTCTTTCAATTAAAAGTAGCAATCTTTCTTTTTTGGAGAATTTTGCAAGATCAAATTCAAACTGGTAGAAAGATTAGACAGACCATGCGCTGTTTCAGAGATAAGCAAACACCCCAGATGGGACTTGAACCCACAATCCCTGGCTTAGGAGGCCAGTGCCTTATCCATTAGGCCACTGGGGCTTCTCAAGGTAGTTCATGCCGTGGGTTCTATTTTCTGTAGCAGGCAATTATCCGTTTTAATTGCATTTTCAAAAATGGTCTTGTAAGTTTGTACTCCAACTTGAAAACAACCATAACCACGTGCTTCTTTCTTTTCTGCTGAGAGCCAAGGCTTCCTTTGTCATGTCCTTTTCATCATGTAGTCACTCCACATTATTGATGCCAATGAAGGAAATAATATTTGGCTCCCAGAAGCCTTAAAAAAACAATTTATCTTTTACATTTCCCTTTACAATATGGTACTAGATCATGGTAAAACTGGTGAGACTTTTGTAATATACAGCAAATTAAACAAGAAACCATAAAAAGTAAATATCTCTCGGAAACTTCCTTCTCAATCGTGCAAGTAGATCATGATGGAACTCGAGAAACTTTGGCTAACGCATTTGTTCAAAATAACAAAGGAAGACAAGAAAAGTCTGCTCCAGGTGAGGCTTGAACTCACAACCTCGGCATAGCTCATCAGTTACTGCTTTATAAGTACCGCGCGCTGACCGATTGCGCCACTGGAGCAGCTGCTGGGCTGCAGCATTGCATATATGAAAAAAAAACAATCAGAAATTTAAAATGAAAAATTTGCTCCGAAATGTAACTATTTGATAAAACAGGATTTGTGTTGTTGCTTTTTCCACAGTTTGAAAATACATTTTTTACCAGATCACAATCTTTATGAAGAATCAATTGAGACATTTATCACACTGGCCAATGGGCATTTTTAAACTGAAACATCCTGTTGCTTCAGGAAGTGCACATGTGCATTGGCTGGGATGAACACACGCTCTGTTGCTATATTTTATATGCTGTATTTGTAATATCGTATTTTATTATTTAGCATGGTCACACTTCTTTCAATTAAAAGTAGCAATCTTTCTTTTTTGGAGAATTTTGCAAGATCAAATTCAAACTGGTAGAAAGATTAGACAGACCATGCGCTGTTTCAGAGATAAGCAAACACCCCAGATGGGACTTGAACCCACAATCCCTCGCTTAGGAGGCCAGTGCCTTATCCATTAGGCCACTGGGGCTTCTCAAGGTAGTTCATGCCGTGGGTTCTATTTTCTGTAGCAGGCAATTATCCGTTTTAATTGCATTTTCAAAAATGGTCTTGTAAGTTTGTACTCCAACTTGAAAACAACCATAACCACGTGCTTCTTTCTTTTCTGCTGAGAGCCAAGGCTTCCTTTGTCATGTCCTTTTCATCATGTAGTCACTCCACATTATTGATGCCAATGAAGGAAATAATATTTGGCTCCCAGAAGCCTTAAAAAAACAATTTATCTTTTGCATTTCCCTTTACAATATGGTACTAGATCATGGTAAAACTGGTGAGACTTTTGTAATATACAGCAAATTAAACAAGAAACCATAAAAAGTAAATATCTCTCGGAAACTTCCTTCTCAATCGTGCAAGTAGATCATGATGGAACTCGAGAAACTTTGGCTAACGCATTTGTTCAAAATAACAAAGGAAGACAAGAAAAGTCTGCTCCAGGTGAGGCTTGAACTCACAACCTCGGCATAGCTCATCAGTTACTGCTTTATAAGTACCGCGCGCTGACCGATTGCGCCACTGGAGCAGCTGCTGGGCTGCAGCATTGCATATATGAAAAAAAAACAATCAGAAATTTAAAATGAAAAATTTGCTCCGAAATGTAACTATTTGATAAAACAGGATTTGTGTTGTTGCTTTTTCCACAGTTTGAAAATACATTTTTTACCAGATCACAATCTTTATGAAGAATCAATTGAGACATTTATCACACTGGCCAATGGGCATTTTTAAACTGAAACATCCTGTTGCTTCAGGAAGTGCACATGTGCATTGGCTGGGATGAACACACGCTCTGTTGCTATATTTTATATGCTGTATTTGTAATATCGTATTTTATTATTTAGCATGGTCACACTTCTTTCAATTAAAAGTAGCAATCTTTCTTTTTTGGAGAATTTTGCAAGATCAAATTCAAACTGGTAGAAAGATTAGACAGACCATGCGCTGTTTCAGAGATAAGCAAACACCCCAGATGGGACTTGAACCCACAATCCCTGGCTTAGGAGGCCAGTGCCTTATCCATTAGGCCACTGGGGCTTCTCAAGGTAGTTCATGCCGTGGGTTCTATTTTCTGTAGCAGGCAATTATCCGTTTTAATTGCATTTTCAAAAATGGTCTTGTAAGTTTGTACTCCAACTTGAAAACAACCATAACCACGTGCTTCTTTCTTTTCTGCTGAGAGCCAAGGCTTCCTTTGTCATGTCCTTTTCATCATGTAGTCACTCCACATTATTGATGCCAATGAAGGAAATAATATTTGGCTCCCAGAAGCCTTAAAAAAACAATTTATCTTTTACATTTCCCTTTACAATATGGTACTAGATCATGGTAAAACTGGTGAGACTTTTGTAATATACAGCAAATTAAACAAGAAACCATAAAAAGTAAATATCTCTCGGAAACTTCCTTCTCAATCGTGCAAGTAGATCATGATGGAACTCGAGAAACTTTGGCTAACGCATTTGTTCAAAATAACAAAGGAAGACAAGAAAAGTCTGCTCCAGGTGAGGCTTGAACTCACAACCTCGGCATAGCTCATCAGTTACTGCTTTATAAGTACCGCGCGCTGACCGATTGCGCCACTGGAGCAGCTGCTGGGCTGCAGCATTGCATATATGAAAAAAAAACAATCAGAAATTTAAAATGAAAAATTTGCTCCGAAATGTAACTATTTGATAAAACAGGATTTGTGTTGTTGCTTTTTCCACAGTTTGAAAATACATTTTTTACCAGATCACAATCTTTATGAAGAATCAATTGAGACATTTATCACACTGGCCAATGGGCATTTTTAAACTGAAACATCCTGTTGCTTCAGGAAGTGCACATGTGAATTGGCTGGGATGAACACACGCTCTGTTGCTATATTTTATATGCTGTATTTGTAATATCGTATTTTATTATTTAGCATGGTCACACTTCTTTCAATTAAAAGTAGCAATCTTTCTTTTTTGGAGAATTTTGCAAGATCAAATTCAAACTGGTAGAAAGATTAGACAGACCATGCGCTGTTTCAGAGATAAGCAAACACCCCAGATGGGACTTGAACCCACAATCCCTGGCTTAGGAGGCCAGTGCCTTATCCATTAGGCCACTGGGGCTTCTCAAGGTAGTTCATGCCGTGGGTTCTATTTTCTGTAGCAGGCAATTATCCGTTTTAATTGCATTTTCAAAAATGGTCTTGTAAGTTTGTACTCCAACTTGAAAACAACCATAACCACGTGCTTCTTTCTTTTCTGCTGAGAGCCAAGGCTTCCTTTGTCATGTCCTTTTCATCATGTAGTCACTCCACATTATTGATGCCAATGAAGGAAATAATATTTGGCTCCCAGAAGCCTTAAAAAAACAATTTATCTTTTGCATTTCCCTTTACAATATGGTACTAGATCATGGTAAAACTGGTGAGACTTTTGTAATATACAGCAAATTAAACAAGAAACCATAAAAAGTAAATATCTCTCGGAAACTTCCTTCTCAATCGTGCAAGTAGATCATGATGGAACTCGAGAAACTTTGGCTAACGCATTTGTTCAAAATAACAAAGGAAGACAAGAAAAGTCTGCTCCAGGTGAGGCTTGAACTCACAACCTCGGCATAGCTCATCAGTTACTGCTTTATAAGTACCGCGCGCTGACCGATTGCGCCACTGGAGCAGCTGCTGGGCTGCAGCATTGCATATATGAAAAAAAAACAATCAGAAATTTAAAATGAAAAATTTGCTCCGAAATGTAACTATTTGATAAAACAGGATTTGTGTTGTTGCTTTTTCCACAGTTTGAAAATACATTTTTTACCAGATCACAATCTTTATGAAGAATCAATTGAGACATTTATCACACTGGCCAATGGGCATTTTTAAACTGAAACATCCTGTTGCTTCAGGAAGTGCACATGTGCATTGGCTGGGATGAACACACGCTCTGTTGCTATATTTTATATGCTGTATTTGTAATATCGTATTTTATTATTTAGCATGGTCACACTTCTTTCAATTAAAAGTAGCAATCTTTCTTTTTTGGAGAATTTTGCAAGATCAAATTCAAACTGGTAGAAAGATTAGACAGACCATGCGCTGTTTCAGAGATAAGCAAACACCCCAGATGGGACTTGAACCCACAATCCCTGGCTTAGGAGGCCAGTGCCTTATCCATTAGGCCACTGGGGCTTCTCAAGGTAGTTCATGCCGTGGGTTCTATTTTCTGTAGCAGGCAATTATCCGTTTTAATTGCATTTTCAAAAATGGTCTTGTAAGTTTGTACTCCAACTTGAAAACAACCATAACCACGTGCTTCTTTCTTTTCTGCTGAGAGCCAAGGCTTCCTTTGTCATGTCCTTTTCATCATGTAGTCACTCCACATTATTGATGCCAATGAAGGAAATAATATTTGGCTCCCAGAAGCCTTAAAAAAACAATTTATCTTTTGCATTTCCCTTTACAATATGGTACTAGATCATGGTAAAACTGGTGAGACTTTTGTAATATACAGCAAATTAAACAAGAAACCATAAAAAGTAAATATCTCTCGGAAACTTCCTTCTCAATCGTGCAAGTAGATCATGATGGAACTCGAGAAACTTTGGCTAACGCATTTGTTCAAAATAACAAAGGAAGACAAGAAAAGTCTGCTCCAGGTGAGGCTTGAACTCACAACCTCGGCATAGCTCATCAGTTACTGCTTTATAAGTACCGAGCGCTGACCGATTGCGCCACTGGAGCAGCTGCTGGGCTGCAGCATTGCATATATGAAAAAAAAACAATCAGAAATTTAAAATGAAAAATTTGCTCCGAAATGTAACTATTTGATAAAACAGGATTTGTGTTGTTGCTTTTTCCACAGTTTGAAAATACATTTTTTACCAGATCACAATCTTTATGAAGAATCAATTGAGACATTTATCACACTGGCCAATGGGCATTTTTAAACTGAAACATCCTGTTGCTTCAGGAAGTGCACATGTGCATTGGCTGGGATGAACACACGCTCTGTTGCTATATTTTATATGCTGTATTTGTAATATCGTATTTTATTATTTAGCATGGTCACACTTCTTTCAATTAAAAGTAGCAATCTTTCTTTTTTGGAGAATTTTGCAAGATCAAATTCAAACTGGTAGAAAGATTAGACAGACCATGCGCTGTTTCAGAGATAAGCAAACACCCCAGATGGGACTTGAACCCACAATCCCTGGCTTAGGAGGCCAGTGCCTTATCCATTAGGCCACTGGGGCTTCTCAAGGTAGTTCATGCCGTGGGTTCTATTTTCTGTAGCAGGCAATTATCCGTTTTAATTGCATTTTCAAAAATGGTCTTGTAAGTTTGTACTCCAACTTGAAAACAACCATAACCACGTGCTTCTTTCTTTTCTGCTGAGAGCCAAGGCTTCCTTTGTCATGTCCTTTTCATCATGTAGTCACTCCACATTATTGATGCCAATGAAGGAAATAATATTTGGCTCCCAGAAGCCTTAAAAAAACAATTTATCTTTTACATTTCCCTTTACAATATGGTACTAGATCATGGTAAAACTGGTGAGACTTTTGTAATATACAGCAAATTAAACAAGAAACCATAAAAAGTAAATATCTCTCGGAAACTTCCTTCTCAATCGTGCAAGTAGATCATGATGGAACTCGAGAAACTTTGGCTAACGCATTTGTTCAAAATAACAAAGGAAGACAAGAAAAGTCTGCTCCAGGTGAGGCTTGAACTCACAACCTCGGCATAGCTCATCAGTTACTGCTTTATAAGTACCGCGCGCTGACCGATTGCGCCACTGGAGCAGCTGCTGGGCTGCAGCATTGCATATATGAAAAAAAAACAATCAGAAATTTAAAATGAAAAATTTGCTCCGAAATGTAACTATTTGATAAAACAGGATTTGTGTTGTTGCTTTTTCCACAGTTTGAAAATACATTTTTTACCAGATCACAATCTTTATGAAGAATCAATTGAGACATTTATCACACTGGCCAATGGGCATTTTTAAACTGAAACATCCTGTTGCTTCAGGAAGTGCACATGTGCATTGGCTGGGATGAACACACGCTCTGTTGCTATATTTTATATGCTGTATTTGTAATATCGTATTTTATTATTTAGCATGGTCACACTTCTTTCAATTAAAAGTAGCAATCTTTCTTTTTTGGAGAATTTTGCAAGATCAAATTCAAACTGGTAGAAAGATTAGACAGACCATGCGCTGTTTCAGAGATAAGCAAACACCCCAGATGGGACTTGAACCCACAATCCCTGGCTTAGGAGGCCAGTGCCTTATCCATTAGGCCACTGGGGCTTCTCAAGGTAGTTCATGCCGTGGGTTCTATTTTCTGTAGCAGGCAATTATCCGTTTTAATTGCATTTTCAAAAATGGTCTTGTAAGTTTGTACTCCAACTTGAAAACAACCATAACCACGTGCTTCTTTCTTTTCTGCTGAGAGCCAAGGCTTCCTTTGTCATGTCCTTTTCATCATGTAGTCACTCCACATTATTGATGCCAATGAAGGAAATAATATTTGGCTCCCAGAAGCCTTAAAAAAACAATTTATCTTTTGCATTTCCCTTTACAATATGGTACTAGATCATGGTAAAACTGGTGAGACTTTTGTAATATACAGCAAATTAAACAAGAAACCATAAAAAGTAAATATCTCTCGGAAACTTCCTTCTCAATCGTGCAAGTAGATCATGATGGAACTCGAGAAACTTTGGCTAACGCATTTGTTCAAAATAACAAAGGAAGACAAGAAAAGTCTGCTCCAGGTGAGGCTTGAACTCACAACCTTGGCATAGCTCATCAGTTACTGCTTTATAAGTACCGCGCGCTGACCGATTGCGCCACTGGAGCAGCTGCTGGGCTGCAGCATTGCATATATGAAAAAAAAACAATCAGAAATTTAAAATGAAAAATTTGCTCCGAAATGTAACTATTTGATAAAACAGGATTTGTGTTGTTGCTTTTTCCACAGTTTGAAAATACATTTTTTACCAGATCACAATCTTTATGAAGAATCAATTGAGACATTTATCACACTGGCCAATGGGCATTTTTAAACTGAAACATCCTGTTGCTTCAGGAAGTGCACATGTGCATTGGCTGGGATGAACACACGCTCTGTTGCTATATTTTATATGCTGTATTTGTAATATCGTATTTTATTATTTAGCATGGTCACACTTCTTTCAATTAAAAGTAGCAATCTTTCTTTTTTGGAGAATTTTGCAAGATCAAATTCAAACTGGTAGAAAGATTAGACAGACCATGCGCTGTTTCAGAGATAAGCAAACACCCCAGATGGGACTTGAACCCACAATCCCTGGCTTAGGAGGCCAGTGCCTTATCCATTAGGCCACTGGGGCTTCTCAAGGTAGTTCATGCCGTGGGTTCTATTTTCTGTAGCAGGCAATTATCCGTTTTAATTGCATTTTCAAAAATGGTCTTGTAAGTTTGTACTCCAACTTGAAAACAACCATAACCACGTGCTTCTTTCTTTTCTGCTGAGAGCCAAGGCTTCCTTTGTCATGTCCTTTTCATCATGTAGTCACTCCACATTATTGATGCCAATGAAGGAAATAATATTTGGCTCCCAGAAGCCTTAAAAAAACAATTTATCTTTTGCATTTCCCTTTACAATATGGTACTAGATCATGGTAAAACTGGTGAGACTTTTGTAATATACAGCAAATTAAACAAGAAACCATAAAAAGTAAATATCTCTCGGAAACTTCCTTCTCAATCGTGCAAGTAGATCATGATGGAACTCGAGAAACTTTGGCTAACGCATTTGTTCAAAATAACAAAGGAAGACAAGAAAAGTCTGCTCCAGGTGAGGCTTGAACTCACAACCTCGGCATAGCTCATCAGTTACTGCTTTATAAGTACCGAGCGCTGACCGATTGTGCCACTGGAGCAGCTGCTGGGCTGCAGCATTGCATATATGAAAAAAAAACAATCAGAAATTTAAAATGAAAAATTTGCTCCGAAATGTAACTATTTGATAAAACAGGATTTGTGTTGTTGCTTTTTCCACAGTTTGAAAATACATTTTTTACCAGATCACAATCTTTATGAAGAATCAATTGAGACATTTATCACACTGGCCAATGGGCATTTTTAAACTGAAACATCCTGTTGCTTCAGGAAGTGCACATGTGCATTGGCTGGGATGAACACACGCTCTGTTGCTATATTTTATATGCTGTATTTGTAATATCGTATTTTATTATTTAGCATGGTCACACTTCTTTCAATTAAAAGTAGCAATCTTTCTTTTTTGGAGAATTTTGCAAGATCAAATTCAAACTGGTAGAAAGATTAGACAGACCATGCGCTGTTTCAGAGATAAGCAAACACCCCAGATGGGACTTGAACCCACAATCCCTGGCTTAGGAGGCCAGTGCCTTATCCATTAGGCCACTGGGGCTTCTCAAGGTAGTTCATGCCGTGGGTTCTATTTTCTGTAGCAGGCAATTATCCGTTTTAATTGCATTTTCAAAAATGGTCTTGTAAGTTTGTACTCCAACTTGAAAACAACCATAACCACGTGCTTCTTTCTTTTCTGCTGAGAGCCAAGGCTTCCTTTGTCATGTCCTTTTCATCATGTAGTCACTCCACATTATTGATGCCAATGAAGGAAATAATATTTGGCTCCCAGAAGCCTTAAAAAAACAATTTATCTTTTACATTTCCCTTTACAATATGGTACTAGATCATGGTAAAACTGGTGAGACTTTTGTAATATACAGCAAATTAAACAAGAAACCATAAAAAGTAAATATCTCTCGGAAACTTCCTTCTCAATCGTGCAAGTAGATCATGATGGAACTCGAGAAACTTTGGCTAACGCATTTGTTCAAAATAACAAAGGAAGACAAGAAAAGTCTGCTCCAGGTGAGGCTTGAACTCACAACCTCGGCATAGCTCATCAGTTACTGCTTTATAAGTACCGCGCGCTGACCGATTGCGCCACTGGAGCAGCTGCTGGGCTGCAGCATTGCATATATGAAAAAAAAACAATCAGAAATTTAAAATGAAAAATTTGCTCCGAAATGTAACTATTTGATAAAACAGGATTTGTGTTGTTGCTTTTTCCACAGTTTGAAAATACATTTTTTACCAGATCACAATCTTTATGAAGAATCAATTGAGACATTTATCACACTGGCCAATGGGCATTTTTAAACTGAAACATCCTGTTGCTTCAGGAAGTGCACATGTGAATTGGCTGGGATGAACACACGCTCTGTTGCTATATTTTATATGCTGTATTTGTAATATCGTATTTTATTATTTAGCATGGTCACACTTCTTTCAATTAAAAGTAGCAATCTTTCTTTTTTGGAGAATTTTGCAAGATCAAATTCAAACTGGTAGAAAGATTAGACAGACCATGCGCTGTTTCAGAGAAAAGCAAACACCCCAGATGGGACTTGAACCCACAATCCCTGGCTTAGGAGGCCAGTGCCTTATCCATTAGGCCACTGGGGCTTCTCAAGGTAGTTCATGCCGTGGGTTCTATTTTCTGTAGCAGGCAATTATCCGTTTTAATTGCATTTTCAAAAATGGTCTTGTAAGTTTGTACTCCAACTTGAAAACAACCATAACCACGTGCTTCTTTCTTTTCTGCTGAGAGCCAAGGCTTCCTTTGTCATGTCCTTTTCATCATGTAGTCACTCCACATTATTGATGCCAATGAAGGAAATAATATTTGGCTCCCAGAAGCCTTAAAAAAACAATTTATCTTTTGCATTTCCCTTTACAATATGGTACTAGATCATGGTAAAACTGGTGAGACTTTTGTAATATACAGCAAATTAAACAAGAAACCATAAAAAGTAAATATCTCTCGGAAACTTCCTTCTCAATCGTGCAAGTAGATCATGATGGAACTCGAGAAACTTTGGCTAACGCATTTGTTCAAAATAACAAAGGAAGACAAGAAAAGTCTGCTCCAGGTGAGGCTTGAACTCACAACCTCGGCATAGCTCATCAGTTACTGCTTTATAAGTACCGCGCGCTGACCGATTGCGCCACTGGAGCAGCTGCTGGGCTGCAGCATTGCATATATGAAAAAAAAACAATCAGAAATTTAAAATGAAAAATTTGCTCCGAAATGTAACTATTTGATAAAACAGGATTTGTGTTGTTGCTTTTTCCACAGTTTGAAAATACATTTTTTACCAGATCACAATCTTTATGAAGAATCAATTGAGACATTTATCACACTGGCCAATGGGCATTTTTAAACTGAAACATCCTGTTGCTTCAGGAAGTGCACATGTGCATTGGCTGGGATGAACACACGCTCTGTTGCTATATTTTATATGCTGTATTTGTAATATCGTATTTTATTATTTAGCATGGTCACACTTCTTTCAATTAAAAGTAGCAATCTTTCTTTTTTGGAGAATTTTGCAAGATCAAATTCAAACTGGTAGAAAGATTAGACAGACCATGCGCTGTTTCAGAGATAAGCAAACACCCCAGATGGGACTTGAACCCACAATCCCTGGCTTAGGAGGCCAGTGCCTTATCCATTAGGCCACTGGGGCTTCTCAAGGTAGTTCATGCCGTGGGTTCTATTTTCTGTAGCAGGCAATTATCCGTTTTAATTGCATTTTCAAAAATGGTCTTGTAAGTTTGTACTCCAACTTGAAAACAACCATAACCACGTGCTTCTTTCTTTTCTGCTGAGAGCCAAGGCTTCCTTTGTCATGTCCTTTTCATCATGTAGTCACTCCACATTATTGATGCCAATGAAGGAAATAATATTTGGCTCCCAGAAGCCTTAAAAAAACAATTTATCTTTTGCATTTCCCTTTACAATATGGTACTAGATCATGGTAAAACTGGTGAGACTTTTGTAATATACAGCAAATTAAACAAGAAACCATAAAAAGTAAATATCTCTCGGAAACTTCCTTCTCAATCGTGCAAGTAGATCATGATGGAACTCGAGAAACTTTGGCTAACGCATTTGTTCAAAATAACAAAGGAAGACAAGAAAAGTCTGCTCCAGGTGAGGCTTGAACTCACAACCTCGGCATAGCTCATCAGTTACTGCTTTATAAGTACCGAGCGCTGACCGATTGCGCCACTGGAGCAGCTGCTGGGCTGCAGCATTGCATATATGAAAAAAAAACAATCAGAAATTTAAAATGAAAAATTTGCTCCGAAATGTAACTATTTGATAAAACAGGATTTGTGTTGTTGCTTTTTCCACAGTTTGAAAATACATTTTTTACCAGATCACAATCTTTATGAAGAATCAATTGAGACATTTATCACACTGGCCAATGGGCATTTTTAAACTGAAACATCCTGTTGCTTCAGGAAGTGCACATGTGCATTGGCTGGGATGAACACACGCTCTGTTGCTATATTTTATATGCTGTATTTGTAATATCGTATTTTATTATTTAGCATGGTCACACTTCTTTCAATTAAAAGTAGCAATCTTTCTTTTTTGGAGAATTTTGCAAGATCAAATTCAAACTGGTAGAAAGATTAGACAGACCATGCGCTGTTTCAGAGATAAGCAAACACCCCAGATGGGACTTGAACCCACAATCCCTGGCTTAGGAGGCCAGTGCCTTATCCATTAGGCCACTGGGGCTTCTCAAGGTAGTTCATGCCGTGGGTTCTATTTTCTGTAGCAGGCAATTATCCGTTTTAATTGCATTTTCAAAAATGGTCTTGTAAGTTTGTACTCCAACTTGAAAACAACCATAACCACGTGCTTCTTTCTTTTCTGCTGAGAGCCAAGGCTTCCTTTGTCATGTCCTTTTCATCATGTAGTCACTCCACATTATTGATGCCAATGAAGGAAATAATATTTGGCTCCCAGAAGCCTTAAAAAAACAATTTATCTTTTACATTTCCCTTTACAATATGGTACTAGATCATGGTAAAACTGGTGAGACTTTTGTAATATACAGCAAATTAAACAAGAAACCATAAAAAGTAAATATCTCTCGGAAACTTCCTTCTCAATCGTGCAAGTAGATCATGATGGAACTCGAGAAACTTTGGCTAACGCATTTGTTCAAAATAACAAAGGAAGACAAGAAAAGTCTGCTCCAGGTGAGGCTTGAACTCACAACCTCGGCATAGCTCATCAGTTACTGCTTTATAAGTACCGCGCGCTGACCGATTGCGCCACTGGAGCAGCTGCTGGGCTGCAGCATTGCATATATGAAAAAAAAACAATCAGAAATTTAAAATGAAAAATTTGCTCCGAAATGTAACTATTTGATAAAACAGGATTTGTGTTGTTGCTTTTTCCACAGTTTGAAAATACATTTTTTACCAGATCACAATCTTTATGAAGAATCAATTGAGACATTTATCACACTGGCCAATGGGCATTTTTAAACTGAAACATCCTGTTGCTTCAGGAAGTGCACATGTGCATTGGCTGGGATGAACACACGCTCTGTTGCTATATTTTATATGCTGTATTTGTAATATCGTATTTTATTATTTAGCATGGTCACACTTCTTTCAATTAAAAGTAGCAATCTTTCTTTTTTGGAGAATTTTGCAAGATCAAATTCAAACTGGTAGAAAGATTAGACAGACCATGCGCTGTTTCAGAGATAAGCAAACACCCCAGATGGGACTTGAACCCACAATCCCTGGCTTAGGAGGCCAGTGCCTTATCCATTAGGCCACTGGGGCTTCTCAAGGTAGTTCATGCCGTGGGTTCTATTTTCTGTAGCAGGCAATTATCCGTTTTAATTGCATTTTCAAAAATGGTCTTGTAAGTTTGTACTCCAACTTGAAAACAACCATAACCACGTGCTTCTTTCTTTTCTGCTGAGAGCCAAGGCTTCCTTTGTCATGTCCTTTTCATCATGTAGTCACTCCACATTATTGATGCCAATGAAGGAAATAATATTTGGCTCCCAGAAGCCTTAAAAAAACAATTTATCTTTTGCATTTCCCTTTACAATATGGTACTAGATCATGGTAAAACTGGTGAGACTTTTGTAATATACAGCAAATTAAACAAGAAACCATAAAAAGTAAATATCTCTCGGAAACTTCCTTCTCAATCGTGCAAGTAGATCATGATGGAACTCGAGAAACTTTGGCTAACGCATTTGTTCAAAATAACAAAGGAAGACAAGAAAAGTCTGCTCCAGGTGAGGCTTGAACTCACAACCTCGGCATAGCTCATCAGTTACTGCTTTATAAGTACCGCGCGCTGACCGATTGCGCCACTGGAGCAGCTGCTGGGCTGCAGCATTGCATATATGAAAAAAAAACAATCAGAAATTTAAAATGAAAAATTTGCTCCGAAATGTAACTATTTGATAAAACAGGATTTGTGTTGTTGCTTTTTCCACAGTTTGAAAATACATTTTTTACCAGATCACAATCTTTATGAAGAATCAATTGAGACATTTATCACACTGGCCAATGGGCATTTTTAAACTGAAACATCCTGTTGCTTCAGGAAGTGCACATGTGCATTGGCTGGGATGAACACACGCTCTGTTGCTATATTTTATATGCTGTATTTGTAATATCGTATTTTATTATTTAGCATGGTCACACTTCTTTCAATTAAAAGTAGCAATCTTTCTTTTTTGGAGAATTTTGCAAGATCAAATTCAAACTGGTAGAAAGATTAGACAGACCATGCGCTGTTTCAGAGATAAGCAAACACCCCAGATGGGACTTGAACCCACAATCCCTGGCTTAGGAGGCCAGTGCCTTATCCATTAGGCCACTGGGGCTTCTCAAGGTAGTTCATGCCGTGGGTTCTATTTTCTGTAGCAGGCAATTATCCGTTTTAATTGCATTTTCAAAAATGGTCTTGTAAGTTTGTACTCCAACTTGAAAACAACCATAACCACGTGCTTCTTTCTTTTCTGCTGAGAGCCAAGGCTTCCTTTGTCATGTCCTTTTCATCATGTAGTCACTCCACATTATTGATGCCAATGAAGGAAATAATATTTGGCTCCCAGAAGCCTTAAAAAAACAATTTATCTTTTGCATTTCCCTTTACAATATGGTACTAGATCATGGTAAAACTGGTGAGACTTTTGTAATATACAGCAAATTAAACAAGAAACCATAAAAAGTAAATATCTCTCGGAAACTTCCTTCTCAATCGTGCAAGTAGATCATGATGGAACTCGAGAAACTTTGGCTAACGCATTTGTTCAAAATAACAAAGGAAGACAAGAAAAGTCTGCTCCAGGTGAGGCTTGAACTCACAACCTCGGCATAGCTCATCAGTTACTGCTTTATAAGTACCGAGCGCTGACCGATTGTGCCACTGGAGCAGCTGCTGGGCTGCAGCATTGCATATATGAAAAAAAAACAATCAGAAATTTAAAATGAAAAATTTGCTCCGAAATGTAACTATTTGATAAAACAGGATTTGTGTTGTTGCTTTTTCCACAGTTTGAAAATACATTTTTTACCAGATCACAATCTTTATGAAGAATCAATTGAGACATTTATCACACTGGCCAATGGGCATTTTTAAACTGAAACATCCTGTTGCTTCAGGAAGTGCACATGTGCATTGGCTGGGATGAACACACGCTCTGTTGCTATATTTTATATGCTGTATTTGTAATATCGTATTTTATTATTTAGCATGGTCACACTTCTTTCAATTAAAAGTAGCAATCTTTCTTTTTTGGAGAATTTTGCAAGATCAAATTCAAACTGGTAGAAAGATTAGACAGACCATGCGCTGTTTCAGAGATAAGCAAACACCCCAGATGGGACTTGAACCCACAATCCCTGGCTTAGGAGGCCAGTGCCTTATCCATTAGGCCACTGGGGCTTCTCAAGGTAGTTCATGCCGTGGGTTCTATTTTCTGTAGCAGGCAATTATCCGTTTTAATTGCATTTTCAAAAATGGTCTTGTAAGTTTGTACTCCAACTTGAAAACAACCATAACCACGTGCTTCTTTCTTTTCTGCTGAGAGCCAAGGCTTCCTTTGTCATGTCCTTTTCATCATGTAGTCACTCCACATTATTGATGCCAATGAAGGAAATAATATTTGGCTCCCAGAAGCCTTAAAAAAACAATTTATCTTTTACATTTCCCTTTACAATATGGTACTAGATCATGGTAAAACTGGTGAGACTTTTGTAATATACAGCAAATTAAACAAGAAACCATAAAAAGTAAATATCTCTCGGAAACTTCCTTCTCAATCGTGCAAGTAGATCATGATGGAACTCGAGAAACTTTGGCTAACGCATTTGTTCAAAATAACAAAGGAAGACAAGAAAAGTCTGCTCCAGGTGAGGCTTGAACTCACAACCTCGGCATAGCTCATCAGTTACTGCTTTATAAGTACCGCGCGCTGACCGATTGCGCCACTGGAGCAGCTGCTGGGCTGCAGCATTGCATATATGAAAAAAAAACAATCAGAAATTTAAAATGAAAAATTTGCTCCGAAATGTAACTATTTGATAAAACAGGATTTGTGTTGTTGCTTTTTCCACAGTTTGAAAATACATTTTTTACCAGATCACAATCTTTATGAAGAATCAATTGAGACATTTATCACACTGGCCAATGGGCATTTTTAAACTGAAACATCCTGTTGCTTCAGGAAGTGCACATGTGAATTGGCTGGGATGAACACACGCTCTGTTGCTATATTTTATATGCTGTATTTGTAATATCGTATTTTATTATTTAGCATGGTCACACTTCTTTCAATTAAAAGTAGCAATCTTTCTTTTTTGGAGAATTTTGCAAGATCAAATTCAAACTGGTAGAAAGATTAGACAGACCATGCGCTGTTTCAGAGATAAGCAAACACCCCAGATGGGACTTGAACCCACAATCCCTGGCTTAGGAGGCCAGTGCCTTATCCATTAGGCCACTGGGGCTTCTCAAGGTAGTTCATGCCGTGGGTTCTATTTTCTGTAGCAGGCAATTATCCGTTTTAATTGCATTTTCAAAAATGGTCTTGTAAGTTTGTACTCCAACTTGAAAACAACCATAACCACGTGCTTCTTTCTTTTCTGCTGAGAGCCAAGGCTTCCTTTGTCATGTCCTTTTCATCATGTAGTCACTCCACATTATTGATGCCAATGAAGGAAATAATATTTGGCTCCCAGAAGCCTTAAAAAAACAATTTATCTTTTGCATTTCCCTTTACAATATGGTACTAGATCATGGTAAAACTGGTGAGACTTTTGTAATATACAGCAAATTAAACAAGAAACCATAAAAAGTAAATATCTCTCGGAAACTTCCTTCTCAATCGTGCAAGTAGATCATGATGGAACTCGAGAAACTTTGGCTAACGCATTTGTTCAAAATAACAAAGGAAGACAAGAAAAGTCTGCTCCAGGTGAGGCTTGAACTCACAACCTCGGCATAGCTCATCAGTTACTGCTTTATAAGTACCGCGCGCTGACCGATTGCGCCACTGGAGCAGCTGCTGGGCTGCAGCATTGCATATATGAAAAAAAAAACAATCAGAAATTTAAAATGAAAAATTTGCTCCGAAATGTAACTATTTGATAAAACAGGATTTGTGTTGTTGCTTTTTCCACAGTTTGAAAATACATTTTTTACCAGATCACAATCTTTATGAAGAATCAATTGAGACATTTATCACACTGGCCAATGGGCATTTTTAAACTGAAACATCCTGTTGCTTCAGGAAGTGCACATGTGCATTGGCTGGGATGAACACACGCTCTGTTGCTATATTTTATATGCTGTATTTGTAATATCGTATTTTATTATTTAGCATGGTCACACTTCTTTCAATTAAAAGTAGCAATCTTTCTTTTTTGGAGAATTTTGCAAGATCAAATTCAAACTGGTAGAAAGATTAGACAGACCATGCGCTGTTTCAGAGATAAGCAAACACCCCAGATGGGACTTGAACCCACAATCCCTGGCTTAGGAGGCCAGTGCCTTATCCATTAGGCCACTGGGGCTTCTCAAGGTAGTTCATGCCGTGGGTTCTATTTTCTGTAGCAGGCAATTATCCGTTTTAATTGCATTTTCAAAAATGGTCTTGTAAGTTTGTACTCCAACTTGAAAACAACCATAACCACGTGCTTCTTTCTTTTCTGCTGAGAGCCAAGGCTTCCTTTGTCATGTCCTTTTCATCATGTAGTCACTCCACATTATTGATGCCAATGAAGGAAATAATATTTGGCTCCCAGAAGCCTTAAAAAAACAATTTATCTTTTGCATTTCCCTTTACAATATGGTACTAGATCATGGTAAAACTGGTGAGACTTTTGTAATATACAGCAAATTAAACAAGAAACCATAAAAAGTAAATATCTCTCGGAAACTTCCTTCTCAATCGTGCAAGTAGATCATGATGGAACTCGAGAAACTTTGGCTAACGCATTTGTTCAAAATAACAAAGGAAGACAAGAAAAGTCTGCTCCAGGTGAGGCTTGAACTCACAACCTCGGCATAGCTCATCAGTTACTGCTTTATAAGTACCGAGCGCTGACCGATTGCGCCACTGGAGCAGCTGCTGGGCTGCAGCATTGCATATATGAAAAAAAAACAATCAGAAATTTAAAATGAAAAATTTGCTCCGAAATGTAACTATTTGATAAAACAGGATTTGTGTTGTTGCTTTTTCCACAGTTTGAAAATACATTTTTTACCAGATCACAATCTTTATGAAGAATCAATTGAGACATTTATCACACTGGCCAATGGGCATTTTTAAACTGAAACATCCTGTTGCTTCAGGAAGTGCACATGTGCATTGGCTGGGATGAACACACGCTCTGTTGCTATATTTTATATGCTGTATTTGTAATATCGTATTTTATTATTTAGCATGGTCACACTTCTTTCAATTAAAAGTAGCAATCTTTCTTTTTTGGAGAATTTTGCAAGATCAAATTCAAACTGGTAGAAAGATTAGACAGACCATGCGCTGTTTCAGAGATAAGCAAACACCCCAGATGGGACTTGAACCCACAATCCCTGGCTTAGGAGGCCAGTGCCTTATCCATTAGGCCACTGGGGCTTCTCAAGGTAGTTCATGCCGTGGGTTCTATTTTCTGTAGCAGGCAATTATCCGTTTTAATTGCATTTTCAAAAATGGTCTTGTAAGTTTGTACTCCAACTTGAAAACAACCATAACCACGTGCTTCTTTCTTTTCTGCTGAGAGCCAAGGCTTCCTTTGTCATGTCCTTTTCATCATGTAGTCACTCCACATTATTGATGCCAATGAAGGAAATAATATTTGGCTCCCAGAAGCCTTAAAAAAACAATTTATCTTTTACATTTCCCTTTACAATATGGTACTAGATCATGGTAAAACTGGTGAGACTTTTGTAATATACAGCAAATTAAACAAGAAACCATAAAAAGTAAATATCTCTCGGAAACTTCCTTCTCAATCGTGCAAGTAGATCATGATGGAACTCGAGAAACTTTGGCTAACGCATTTGTTCAAAATAACAAAGGAAGACAAGAAAAGTCTGCTCCAGGTGAGGCTTGAACTCACAACCTCGGCATAGCTCATCAGTTACTGCTTTATAAGTACCGCGCGCTGACCGATTGCGCCACTGGAGCAGCTGCTGGGCTGCAGCATTGCATATATGAAAAAAAAACAATCAGAAATTTAAAATGAAAAATTTGCTCCGAAATGTAACTATTTGATAAAACAGGATTTGTGTTGTTGCTTTTTCCACAGTTTGAAAATACATTTTTTACCAGATCACAATCTTTATGAAGAATCAATTGAGACATTTATCACACTGGCCAATGGGCATTTTTAAACTGAAACATCCTGTTGCTTCAGGAAGTGCACATGTGCATTGGCTGGGATGAACACACGCTCTGTTGCTATATTTTATATGCTGTATTTGTAATATCGTATTTTATTATTTAGCATGGTCACACTTCTTTCAATTAAAAGTAGCAATCTTTCTTTTTTGGAGAATTTTGCAAGATCAAATTCAAACTGGTAGAAAGATTAGACAGACCATGCGCTGTTTCAGAGATAAGCAAACACCCCAGATGGGACTTGAACCCACAATCCCTGGCTTAGGAGGCCAGTGCCTTATCCATTAGGCCACTGGGGCTTCTCAAGGTAGTTCATGCCGTGGGTTCTATTTTCTGTAGCAGGCAATTATCCGTTTTAATTGCATTTTCAAAAATGGTCTTGTAAGTTTGTACTCCAACTTGAAAACAACCATAACCACGTGCTTCTTTCTTTTCTGCTGAGAGCCAAGGCTTCCTTTGTCATGTCCTTTTCATCATGTAGTCACTCCACATTATTGATGCCAATGAAGGAAATAATATTTGGCTCCCAGAAGCCTTAAAAAAACAATTTATCTTTTGCATTTCCCTTTACAATATGGTACTAGATCATGGTAAAACTGGTGAGACTTTTGTAATATACAGCAAATTAAACAAGAAACCATAAAAAGTAAATATCTCTCAGAAACTTCCTTCTCAATCGTGCAAGTAGATCATGATGGAACTCGAGAAACTTTGGCTAACGCATTTGTTCAAAATAACAAAGGAAGACAAGAAAAGTCTGCTCCAGGTGAGGCTTGAACTCACAACCTCGGCATAGCTCATCAGTTACTGCTTTATAAGTACCGCGCGCTGACCGATTGCGCCACTGGAGCAGCTGCTGGGCTGCAGCATTGCATATATGAAAAAAAAACAATCAGAAATTTAAAATGAAAAATTTGCTCCGAAATGTAACTATTTGATAAAACAGGATTTGTGTTGTTGCTTTTTCCACAGTTTGAAAATACATTTTTTACCAGATCACAATCTTTATGAAGAATCAATTGAGACATTTATCACACTGGCCAATGGGCATTTTTAAACTGAAACATCCTGTTGCTTCAGGAAGTGCACATGTGCATTGGCTGGGATGAACACACGCTCTGTTGCTATATTTTATATGCTGTATTTGTAATATTGTATTTTATTATTTAGCATGGTCACACTTCTTTCAATTAAAAGTAGCAATCTTTCTTTTTTGGAGAATTTTGCAAGATCAAATTCAAACTGGTAGAAAGATTAGACAGACCATGCGCTGTTTCAGAGATAAGCAAACACCCCAGATGGGACTTGAACCCACAATCCCTGGCTTAGGAGGCCAGTGCCTTATCCATTAGGCCACTGGGGCTTCTCAAGGTAGTTCATGCCGTGGGTTCTATTTTCTGTAGCAGGCAATTATCCGTTTTAATTGCATTTTCAAAAATGGTCTTGTAAGTTTGTACTCCAACTTGAAAACAACCATAACCACGTGCTTCTTTCTTTTCTGCTGAGAGCCAAGGCTTCCTTTGTCATGTCCTTTTCATCATGTAGTCACTCCACATTATTGATGCCAATGAAGGAAATAATATTTGGCTCCCAGAAGCCTTAAAAAAACAATTTATCTTTTGCATTTCCCTTTACAATATGGTACTAGATCATGGTAAAACTGGTGAGACTTTTGTAATATACAGCAAATTAAACAAGAAACCATAAAAAGTAAATATCTCTCGGAAACTTCCTTCTCAATCGTGCAAGTAGATCATGATGGAACTCGAGAAACTTTGGCTAACGCATTTGTTCAAAATAACAAAGGAAGACAAGAAAAGTCTGCTCCAGGTGAGGCTTGAACTCACAACCTCGGCATAGCTCATCAGTTACTGCTTTATAAGTACCGCGCGCTGACCGATTGCGCCACTGGAGCAGCTGCTGGGCTGCAGCATTGCATATATGAAAAAAAAACAATCAGAAATTTAAAATGAAAAATTTGCTCCGAAATGTAACTATTTGATAAAACAGGATTTGTGTTGTTGCTTTTTCCACAGTTTGAAAATACATTTTTTACCAGATCACAATCTTTATGAAGAATCAATTGAGACATTTATCACACTGGCCAATGGGCATTTTTAAACTGAAACATCCTGTTGCTTCAGGAAGTGCACATGTGCATTGGCTGGGATGAACACACGCTCTGTTGCTATATTTTATATGCTGTATTTGTAATATCGTATTTTATTATTTAGCATGGTCACACTTCTTTCAATTAAAAGTAGCAATCTTTCTTTTTTGGAGAATTTTGCAAGATCAAATTCAAACTGGTAGAAAGATTAGACAGACCATGCGCTGTTTCAGAGATAAGCAAACACCCCAGATGGGACTTGAACCCACAATCCCTGGCTTAGGAGGCCAGTGCCTTATCCATTAGGCCACTGGGGCTTCTCAAGGTAGTTCATGCCGTGGGTTCTATTTTCTGTAGCAGGCAATTATCCGTTTTAATTGCATTTTCAAAAATGGTCTTGTAAGTTTGTACTCCAACTTGAAAACAACCATAACCACGTGCTTCTTTCTTTTCTGCTGAGAGCCAAGGCTTCCTTTGTCATGTCCTTTTCATCATGTAGTCACTCCACATTATTGATGCCAATGAAGGAAATAATATTTGGCTCCCAGAAGCCTTAAAAAAACAATTTATCTTTTGCATTTCCCTTTACAATATGGTACTAGATCATGGTAAAACTGGTGAGACTTTTGTAATATACAGCAAATTAAACAAGAAACCATAAAAAGTAAATATCTCTCGGAAACTTCCTTCTCAATCGTGCAAGTAGATCATGATGGAACTCGAGAAACTTTGGCTAACGCATTTGTTCAAAATAACAAAGGAAGACAAGAAAAGTCTGCTCCAGGTGAGGCTTGAACTCACAACCTCGGCATAGCTCATCAGTTACTGCTTTATAAGTACCGCGCGCTGACCGATTGCGCCACTGGAGCAGCTGCTGGGCTGCAGCATTGCATATATGAAAAAAAAACAATCAGAAATTTAAAATGAAAAATTTGCTCCGAAATGTAACTATTTGATAAAACAGGATTTGTGTTGTTGCTTTTTCCACAGTTTGAAAATACATTTTTTACCAGATCACAATCTTTATGAAGAATCAATTGAGACATTTATCACACTGGCCAATGGGCATTTTTAAACTGAAACATCCTGTTGCTTCAGGAAGTGCACATGTGCATTGGCTGGGATGAACACACGCTCTGTTGCTATATTTTATATGCTGTATTTGTAATATCGTATTTTATTATTTAGCATGGTCACACTTCTTTCAATTAAAAGTAGCAATCTTTCTTTTTTGGAGAATTTTGCAAGATCAAATTCAAACTGGTAGAAAGATTAGACAGACCATGCGCTGTTTCAGAGATAAGCAAACACCCCAGATGGGACTTGAACCCACAATCCCTGGCTTAGGAGGCCAGTGCCTTATCCATTAGGCCACTGGGGCTTCTCAAGGTAGTTCATGCCGTGGGTTCTATTTTCTGTAGCAGGCAATTATCCGTTTTAATTGCATTTTCAAAAATGGTCTTGTAAGTTTGTACTCCAACTTGAAAACAACCATAACCACGTGCTTCTTTCTTTTCTGCTGAGAGCCAAGGCTTCCTTTGTCATGTCCTTTTCATCATGTAGTCACTCCACATTATTGATGCCAATGAAGGAAATAATATTTGGCTCCCAGAAGCCTTAAAAAAACAATTTATCTTTTGCATTTCCCTTTACAATATGGTACTAGATCATGGTAAAACTGGTGAGACTTTTGTAATATACAGCAAATTAAACAAGAAACCATAAAAAGTAAATATCTCTCGGAAACTTCCTTCTCAATCGTGCAAGTAGATCATGATGGAACTCGAGAAACTTTGGCTAAGGCATTTGTTCAAAATAACAAAGGAAGACAAGAAAAGTCTGCTCCAGGTGAGGCTTGAACTCACAACCTCGGCATAGTTCATCAGTTACTGCTTTATAAGTACCGAGCGCTGACCGATTGCGCCACTGGAGCAGCTGCTGGGCTGCAGCATTGCATATATGAAAAAAAAACAATCAGAAATTTAAAATGAAAAATTTGCTCCGAAATGTAACTATTTGATAAAACAGGATTTGTGTTGTTGCTTTTTCCACAGTTTGAAAATACATTTTTTACCAGATCACAATCTTTATGAAGAATCAATTGAGACATTTATCACACTGGCCAATGGGCATTTTTAAACTGAAACATCCTGTTGCTTCAGGAAGTGCACATGTGCATTGGCTGGGATGAACACACGCTCTGTTGCTATATTTTATATGCTGTATTTGTAATATCGTATTTTATTATTTAGCATGGTCACACTTCTTTCAATTAAAAGTAGCAATCTTTCTTTTTTGGAGAATTTTGCAAGATCAAATTCAAACTGGTAGAAAGATTAGACAGACCATGCGCTGTTTCAGAGATAAGCAAACACCCCAGATGGGACTTGAACCCACAATCCCTGGCTTAGGAGGCCAGTGCCTTATCCATTAGGCCACTGGGGCTTCTCAAGGTAGTTCATGCCGTGGGTTCTATTTTCTGTAGCAGGCAATTATCCGTTTTAATTGCATTTTCAAAAATGGTCTTGTAAGTTTGTACTCCAACTTGAAAACAACCATAACCACGTGCTTCTTTCTTTTCTGCTGAGAGCCAAGGCTTCCTTTGTCATGTCCTTTTCATCATGTAGTCACTCCACATTATTGATGCCAATGAAGGAAATAATATTTGGCTCCCAGAAGCCTTAAAAAAACAATTTATCTTTTACATTTCCCTTTACAATATGGTACTAGATCATGGTAAAACTGGTGAGACTTTTGTAATATACAGCAAATTAAACAAGAAACCATAAAAAGTAAATATCTCTCGGAAACTTCCTTCTCAATCGTGCAAGTAGATCATGATGGAACTCGAGAAACTTTGGCTAACGCATTTGTTCAAAATAACAAAGGAAGACAAGAAAAGTCTGCTCCAGGTGAGGCTTGAACTCACAACCTCGGCATAGCTCATCAGTTACTGCTTTATAAGTACCGCGCGCTGACCGATTGCGCCACTGGAGCAGCTGCTGGGCTGCAGCATTGCATATATGAAAAAAAAACAATCAGAAATTTAAAATGAAAAATTTGCTCCGAAATGTAACTATTTGATAAAACAGGATTTGTGTTGTTGCTTTTTCCACAGTTTGAAAATACATTTTTTACCAGATCACAATCTTTATGAAGAATCAATTGAGACATTTATCACACTGGCCAATGGGCATTTTTAAACTGAAACATCCTGTTGCTTCAGGAAGTGCACATGTGCATTGGCTGGGATGAACACACGCTCTGTTGCTATATTTTATATGCTGTATTTGTAATATCGTATTTTATTATTTAGCATGGTCACACTTCTTTCAATTAAAAGTAGCAATCTTTCTTTTTTGGAGAATTTTGCAAGATCAAATTCAAACTGGTAGAAAGATTAGACAGACCATGCGCTGTTTCAGAGATAAGCAAACACCCCAGATGGGACTTGAACCCACAATCCCTGGCTTAGGAGGCCAGTGCCTTATCCATTAGGCCACTGGGGCTTCTCAAGGTAGTTCATGCCGTGGGTTCTATTTTCTGTAGCAGGCAATTATCCGTTTTAATTGCATTTTCAAAAATGGTCTTGTAAGTTTGTACTCCAACTTGAAAACAACCATAACCACGTGCTTCTTTCTTTTCTGCTGAGAGCCAAGGCTTCCTTTGTCATGTCCTTTTCATCATGTAGTCACTCCACATTATTGATGCCAATGAAGGAAATAATATTTGGCTCCCAGAAGCCTTAAAAAAACAATTTATCTTTTGCATTTCCCTTTACAATATGGTACTAGATCATGGTAAAACTGGTGAGACTTTTGTAATATACAGCAAATTAAACAAGAAACCATAAAAAGTAAATATCTCTCGGAAACTTCCTTCTCAATCGTGCAAGTAGATCATGATGGAACTCGAGAAACTTTGGCTAACGCATTTGTTCAAAATAACAAAGGAAGACAAGAAAAGTCTGCTCCAGGTGAGGCTTGAACTCACAACCTCGGCATAGCTCATCAGTTACTGCTTTATAAGTACCGCGCGCTGACCGATTGCGCCACTGGAGCAGCTGCTGGGCTGCAGCATTGCATATATGAAAAAAAAACAATCAGAAATTTAAAATGAAAAATTTGCTCCGAAATGTAACTATTTGATAAAACAGGATTTGTGTTGTTGCTTTTTCCACAGTTTGAAAATACATTTTTTACCAGATCACAATCTTTATGAAGAATCAATTGAGACATTTATCACACTGGCCAATGGGCATTTTTAAACTGAAACATCCTGTTGCTTCAGGAAGTGCACATGTGCATTGGCTGGGATGAACACACGCTCTGTTGCTATATTTTATATGCTGTATTTGTAATATCGTATTTTATTATTTAGCATGGTCACACTTCTTTCAATTAAAAGTAGCAATCTTTCTTTTTTGGAGAATTTTGCAAGATCAAATTCAAACTGGTAGAAAGATTAGACAGACCATGCGCTGTTTCAGAGATAAGCAAACACCCCAGATGGGACTTGAACCCACAATCCCTGGCTTAGGAAGCCAGTGCCTTATCCATTAGGCCACTGGGGCTTCTCAAGGTAGTTCATGCCGTGGGTTCTATTTTCTGTAGCAGGCAATTATCCGTTTTAATTGCATTTTCAAAAATGGTCTTGTAAGTTTGTACTCCAACTTGAAAACAACCATAACCACGTGCTTCTTTCTTTTCTGCTGAGAGCCAAGGCTTCCTTTGTCATGTCCTTTTCAT
The DNA here is from genome assembly GCF_048569485.1 of Anomaloglossus baeobatrachus. Lineage (NCBI taxonomy): Eukaryota > Metazoa > Chordata > Amphibia > Anura > Aromobatidae > Anomaloglossus > Anomaloglossus baeobatrachus. Next base: position 611,220,320 of record NC_134356.1, on the reverse strand, counting down.
CATGTAGTCACTCCACATTATTGATGCCAATGAAGGAAATAATATTTGGCTCCCAGAAGCCTTAAAAAAACAATTTATCTTTTGCATTTCCCTTTACAATATGGTACTAGATCATGGTAAAACTGGTGAGACTTTTGTAATATACAGCAAATTAAACAAGAAACCATAAAAAGTAAATATCTCTCGGAAACTTCCTTCTCAATCGTGCAAGTAGATCATGATGGAACTCGAGAAACTTTGGCTAACGCATTTGTTCAAAATAACAAAGGAAGACAAGAAAAGTCTGCTCCAGGTGAGGCTTGAACTCACAACCTCGGCATAGCTCATCAGTTACTGCTTTATAGGTACCGAGCGCTGACCGATTGCGCCACTGGAGCAGCTGCTGGGCTGCAGCATTGCATATATGAAAAAAAAACAATCAGAAATTTAAAATGAAAAATTTGCTCCGAAATGTAACTATTTGATAAAACAGGATTTGTGTTGTTGCTTTTTCCACAGTTTGAAAATACATTTTTTACCAGATCACAATCTTTATGAAGAATCAATTGAGACATTTATCACACTGGCCAATGGGCATTTTTAAACTGAAACATCCTGTTGCTTCAGGAAGTGCACATGTGCATTGGCTGGGATGAACACACGCTCTGTTGCTATATTTTATATGCTGTATTTGTAATATCGTATTTTATTATTTAGCATGGTCACACTTCTTTCAATTAAAAGTAGCAATCTTTCTTTTTTGGAGAATTTTGCAAGATCAAATTCAAACTGGTAGAAAGATTAGACAGACCATGCGCTGTTTCAGAGATAAGCAAACACCCCAGATGGGACTTGAACCCACAATCCCTGGCTTAGGAGGCCAGTGCCTTATCCATTAGGCCACTGGGGCTTCTCAAGGTAGTTCATGCCGTGGGTTCTATTTTCTGTAGCAGGCAATTATCCGTTTTAATTGCATTTTCAAAAATGGTCTTGTAAGTTTGTACTCCAACTTGAAAACAACCATAACCACGTGCTTCTTTCTTTTCTGCTGAGAGCCAAGGCTTCCTTTGTCATGTCCTTTTCATCATGTAGTCACTCCACATTATTGATGCCAATGAAGGAAATAATATTTGGCTCCCAGAAGCCTTAAAAAAACAATTTATCTTTTACATTTCCCTTTACAATATGGTACTAGATCATGGTAAAACTGGTGAGACTTTTGTAATATACAGCAAATTAAACAAGAAACCATAAAAAGTAAATATCTCTCGGAAACTTCCTTCTCAATCGTGCAAGTAGATCATGATGGAACTCGAGAAACTTTGGCTAACGCATTTGTTCAAAATAACAAAGGAAGACAAGAAAAGTCTGCTCCAGGTGAGGCTTGAACTCACAACCTCGGCATAGCTCATCAGTTACTGCTTTATAAGTACCGCGCGCTGACCGATTGCGCCACTGGAGCAGCTGCTGGGCTGCAGCATTGCATATATGAAAAAAAAACAATCAGAAATTTAAAATGAAAAATTTGCTCCGAAATGTAACTATTTGATAAAACAGGATTTGTGTTGTTGCTTTTTCCACAGTTTGAAAATACATTTTTTACCAGATCACAATCTTTATGAAGAATCAATTGAGACATTTATCACACTGGCCAATGGGCATTTTTAAACTGAAACATCCTGTTGCTTCAGGAAGTGCACATGTGCATTGGCTGGGATGAACACACGCTCTGTTGCTATATTTTATATGCTGTATTTGTAATATCGTATTTTATTATTTAGCATGGTCACACTTCTTTCAATTAAAAGTAGCAATCTTTCTTTTTTGGAGAATTTTGCAAGATCAAATTCAAACTGGTAGAAAGATTAGACAGACCATGTGCTGTTTCAGAGATAAGCAAACACCCCAGATGGGACTTGAACCCACAATCCCTGGCTTAGGAGGCCAGTGCCTTATCCATTAGGCCACTGGGGCTTCTCAAGGTAGTTCATGCCGTGGGTTCTATTTTCTGTAGCAGGCAATTATCCGTTTTAATTGCATTTTCAAAAATGGTCTTGTAAGTTTGTACTCCAACTTGAAAACAACCATAACCACGTGCTTCTTTCTTTTCTGCTGAGAGCCAAGGCTTCCTTTGTCATGTCCTTTTCATCATGTAGTCACTCCACATTATTGATGCCAATGAAGGAAATAATATTTGGCTCCCAGAAGCCTTAAAAAAACAATTTATCTTTTGCATTTCCCTTTACAATATGGTACTAGATCATGGTAAAACTGGTGAGACTTTTGTAATATACAGCAAATTAAACAAGAAACCATAAAAAGTAAATATCTCTCGGAAACTTCCTTCTCAATCGTGCAAGTAGATCATGATGGAACTCCAGAAACTTTGGCTAACGCATTTGTTCAAAATAACAAAGGAAGACAAGAAAAGTCTGCTCCAGGTGAGGCTTGAACTCACAACCTCGGCATAGCTCATCAGTTACTGCTTTATAAGTACCGCGCGCTGACCGATTGCGCCACTGGAGCAGCTGCTGGGCTGCAGCATTGCATATATGAAAAAAAAACAATCAGAAATTTAAAATGAAAAATTTGCTCCGAAATGTAACTATTTGATAAAACAGGATTTGTGTTGTTGCTTTTTCCACAGTTTGAAAATACATTTTTTACCAGATCACAATCTTTATGAAGAATCAATTGAGACATTTATCACACTGGCCAATGGGCATTTTTAAACTGAAACATCCTGTTGCTTCAGGAAGTGCACATGTGCATTGGCTGGGATGAACACACGCTCTGTTGCTATATTTTATATGCTGTATTTGTAATATCGTATTTTATTATTTAGCATGGTCACACTTCTTTCAATTAAAAGTAGCAATCTTTCTTTTTTGGAGAATTTTGCAAGATCAAATTCAAACTGGTAGAAAGATTAGACAGACCATGCGCTGTTTCAGAGATAAGCAAACACCCCAGATGGGACTTGAACCCACAATCCCTGGCTTAGGAGGCCAGTGCCCTATCCATTAGGCCACTGGGGCTTCTCAAGGTAGTTCATGCCGTGGGTTCTATTTTCTGTAGCAGGCAATTATCCGTTTTAATTGCATTTTCAAAAATGGTCTTGTAAGTTTGTACTCCAACTTGAAAACAACCATAACCACGTGCTTCTTTCTTTTCTGCTGAGAGCCAAGGCTTCCTTTGTCATGTCCTTTTCATCATGTAGTCACTCCACATTATTGATGCCAATGAAGGAAATAATATTTGGCTCCCAGAAGCCTTAAAAAAACAATTTATCTTTTGCATTTCCCTTTACAATATGGTACTAGATCATGGTAAAACTGGTGAGACTTTTGTAATATACAGCAAATTAAACAAGAAACCATAAAAAGTAAATATCTCTCGGAAACTTCCTTCTCAATCGTGCAAGTAGATCATGATGGAACTCGAGAAACTTTGGCTAACGCATTTGTTCAAAATAACAAAGGAAGACAAGAAAAGTCTGCTCCAGGTGAGGCTTGAACTCACAACCTCGGCATAGCTCATCAGTTACTGCTTTATAAGTACCGCGCGCTGACCGATTGCGCCACTGGAGCAGCTGCTGGGCTGCAGCATTGCATATATGAAAAAAAAACAATCAGAAATTTAAAATGAAAAATTTGCTCCGAAATGTAACTATTTGATAAAACAGGATTTGTGTTGTTGCTTTTTCCACAGTTTGAAAATACATTTTTTACCAGATCACAATCTTTATGAAGAATCAATTGAGACATTTATCACACTGGCCAATGGGCATTTTTAAACTGAAACATCCTGTTGCTTCAGGAAGTGCACATGTGCATTGGCTGGGATGAACACACGCTCTGTTGCTATATTTTATATGCTGTATTTGTAATATCGTATTTTATTATTTAGCATGGTCACACTTCTTTCAATTAAAAGTAGCAATCTTTCTTTTTTGGAGAATTTTGCAAGATCAAATTCAAACTGGTAGAAAGATTAGACAGACCATGCGCTGTTTCAGAGATAAGCAAACACCCCAGATGGGACTTGAACCCACAATCCCTGGCTTAGGAGGCCAGTGCCTTATCCATTAGGCCACTGGGGCTTCTCAAGGTAGTTCATGCCGTGGGTTCTATTTTCTGTAGCAGGCAATTATCCGTTTTAATTGCATTTTCAAAAATGGTCTTGTAAGTTTGTACTCCAACTTGAAAACAACCATAACCACGTGCTTCTTTCTTTTCTGCTGAGAGCCAAGGCTTCCTTTGTCATGTCCTTTTCATCATGTAGTCACTCCACATTATTGATGCCAATGAAGGAAATAATATTTGGCTCCCAGAAGCCTTAAAAAAACAATTTATCTTTTACATTTCCCTTTACAATATGGTACTAGATCATGGTAAAACTGGTGAGACTTTTGTAATATACAGCAAATTAAACAAGAAACCATAAAAAGTAAATATCTCTCGGAAACTTCCTTCTCAATCGTGCAAGTAGATCATGATGGAACTCGAGAAACTTTGGCTAACGCATTTGTTCAAAATAACAAAGGAAGACAAGAAAAGTCTGCTCCAGGTGAGGCTTGAACTCACAACCTCGGCATAGCTCATCAGTTACTGCTTTATAAGTACCGCGCGCTGACCGATTGCGCCACTGGAGCAGCTGCTGGGCTGCAGCATTGCATATATGAAAAAAAAACAATCAGAAATTTAAAATGAAAAATTTGCTCCGAAATGTAACTATTTGATAAAACAGGATTTGTGTTGTTGCTTTTTCCACAGTTTGAAAATACATTTTTTACCAGATCACAATCTTTATGAAGAATCAATTGAGACATTTATCACACTGGCCAATGGGCATTTTTAAACTGAAACATCCTGTTGCTTCAGGAAGTGCACATGTGTATTGGCTGGGATGAACACACGCTCTGTTGCTATATTTTATATGCTGTATTTGTAATATCGTATTTTATTATTTAGCATGGTCACACTTCTTTCAATTAAAAGTAGCAATCTTTCTTTTTTGGAGAATTTTGCAAGATCAAATTCAAACTGGTAGAAAGATTAGACAGACCATGCGCTGTTTCAGAGATAAGCAAACACCCCAGATGGGACTTGAACCCACAATCCCTGGCTTAGGAGGCCAGTGCCTTATCCATTAGGCCACTGGGGCTTCTCAAGGTAGTTCATGCCGTGGGTTCTATTTTCTGTAGCAGGCAATTATCCGTTTTAATTGCATTTTCAAAAATGGTCTTGTAAGTTTGTACTCCAACTTGAAAACAACCATAACCACGTGCTTCTTTCTTTTCTGCTGAGAGCCAGGGCTTCCTTTGTCATGTCCTTTTCATCATGTAGTCACTCCACATTATTGATGCCAATGAAGGAAATAATATTTGGCTCCCAGAAGCCTTAAAAAAACAATTTATCTTTTACATTTCCCTTTACAATATGGTACTAGATCATGGTAAAACTGGTGAGACTTTTGTAATATACAGCAAATTAAACAAGAAACCATAAAAAGTAAATATCTCTCGGAAACTTCCTTCTCAATCGTGCAAGTAGATCATGATGGAACTCGAGAAACTTTGGCTAACGCATTTGTTCAAAATAACAAAGGAAGACAAGAAAAGTCTGCTCCAGGTGAGGCTTGAACTCACAACCTCGGCATAGCTCATCAGTTACTGCTTTATAAGTACCGCGCGCTGACCGATTGCGCCACTGGAGCAGCTGCTGGGCTGCAGCATTGCATATATGAAAAAAAAACAATCAGAAATTTAAAATGAAAAATTTGCTCCGAAATGTAACTATTTGATAAAACAGGATTTGTGTTGTTGCTTTTTCCACAGTTTGAAAATACATTTTTTACCAGATCACAATCTTTATGAAGAATCAATTGAGACATTTATCACACTGGCCAATGGGCATTTTTAAACTGAAACATCCTGTTGCTTCAGGAAGTGCACATGTGCATTGGCTGGGATGAACACACGCTCTGTTGCTATATTTTATATGCTGTATTTGTAATATCGTATTTTATTATTTAGCATGGTCACACTTCTTTCAATTAAAAGTAGCAATCTTTCTTTTTTGGAGAATTTTGCAAGATCAAATTCAAACTGGTAGAAAGATTAGACAGACCATGCGCTGTTTCAGAGATAAGCAAACACCCCAGATGGGACTTGAACCCACAATCCCTGGCTTAGGAGGCCAGTGCCTTATCCATTAGGCCACTGGGGCTTCTCAAGGTAGTTCATGCCGTGGGTTCTATTTTCTGTAGCAGGCAATTATCCGTTTTAATTGCATTTTCAAAAATGGTCTTGTAAGTTTGTACTCCAACTTGAAAACAACCATAACCACGTGCTTCTTTCTTTTCTGCTGAGAGCCAAGGCTTCCTTTGTCATGTCCTTTTCATCATGTAGTCACTCCACATTATTGATGCCAATGAAGGAAATAATATTTGGCTCCCAGAAGCCTTAAAAAAACAATTTATCTTTTGCATTTCCCTTTACAATATGGTACTAGATCATGGTAAAACTGGTGAGACTTTTGTAATATACAGCAAATTAAACAAGAAACCATAAAAAGTAAATATCTCTCGGAAACTTCCTTCTCAATCGTGCAAGTAGATCATGATGGAACTCGAGAAACTTTGGCTAACGCATTTGTTCAAAATAACAAAGGAAGACAAGAAAAGTCTGCTCCAGGTGAGGCTTGAACTCACAACCTCGGCATAGCTCATCAGTTACTGCTTTATAGGTACCGAGCGCTGACCGATTGTGCCACTGGAGCAGCTGCTGGGCTGCAGCATTGCATATATGAAAAAAAAACAATCAGAAATTTAAAATGAAAAATTTGCTCCGAAATGTAACTATTTGATAAAACAGGATTTGTGTTGTTGCTTTTTCCACAGTTTGAAAATACATTTTTTACCAGATCACAATCTTTATGAAGAATCAATTGAGACATTTATCACACTGGCCAATGGGCATTTTTAAACTGAAACATCCTGTTGCTTCAGGAAGTGCACATGTGCATTGGCTGGGATGAACACACGCTCTGTTGCTATATTTTATATGCTGTATTTGTAATATCGTATTTTATTATTTAGCATGGTCACACTTCTTTCAATTAAAAGTAGCAATCTTTCTTTTTTGGAGAATTTTGCAAGATCAAATTCAAACTGGTAGAAAGATTAGACAGACCATGCGCTGTTTCAGAGATAAGCAAACACCCCAGATGGGACTTGAACCCACAATCCCTGGCTTAGGAGGCCAGTGCCTTATCCATTAGGCCACTGGGGCTTCTCAAGGTAGTTCATGCCGTGGGTTCTATTTTCTGTAGCAGGCAATTATCCGTTTTAATTGCATTTTCAAAAATGGTCTTGTAAGTTTGTACTCCAACTTGAAAACAACCATAACCACGTGCTTCTTTCTTTTCTGCTGAGAGCCAAGGCTTCCTTTGTCATGTCCTTTTCATCATGTAGTCACTCCACATTATTGATGCCAATGAAGGAAATAATATTTGGCTCCCAGAAGCCTTAAAAAAACAATTTATCTTTTGCATTTCCCTTTACAATATGGTACTAGATCATGGTAAAACTGGTGAGACTTTTGTAATATACAGCAAATTAAACAAGAAACCATAAAAAGTAAATATCTCTCGGAAACTTCCTTCTCAATCGTGCAAGTAGATCATGATGGAACTCGAGAAACTTTGGCTAACGCATTTGTTCAAAATAACAAAGGAAGACAAGAAAAGTCTGCTCCAGGTGAGGCTTGAACTCACAACCTCGGCATAGCTCATCAGTTACTGCTTTATAAGTACCGCGCGCTGACCGATTGCGCCACTGGAGCAGCTGCTGGGCTGCAGCATTGCATATATGAAAAAAAAACAATCAGAAATTTAAAATGAAAAATTTGCTCCGAAATGTAACTATTTGATAAAACAGGATTTGTGTTGTTGCTTTTTCCACAGTTTGAAAATACATTTTTTACCAGATCACAATCTTTATGAAGAATCAATTGAGACATTTATCACACTGGCCAATGGGCATTTTTAAACTGAAACATCCTGTTGCTTCAGGAAGTGCACATGTGCATTGGCTGGGATGAACACACGCTCTGTTGCTATATTTTATATGCTGTATTTGTAATATCGTATTTTATTATTTAGCATGGTCACACTTCTTTCAATTAAAAGTAGCAATCTTTCTTTTTTGGAGAATTTTGCAAGATCAAATTCAAACTGGTAGAAAGATTAGACAGACCATGCGCTGTTTCAGAGATAAGCAAACACCCCAGATGGGACTTGAACCCACAATCCCTGGCTTAGGAGGCCAGTGCCTTATCCATTAGGCCACTGGGGCTTCTCAAGGTAGTTCATGCCGTGGGTTCTATTTTCTGTAGCAGGCAATTATCCGTTTTAATTGCATTTTCAAAAATGGTCTTGTAAGTTTGTACTCCAACTTGAAAACAACCATAACCACGTGCTTCTTTCTTTTCTGCTGAGAGCCAAGGCTTCCTTTGTCATGTCCTTTTCATCATGTAGTCACTCCACATTATTGATGCCAATGAAGGAAATAATATTTGGCTCCCAGAAGCCTTAAAAAAACAATTTATCTTTTACATTTCCCTTTACAATATGGTACTAGATCATGGTAAAACTGGTGAGACTTTTGTAATATACAGCAAATTAAACAAGAAACCATAAAAAGTAAATATCTCTCGGAAACTTCCTTCTCAATCGTGCAAGTAGATCATGATGGAACTCGAGAAACTTTGGCTAACGCATTTGTTCAAAATAACAAAGGAAGACAAGAAAAGTCTGCTCCAGGTGAGGCTTGAACTCACAACCTCGGCATAGCTCATCAGTTACTGCTTTATAAGTACCGCGCGCTGACCGATTGCGCCACTGGAGCAGCTGCTGGGCTGCAGCATTGCATATATGAAAAAAAAACAATCAGAAATTTAAAATGAAAAATTTGCTCCGAAATGTAACTATTTGATAAAACAGGATTTGTGTTGTTGCTTTTTCCACAGTTTGAAAATACATTTTTTACCAGATCACAATCTTTATGAAGAATCAATTGAGACATTTATCACACTGGCCAATGGGCATTTTTAAACTGAAACATCCTGTTGCTTCAGGAAGTGCACATGTGAATTGGCTGGGATGAACACACGCTCTGTTGCTATATTTTATATGCTGTATTTGTAATATCGTATTTTATTATTTAGCATGGTCACACTTCTTTCAATTAAAAGTAGCAATCTTTCTTTTTTGGAGAATTTTGCAAGATCAAATTCAAACTGGTAGAAAGATTAGACAGACCATGCGCTGTTTCAGAGAAAAGCAAACACCCCAGATGGGACTTGAACCCACAATCCCTGGCTTAGGAGGCCAGTGCCTTATCCATTAGGCCACTGGGGCTTCTCAAGGTAGTTCATGCCGTGGGTTCTATTTTCTGTAGCAGGCAATTATCCGTTTTAATTGCATTTTCAAAAATGGTCTTGTAAGTTTGTACTCCAACTTGAAAACAACCATAACCACGTGCTTCTTTCTTTTCTGCTGAGAGCCAAGGCTTCCTTTGTCATGTCCTTTTCATCATGTAGTCACTCCACATTATTGATGCCAATGAAGGAAATAATATTTGGCTCCCAGAAGCCTTAAAAAAACAATTTATCTTTTGCATTTCCCTTTACAATATGGTACTAGATCATGGTAAAACTGGTGAGACTTTTGTAATATACAGCAAATTAAACAAGAAACCATAAAAAGTAAATATCTCTCGGAAACTTCCTTCTCAATCGTGCAAGTAGATCATGATGGAACTCGAGAAACTTTGGCTAACGCATTTGTTCAAAATAACAAAGGAAGACAAGAAAAGTCTGCTCCAGGTGAGGCTTGAACTCACAACCTCGGCATAGCTCATCAGTTACTGCTTTATAAGTACCGCGCGCTGACCGATTGCGCCACTGGAGCAGCTGCTGGGCTGCAGCATTGCATATATGAAAAAAAAACAATCAGAAATTTAAAATGAAAAATTTGCTCCGAAATGTAACTATTTGATAAAACAGGATTTGTGTTGTTGCTTTTTCCACAGTTTGAAAATACATTTTTTACCAGATCACAATCTTTATGAAGAATCAATTGAGACATTTATCACACTGGCCAATGGGCATTTTTAAACTGAAACATCCTGTTGCTTCAGGAAGTGCACATGTGCATTGGCTGGGATGAACACACGCTCTGTTGCTATATTTTATATGCTGTATTTGTAATATCGTATTTTATTATTTAGCATGGTCACACTTCTTTCAATTAAAAGTAGCAATCTTTCTTTTTTGGAGAATTTTGCAAGATCAAATTCAAACTGGTAGAAAGATTAGACAGACCATGCGCTGTTTCAGAGATAAGCAAACACCCCAGATGGGACTTGAACCCACAATCCCTGGCTTAGGAGGCCAGTGCCTTATCCATTAGGCCACTGGGGCTTCTCAAGGTAGTTCATGCCGTGGGTTCTATTTTCTGTAGCAGGCAATTATCCGTTTTAATTGCATTTTCAAAAATGGTCTTGTAAGTTTGTACTCCAACTTGAAAACAACCATAACCACGTGCTTCTTTCTTTTCTGCTGAGAGCCAAGGCTTCCTTTGTCATGTCCTTTTCATCATGTAGTCACTCCACATTATTGATGCCAATGAAGGAAATAATATTTGGCTCCCAGAAGCCTTAAAAAAACAATTTATCTTTTGCATTTCCCTTTACAATATGGTACTAGATCATGGTAAAACTGGTGAGACTTTTGTAATATACAGCAAATTAAACAAGAAACCATAAAAAGTAAATATCTCTCGGAAACTTCCTTCTCAATCGTGCAAGTAGATCATGATGGAACTCGAGAAACTTTGGCTAACGCATTTGTTCAAAATAACAAAGGAAGACAAGAAAAGTCTGCTCCAGGTGAGGCTTGAACTCACAACCTCGGCATAGCTCATCAGTTACTGCTTTATAAGTACCGAGCGCTGACCGATTGCGCCACTGGAGCAGCTGCTGGGCTGCAGCATTGCATATATGAAAAAAAAAACAATCAGAAATTTAAAATGAAAAATTTGCTCCGAAATGTAACTATTTGATAAAACAGGATTTGTGTTGTTGCTTTTTCCACAGTTTGAAAATACATTTTTTACCAGATCACAATCTTTATGAAGAATCAATTGAGACATTTATCACACTGGCCAATGGGCATTTTTAAACTGAAACATCCTGTTGCTTCAGGAAGTGCACATGTGCATTGGCTGGGATGAACACACGCTCTGTTGCTATATTTTATATGCTGTATTTGTAATATCGTATTTTATTATTTAGCATGGTCACACTTCTTTCAATTAAAAGTAGCAATCTTTCTTTTTTGGAGAATTTTGCAAGATCAAATTCAAACTGGTAGAAAGATTAGACAGACCATGCGCTGTTTCAGAGATAAGCAAACACCCCAGATGGGACTTGAACCCACAATCCCTGGCTTAGGAGGCCAGTGCCTTATCCATTAGGCCACTGGGGCTTCTCAAGGTAGTTCATGCCGTGGGTTCTATTTTCTGTAGCAGGCAATTATCCGTTTTAATTGCATTTTCAAAAATGGTCTTGTAAGTTTGTACTCCAACTTGAAAACAACCATAACCACGTGCTTCTTTCTTTTCTGCTGAGAGCCAAGGCTTCCTTTGTCATGTCCTTTTCATCATGTAGTCACTCCACATTATTGATGCCAATGAAGGAAATAATATTTGGCTCCCAGAAGCCTTAAAAAAACAATTTATCTTTTACATTTCCCTTTACAATATGGTACTAGATCATGGTAAAACTGGTGAGACTTTTGTAATATACAGCAAATTAAACAAGAAACCATAAAAAGTAAATATCTCTCGGAAACTTCCTTCTCAATCGTGCAAGTAGATCATGATGGAACTCGAGAAACTTTGGCTAACGCATTTGTTCAAAATAACAAAGGAAGACAAGAAAAGTCTGCTCCAGGTGAGGCTTGAACTCACAACCTCGGCATAGCTCATCAGTTACTGCTTTATAAGTACCGCGCGCTGACCGATTGCGCCACTGGAGCAGCTGCTGGGCTGCAGCATTGCATATATGAAAAAAAAACAATCAGAAATTTAAAATGAAAAATTTGCTCCGAAATGTAACTATTTGATAAAACAGGATTTGTGTTGTTGCTTTTTCCACAGTTTGAAAATACATTTTTTACCAGATCACAATCTTTATGAAGAATCAATTGAGACATTTATCACACTGGCCAATGGGCATTTTTAAACTGAAACATCCTGTTGCTTCAGGAAGTGCACATGTGCATTGGCTGGGATGAACACACGCTCTGTTGCTATATTTTATATGCTGTATTTGTAATATCGTATTTTATTATTTAGCATGGTCACACTTCTTTCAATTAAAAGTAGCAATCTTTCTTTTTTGGAGAATTTTGCAAGATCAAATTCAAACTGGTAGAAAGATTAGACAGACCATGCGCTGTTTCAGAGATAAGCAAACACCCCAGATGGGACTTGAACCCACAATCCCTGGCTTAGGAGGCCAGTGCCTTATCCATTAGGCCACTGGGGCTTCTCAAGGTAGTTCATGCCGTGGGTTCTATTTTCTGTAGCAGGCAATTATCCGTTTTAATTGCATTTTCAAAAATGGTCTTGTAAGTTTGTACTCCAACTTGAAAACAACCATAACCACGTGCTTCTTTCTTTTCTGCTGAGAGCCAAGGCTTCCTTTGTCATGTCCTTTTCATCATGTAGTCACTCCACATTATTGATGCCAATGAAGGAAATAATATTTGGCTCCCAGAAGCCTTAAAAAAACAATTTATCTTTTGCATTTCCCTTTACAATATGGTACTAGATCATGGTAAAACTGGTGAGACTTTTGTAATATACAGCAAATTAAACAAGAAACCATAAAAAGTAAATATCTCTCGGAAACTTCCTTCTCAATCGTGCAAGTAGATCATGATGGAACTCGAGAAACTTTGGCTAACGCATTTGTTCAAAATAACAAAGGAAGACAAGAAAAGTCTGCTCCAGGTGAGGCTTGAACTCACAACCTCGGCATAGCTCATCAGTTACTGCTTTATAAGTACCGCGCGCTGACCGATTGCGCCACTGGAGCAGCTGCTGGGCTGCAGCATTGCATATATGAAAAAAAAACAATCAGAAATTTAAAATGAAAAATTTGCTCCGAAATGTAACTATTTGATAAAACAGGATTTGTGTTGTTGCTTTTTCCACAGTTTGAAAATACATTTTTTACCAGATCACAATCTTTATGAAGAATCAATTGAGACATTTATCACACTGGCCAATGGGCATTTTTAAACTGAAACATCCTGTTGCTTCAGGAAGTGCACATGTGCATTGGCTGGGATGAACACACGCTCTGTTGCTATATTTTATATGCTGTATTTGTAATATCGTATTTTATTATTTAGCATGGTCACACTTCTTTCAATTAAAAGTAGCAATCTTTCTTTTTTGGAGAATTTTGCAAGATCAAATTCAAACTGGTAGAAAGATTAGACAGACCATGCGCTGTTTCAGAGATAAGCAAACACCCCAGATGGGACTTGAACCCACAATCCCTGGCTTAGGAGGCCAGTGCCTTATCCATTAGGCCACTGGGGCTTCTCAAGGTAGTTCATGCCGTGGGTTCTATTTTCTGTAGCAGGCAATTATCCGTTTTAATTGCATTTTCAAAAATGGTCTTGTAAGTTTGTACTCCAACTTGAAAACAACCATAACCACGTGCTTCTTTCTTTTCTGCTGAGAGCCAAGGCTTCCTTTGTCATGTCCTTTTCATCATGTAGTCACTCCACATTATTGATGCCAATGAAGGAAATAATATTTGGCTCCCAGAAGCCTTAAAAAAACAATTTATCTTTTGCATTTCCCTTTACAATATGGTACTAGATCATGGTAAAACTGGTGAGACTTTTGTAATATACAGCAAATTAAACAAGAAACCATAAAAAGTAAATATCTCTCGGAAACTTCCTTCTCAATCGTGCAAGTAGATCATGATGGAACTCGAGAAACTTTGGCTAACGCATTTGTTCAAAATAACAAAGGAAGACAAGAAAAGTCTGCTCCAGGTGAGGCTTGAACTCACAACCTCGGCATAGCTCATCAGTTACTGCTTTATAAGTACCGAGCGCTGACCGATTGTGCCACTGGAGCAGCTGCTGGGCTGCAGCATTGCATATATGAAAAAAAAACAATCAGAAATTTAAAATGAAAAATTTGCTCCGAAATGTAACTATTTGATAAAACAGGATTTGTGTTGTTGCTTTTTCCACAGTTTGAAAATACATTTTTTACCAGATCACAATCTTTATGAAGAATCAATTGAGACATTTATCACACTGGCCAATGGGCATTTTTAAACTGAAACATCCTGTTGCTTCAGGAAGTGCACATGTGCATTGGCTGGGATGAACACACGCTCTGTTGCTATATTTTATATGCTGTATTTGTAATATCGTATTTTATTATTTAGCATGGTCACACTTCTTTCAATTAAAAGTAGCAATCTTTCTTTTTTGGAGAATTTTGCAAGATCAAATTCAAACTGGTAGAAAGATTAGACAGACCATGCGCTGTTTCAGAGATAAGCAAACACCCCAGATGGGACTTGAACCCACAATCCCTGGCTTAGGAGGCCAGTGCCTTATCCATTAGGCCACTGGGGCTTCTCAAGGTAGTTCATGCCGTGGGTTCTATTTTCTGTAGCAGGCAATTATCCGTTTTAATTGCATTTTCAAAAATGGTCTTGTAAGTTTGTACTCCAACTTGAAAACAACCATAACCACGTGCTTCTTTCTTTTCTGCTGAGAGCCAAGGCTTCCTTTGTCATGTCCTTTTCATCATGTAGTCACTCCACATTATTGATGCCAATGAAGGAAATAATATTTGGCTCCCAGAAGCCTTAAAAAAACAATTTATCTTTTACATTTCCCTTTACAATATGGTACTAGATCATGGTAAAACTGGTGAGACTTTTGTAATATACAGCAAATTAAACAAGAAACCATAAAAAGTAAATATCTCTCGGAAACTTCCTTCTCAATCGTGCAAGTAGATCATGATGGAACTCGAGAAACTTTGGCTAACGCATTTGTTCAAAATAACAAAGGAAGACAAGAAAAGTCTGCTCCAGGTGAGGCTTGAACTCACAACCTCGGCATAGCTCATCAGTTACTGCTTTATAAGTACCGCGCGCTGACCGATTGCGCCACTGGAGCAGCTGCTGGGCTGCAGCATTGCATATATGAAAAAAAAACAATCAGAAATTTAAAATGAAAAATTTGCTCCGAAATGTAACTATTTGATAAAACAGGATTTGTGTTGTTGCTTTTTCCACAGTTTGAAAATACATTTTTTACCAGATCACAATCTTTATGAAGAATCAATTGAGACATTTATCACACTGGCCAATGGGCATTTTTAAACTGAAACATCCTGTTGCTTCAGGAAGTGCACATGTGCATTGGCTGGGATGAACACACGCTCTGTTGCTATATTTTATATGCTGTATTTGTAATATCGTATTTTATTATTTAGCATGGTCACACTTCTTTCAATTAAAAGTAGCAATCTTTCTTTTTTGGAGAATTTTGCAAGATCAAATTCAAACTGGTAGAAAGATTAGACAGACCATGCGCTGTTTCAGAGATAAGCAAACACCCCAGATGGGACTTGAACCCACAATCCCTGGCTTAGGAGGCCAGTGCCTTATCCATTAGGCCACTGGGGCTTCTCAAGGTAGTTCATGCCGTGGGTTCTATTTTCTGTAGCAGGCAATTATCCGTTTTAATTGCATTTTCAAAAATGGTCTTGTAAGTTTGTACTCCAACTTGAAAACAACCATAACCACGTGCTTCTTTCTTTTCTGCTGAGAGCCAAGGCTTCCTTTGTCATGTCCTTTTCATCATGTAGTCACTCCACATTATTGATGCCAATGAAGGAAATAATATTTGGCTCCCAGAAGCCTTAAAAAAACAATTTATCTTTTGCATTTCCCTTTACAATATGGTACTAGATCATGGTAAAACTGGTGAGACTTTTGTAATATACAGCAAATTAAACAAGAAACCATAAAAAGTAAATATCTCTCGGAAACTTCCTTCTCAATCGTGCAAGTAGATCATGATGGAACTCGAGAAACTTTGGCTAACGCATTTGTTCAAAATAACAAAGGAAGACAAGAAAAGTCTGCTCCAGGTGAGGCTTGAACTCACAACCTCGGCATAGCTCATCAGTTACTGCTTTATAAGTACCGCGCGCTGACCGATTGCGCCACTGGAGCAGCTGCTGGGCTGCAGCATTGCATATATGAAAAAAAAACAATCAGAAATTTAAAATGAAAAATTTGCTCCGAAATGTAACTATTTGATAAAACAGGATTTGTGTTGTTGCTTTTTCCACAGTTTGAAAATACATTTTTTACCAGATCACAATCTTTATGAAGAATCAATTGAGACATTTATCACACTGGCCAATGGGCATTTTTAAACTGAAACATCCTGTTGCTTCAGGAAGTGCACATGTGCATTGGCTGGGATGAACACACGCTCTGTTGCTATATTTTATATGCTGTATTTGTAATATCGTATTTTATTATTTAGCATGGTCACACTTCTTTCAATTAAAAGTAGCAATCTTTCTTTTTTGGAGAATTTTGCAAGATCAAATTCAAACTGGTAGAAAGATTAGACAGACCATGCGCTGTTTCAGAGATAAGCAAACACCCCAGATGGGACTTGAACCCACAATCCCTGGCTTAGGAGGCCAGTGCCTTATCCATTAGGCCACTGGGGCTTCTCAAGGTAGTTCATGCCGTGGGTTCTATTTTCTGTAGCAGGCAATTATCCGTTTTAATTGCATTTTCAAAAATGGTCTTGTAAGTTTGTACTCCAACTTGAAAACAACCATAACCACGTGCTTCTTTCTTTTCTGCTGAGAGCCAAGGCTTCCTTTGTCATGTCCTTTTCATCATGTAGTCACTCCACATTATTGATGCCAATGAAGGAAATAATATTTGGCTCCCAGAAGCCTTAAAAAAACAATTTATCTTTTGCATTTCCCTTTACAATATGGTACTAGATCATGGTAAAACTGGTGAGACTTTTGTAATATACAGCAAATTAAACAAGAAACCATAAAAAGTAAATATCTCTCGGAAACTTCCTTCTCAATCGTGCAAGTAGATCATGATGGAACTCGAGAAACTTTGGCTAACGCATTTGTTCAAAATAACAAAGGAAGACAAGAAAAGTCTGCTCCAGGTGAGGCTTGAACTCACAACCTCGGCATAGCTCATCAGTTACTGCTTTATAAGTACCGCGCGCTGACCGATTGCGCCACTGGAGCAGCTGCTGGGCTGCAGCATTGCATATATGAAAAAAAAACAATCAGAAATTTAAAATGAAAAATTTGCTCCGAAATGTAACTATTTGATAAAACAGGATTTGTGTTGTTGCTTTTTCCACAGTTTGAAAATACATTTTTTACCAGATCACAATCTTTATGAAGAATCAATTGAGACATTTATCACACTGGCCAATGGGCATTTTTAAACTGAAACATCCTGTTGCTTCAGGAAGTGCACATGTGCATTGGCTGGGATGAACACACGCTCTGTTGCTATATTTTATATGCTGTATTTGTAATATCGTATTTTATTATTTAGCATGGTCACACTTCTTTCAATTAAAAGTAGCAATCTTTCTTTTTTGGAGAATTTTGCAAGATCAAATTCAAACTGGTAGAAAGATTAGACAGACCATGCGCTGTTTCAGAGATAAGCAAACACCCCAGATGGGACTTGAACCCACAATCCCTGGCTTAGGAGGCCAGTGCCTTATCCATTAGGCCACTGGGGCTTCTCAAGGTAGTTCATGCCGTGGGTTCTATTTTCTGTAGCAGGCAATTATCCGTTTTAATTGCATTTTCAAAAATGGTCTTGTAAGTTTGTACTCCAACTTGAAAACAACCATAACCACGTGCTTCTTTCTTTTCTGCTGAGAGCCAAGGCTTCCTTTGTCATGTCCTTTTCATCATGTAGTCACTCCACATTATTGATGCCAATGAAGGAAATAATATTTGGCTCCCAGAAGCCTTAAAAAAACAATTTATCTTTTGCATTTCCCTTTACAATATGGTACTAGATCATGGTAAAACTGGTGAGACTTTTGTAATATACAGCAAATTAAACAAGAAACCATAAAAAGTAAATATCTCTCGGAAACTTCCTTCTCAATCGTGCAAGTAGATCATGATGGAACTCGAGAAACTTTGGCTAACGCATTTGTTCAAAATAACAAAGGAAGACAAGAAAAGTCTGCTCCAGGTGAGGCTTGAACTCACAACCTCGGCATAGCTCATCAGTTACTGCTTTATAAGTACCGCGCGCTGACCGATTGCGCCACTGGAGCAGCTGCTGGGCTGCAGCATTGCATATATGAAAAAAAAACAATCAGAAATTTAAAATGAAAAATTTGCTCCGAAATGTAACTATTTGATAAAACAGGATTTGTGTTGTTGCTTTTTCCACAGTTTGAAAATACATTTTTTACCAGATCACAATCTTTATGAAGAATCAATTGAGACATTTATCACACTGGCCAATGGGCATTTTTAAACTGAAACATCCTGTTGCTTCAGGAAGTGCACATGTGCATTGGCTGGGATGAACACACGCTCTGTTGCTATATTTTATATGCTGTATTTGTAATATCGTATTTTATTATTTAGCATGGTCACACTTCTTTCAATTAAAAGTAGCAATCTTTCTTTTTTGGAGAATTTTGCAAGATCAAATTCAAACTGGTAGAAAGATTAGACAGACCATGCGCTGTTTCAGAGATAAGCAAACACCCCAGATGGGACTTGAACCCACAATCCCTGGCTTAGGAGGCCAGTGCCTTATCCATTAGGCCACTGGGGCTTCTCAAGGTAGTTCATGCCGTGGGTTCTATTTTCTGTAGCAGGCAATTATCCGTTTTAATTGCATTTTCAAAAATGGTCTTGTAAGTTTGTACTCCAACTTGAAAACAACCATAACCACGTGCTTCTTTCTTTTCTGCTGAGAGCCAAGGCTTCCTTTGTCATGTCCTTTTCATCATGTAGTCACTCCACATTATTGATGCCAATGAAGGAAATAATATTTGGCTCCCAGAAGCCTTAAAAAAACAATTTATCTTTTGCATTTCCCTTTACAATATGGTACTAGATCATGGTAAAACTGGTGAGACTTTTGTAATATACAGCAAATTAAACAAGAAACCATAAAAAGTAAATATCTCTCGGAAACTTCCTTCTCAATCGTGCAAGTAGATCATGATGGAACTCGAGAAACTTTGGCTAACGCATTTGTTCAAAATAACAAAGGAAGACAAGAAAAGTCTGCTCCAGGTGAGGCTTGAACTCACAACCTCGGCATAGTTCATCAGTTACTGCTTTATAAGTACCGAGCGCTGACCGATTGCGCCACTGGAGCAGCTGCTGGGCTGCAGCATTGCATATATGAAAAAAAAACAATCAGAAATTTAAAATGAAAAATTTGCTCCGAAATGTAACTATTTGATAAAACAGGATTTGTGTTGTTGCTTTTTCCACAGTTTGAAAATACATTTTTTACCAGATCACAATCTTTATGAAGAATCAATTGAGACATTTATCACACTGGCCAATGGGCATTTTTAAACTGAAACATCCTGTTGCTTCAGGAAGTGCACATGTGCATTGGCTGGGATGAACACACGCTCTGTTGCTATATTTTATATGCTGTATTTGTAATATCGTATTTTATTATTTAGCATGGTCACACTTCTTTCAATTAAAAGTAGCAATCTTTCTTTTTTGGAGAATTTTGCAAGATCAAATTCAAACTGGTAGAAAGATTAGACAGACCATGCGCTGTTTCAGAGATAAGCAAACACCCCAGATGGGACTTGAACCCACAATCCCTGGCTTAGGAGGCCAGTGCCTTATCCATTAGGCCACTGGGGCTTCTCAAGGTAGTTCATGCCGTGGGTTCTATTTTCTGTAGCAGGCAATTATCCGTTTTAATTGCATTTTCAAAAATGGTCTTGTAAGTTTGTACTCCAACTTGAAAACAACCATAACCACGTGCTTCTTTCTTTTCTGCTGAGAGCCAAGGCTTCCTTTGTCATGTCCTTTTCATCATGTAGTCACTCCACATTATTGATGCCAATGAAGGAAATAATATTTGGCTCCCAGAAGCCTTAAAAAAACAATTTATCTTTTACATTTCCCTTTACAATATGGTACTAGATCATGGTAAAACTGGTGAGACTTTTGTAATATACAGCAAATTAAACAAGAAACCATAAAAAGTAAATATCTCTCGGAAACTTCCTTCTCAATCGTGCAAGTAGATCATGATGGAACTCGAGAAACTTTGGCTAACGCATTTGTTCAAAATAACAAAGGAAGACAAGAAAAGTCTGCTCCAGGTGAGGCTTGAACTCACAACCTCGGCATAGCTCATCAGTTACTGCTTTATAAGTACCGCGCGCTGACCGATTGCGCCACTGGAGCAGCTGCTGGGCTGCAGCATTGCATATATGAAAAAAAAACAATCAGAAATTTAAAATGAAAAATTTGCTCCGAAATGTAACTATTTGATAAAACAGGATTTGTGTTGTTGCTTTTTCCACAGTTTGAAAATACATTTTTTACCAGATCACAATCTTTATGAAGAATCAATTGAGACATTTATCACACTGGCCAATGGGCATTTTTAAACTGAAACATCCTGTTGCTTCAGGAAGTGCACATGTGCATTGGCTGGGATGAACACACGCTCTGTTGCTATATTTTATATGCTGTATTTGTAATATCGTATTTTATTATTTAGCATGGTCACACTTCTTTCAATTAAAAGTAGCAATCTTTCTTTTTTGGAGAATTTTGCAAGATCAAATTCAAACTGGTAGAAAGATTAGACAGACCATGCGCTGTTTCAGAGATAAGCAAACACCCCAGATGGGACTTGAACCCACAATCCCTGGCTTAGGAGGCCAGTGCCTTATCCATTAGGCCACTGGGGCTTCTCAAGGTAGTTCATGCCGTGGGTTCTATTTTCTGTAGCAGGCAATTATCCGTTTTAATTGCATTTTCAAAAATGGTCTTGTAAGTTTGTACTCCAACTTGAAAACAACCATAACCACGTGCTTCTTTCTTTTCTGCTGAGAGCCAAGGCTTCCTTTGTCATGTCCTTTTCATCATGTAGTCACTCCACATTATTGATGCCAATGAAGGAAATAATATTTGGCTCCCAGAAGCCTTAAAAAAACAATTTATCTTTTGCATTTCCCTTTACAATATGGTACTAGATCATGGTAAAACTGGTGAGACTTTTGTAATATACAGCAAATTAAACAAGAAACCATAAAAAGTAAATATCTCTCGGAAACTTCCTTCTCAATCGTGCAAGTAGATCATGATGGAACTCGAGAAACTTTGGCTAACGCATTTGTTCAAAATAACAAAGGAAGACAAGAAAAGTCTGCTCCAGGTGAGGCTTGAACTCACAACCTCGGCATAGCTCATCAGTTACTGCTTTATAAGTACCGCGCGCTGACCGATTGCGCCACTGGAGCAGCTGCTGGGCTGCAGCATTGCATATATGAAAAAAAAACAATCAGAAATTTAAAATGAAAAATTTGCTCCGAAATGTAACTATTTGATAAAACAGGATTTGTGTTGTTGCTTTTTCCACAGTTTGAAAATACATTTTTTACCAGATCACAATCTTTATGAAGAATCAATTGAGACATTTATCACACTGGCCAATGGGCATTTTTAAACTGAAACATCCTGTTGCTTCAGGAAGTGCACATGTGCATTGGCTGGGATGAACACACGCTCTGTTGCTATATTTTATATGCTGTATTTGTAATATCGTATTTTATTATTTAGCATGGTCACACTTCTTTCAATTAAAAGTAGCAATCTTTCTTTTTTGGAGAATTTTGCAAGATCAAATTCAAACTGGTAGAAAGATTAGACAGACCATGCGCTGTTTCAGAGATAAGCAAACACCCCAGATGGGACTTGAACCCACAATCCCTGGCTTAGGAGGCCAGTGCCTTATCCATTAGGCCACTGGGGCTTCTCAAGGTAGTTCATGCCGTGGGTTCTATTTTCTGTAGCAGGCAATTATCCGTTTTAATTGCATTTTCAAAAATGGTCTTGTAAGTTTGTACTCCAACTTGAAAACAACCATAACCACGTGCTTCTTTCTTTTCTGCTGAGAGCCAAGGCTTCCTTTGTCATGTCCTTTTCATCATGTAGTCACTCCACATTATTGATGCCAATGAAGGAAATAATATTTGGCTCCCAGAAGCCTTAAAAAAACAATTTATCTTTTGCATTTCCCTTTACAATATGGTACTAGATCATGGTAAAACTGGTGAGACTTTTGTAATATACAGCAAATTAAACAAGAAACCATAAAAAGTAAATATCTCTCGGAAACTTCCTTCTCAATCGTGCAAGTAGATCATGATGGAACTCGAGAAACTTTGGCTAACGCATTTGTTCAAAATAACAAAGGAAGACAAGAAAAGTCTGCTCCAGGTGAGGCTTGAACTCACAACCTCGGCATAGTTCATCAGTTACTGCTTTATAAGTACCGAGCGCTGACCGATTGCGCCACTGGAGCAGCTGCTGGGCTGCAGCATTGCATATATGAAAAAAAAACAATCAGAAATTTAAAATGAAAAATTTGCTCCGAAATGTAACTATTTGATAAAACAGGATTTGTGTTGTTGCTTTTTCCACAGTTTGAAAATACATTTTTTACCAGATCACAATCTTTATGAAGAATCAATTGAGACATTTATCACACTGGCCAATGGGCATTTTTAAACTGAAACATCCTGTTGCTTCAGGAAGTGCACATGTGCATTGGCTGGGATGAACACACGCTCTGTTGCTATATTTTATATGCTGTATTTGTAATATCGTATTTTATTATTTAGCATGGTCACACTTCTTTCAATTAAAAGTAGCAATCTTTCTTTTTTGGAGAATTTTGCAAGATCAAATTCAAACTGGTAGAAAGATTAGACAGACCATGCGCTGTTTCAGAGATAAGCAAACACCCCAGATGGGACTTGAACCCACAATCCCTGGCTTAGGAGGCCAGTGCCTTATCCATTAGGCCACTGGGGCTTCTCAAGGTAGTTCATGCCGTGGGTTCTATTTTCTGTAGCAGGCAATTATCCGTTTTAATTGCATTTTCAAAAATGGTCTTGTAAGTTTGTACTCCAACTTGAAAACAACCATAACCACGTGCTTCTTTCTTTTCTGCTGAGAGCCAAGGCTTCCTTTGTCATGTCCTTTTCATCATGTAGTCACTCCACATTATTGATGCCAATGAAGGAAATAATATTTGGCTCCCAGAAGCCTTAAAAAAACAATTTATCTTTTACATTTCCCTTTACAATATGGTACTAGATCATGGTAAAACTGGTGAGACTTTTGTAATATACAGCAAATTAAACAAGAAACCATAAAAAGTAAATATCTCTCGGAAACTTCCTTCTCAATCGTGCAAGTAGATCATGATGGAACTCGAGAAACTTTGGCTAACGCATTTGTTCAAAATAACAAAGGAAGACAAGAAAAGTCTGCTCCAGGTGAGGCTTGAACTCACAACCTCGGCATAGCTCATCAGTTACTGCTTTATAAGTACCGCGCGCTGACCGATTGCGCCACTGGAGCAGCTGCTGGGCTGCAGCATTGCATATATGAAAAAAAAACAATCAGAAATTTAAAATGAAAAATTTGCTCCGAAATGTAACTATTTGATAAAACAGGATTTGTGTTGTTGCTTTTTCCACAGTTTGAAAATACATTTTTTACCAGATCACAATCTTTATGAAGAATCAATTGAGACATTTATCACACTGGCCAATGGGCATTTTTAAACTGAAACATCCTGTTGCTTCAGGAAGTGCACATGTGCATTGGCTGGGATGAACACACGCTCTGTTGCTATATTTTATATGCTGTATTTGTAATATCGTATTTTATTATTTAGCATGGTCACACTTCTTTCAATTAAAAGTAGCAATCTTTCTTTTTTGGAGAATTTTGCAAGATCAAATTCAAACTGGTAGAAAGATTAGACAGACCATGCGCTGTTTCAGAGATAAGCAAACACCCCAGATGGGACTTGAACCCACAATCCCTGGCTTAGGAGGCCAGTGCCTTATCCATTAGGCCACTGGGGCTTCTCAAGGTAGTTCATGCCGTGGGTTCTATTTTCTGTAGCAGGCAATTATCCGTTTTAATTGCATTTTCAAAAATGGTCTTGTAAGTTTGTACTCCAACTTGAAAACAACCATAACCACGTGCTTCTTTCTTTTCTGCTGAGAGCCAAGGCTTCCTTTGTCATGTCCTTTTCATCATGTAGTCACTCCACATTATTGATGCCAATGAAGGAAATAATATTTGGCTCCCAGAAGCCTTAAAAAAACAATTTATCTTTTGCATTTCCCTTTACAATATGGTACTAGATCATGGTAAAACTGGTGAGACTTTTGTAATATACAGCAAATTAAACAAGAAACCATAAAAAGTAAATATCTCTCGGAAACTTCCTTCTCAATCGTGCAAGTAGATCATGATGGAACTCGAGAAACTTTGGCTAACGCATTTGTTCAAAATAACAAAGGAAGACAAGAAAAGTCTGCTCCAGGTGAGGCTTGAACTCACAACCTCGGCATAGCTCATCAGTTACTGCTTTATAAGTACCGCGCGCTGACCGATTGCGCCACTGGAGCAGCTGCTGGGCTGCAGCATTGCATATATGAAAAAAAAACAATCAGAAATTTAAAATGAAAAATTTGCTCCGAAATGTAACTATTTGATAAAACAGGATTTGTGTTGTTGCTTTTTCCACAGTTTGAAAATACATTTTTTACCAGATCACAATCTTTATGAAGAATCAATTGAGACATTTATCACACTGGCCAATGGGCATTTTTAAACTGAAACATCCTGTTGCTTCAGGAAGTGCACATGTGCATTGGCTGGGATGAACACACGCTCTGTTGCTATATTTTATATGCTGTATTTGTAATATCGTATTTTATTATTTAGCATGGTCACACTTCTTTCAATTAAAAGTAGCAATCTTTCTTTTTTGGAGAATTTTGCAAGATCAAATTCAAACTGGTAGAAAGATTAGACAGACCATGCGCTGTTTCAGAGATAAGCAAACACCCCAGATGGGACTTGAACCCACAATCCCTGGCTTAGGAGGCCAGTGCCTTATCCATTAGGCCACTGGGGCTTCTCAAGGTAGTTCATGCCGTGGGTTCTATTTTCTGTAGCAGGCAATTATCCGTTTTAATTGCATTTTCAAAAATGGTCTTGTAAGTTTGTACTCCAACTTGAAAACAACCATAACCACGTGCTTCTTTCTTTTCTGCTGAGAGCCAAGGCTTCCTTTGTCATGTCCTTTTCATCATGTAGTCACTCCACATTATTGATGCCAATGAAGGAAATAATATTTGGCTCCCAGAAGCCTTAAAAAAACAATTTATCTTTTGCATTTCCCTTTACAATATGGTACTAGATCATGGTAAAACTGGTGAGACTTTTGTAATATACAGCAAATTAAACAAGAAACCATAAAAAGTAAATATCTCTCGGAAACTTCCTTCTCAATCGTGCAAGTAGATCATGATGGAACTCGAGAAACTTTGGCTAACGCATTTGTTCAAAATAACAAAGGAAGACAAGAAAAGTCTGCTCCAGGTGAGGCTTGAACTCACAACCTCGGC
Source organism: Anomaloglossus baeobatrachus (assembly GCF_048569485.1). Lineage (NCBI taxonomy): Eukaryota > Metazoa > Chordata > Amphibia > Anura > Aromobatidae > Anomaloglossus > Anomaloglossus baeobatrachus. The sequence continues at coordinate 611,194,465 of NC_134356.1, read as the reverse complement.
ATAGCTCATCAGTTACTGCTTTATAGGTACCGAGCGCTGACCGATTGTGCCACTGGAGCAGCTGCTGGGCTGCAGCATTGCATATATGAAAAAAAAACAATCAGAAATTTAAAATGAAAAATTTGCTCCGAAATGTAACTATTTGATAAAACAGGATTTGTGTTGTTGCTTTTTCCACAGTTTGAAAATACATTTTTTACCAGATCACAATCTTTATGAAGAATCAATTGAGACATTTATCACACTGGCCAATGGGCATTTTTAAACTGAAACATCCTGTTGCTTCAGGAAGTGCACATGTGCATTGGCTGGGATGAACACACGCTCTGTTGCTATATTTTATATGCTGTATTTGTAATATCGTATTTTATTATTTAGCATGGTCACACTTCTTTCAATTAAAAGTAGCAATCTTTCTTTTTTGGAGAATTTTGCAAGATCAAATTCAAACTGGTAGAAAGATTAGACAGACCATGCGCTGTTTCAGAGATAAGCAAACACCCCAGATGGGACTTGAACCCACAATCCCTGGCTTAGGAGGCCAGTGCCTTATCCATTAGGCCACTGGGGCTTCTCAAGGTAGTTCATGCCGTGGGTTCTATTTTCTGTAGCAGGCAATTATCCGTTTTAATTGCATTTTCAAAAATGGTCTTGTAAGTTTGTACTCCAACTTGAAAACAACCATAACCACGTGCTTCTTTCTTTTCTGCTGAGAGCCAAGGCTTCCTTTGTCATGTCCTTTTCATCATGTAGTCACTCCACATTATTGATGCCAATGAAGGAAATAATATTTGGCTCCCAGAAGCCTTAAAAAAACAATTTATCTTTTACATTTCCCTTTACAATATGGTACTAGATCATGGTAAAACTGGTGAGACTTTTGTAATATACAGCAAATTAAACAAGAAACCATAAAAAGTAAATATCTCTCGGAAACTTCCTTCTCAATCGTGCAAGTAGATCATGATGGAACTCGAGAAACTTTGGCTAACGCATTTGTTCAAAATAACAAAGGAAGACAAGAAAAGTCTGCTCCAGGTGAGGCTTGAACTCACAACCTCGGCATAGCTCATCAGTTACTGCTTTATAAGTACCGCGCGCTGACCGATTGCGCCACTGGAGCAGCTGCTGGGCTGCAGCATTGCATATATGAAAAAAAAACAATCAGAAATTTAAAATGAAAAATTTGCTCCGAAATGTAACTATTTGATAAAACAGGATTTGTGTTGTTGCTTTTTCCACAGTTTGAAAATACATTTTTTACCAGATCACAATCTTTATGAAGAATCAATTGAGACATTTATCACACTGGCCAATGGGCATTTTTAAACTGAAACATCCTGTTGCTTCAGGAAGTGCACATGTGCATTGGCTGGGATGAACACACGCTCTGTTGCTATATTTTATATGCTGTATTTGTAATATCGTATTTTATTATTTAGCATGGTCACACTTCTTTCAATTAAAAGTAGCAATCTTTCTTTTTTGGAGAATTTTGCAAGATCAAATTCAAACTGGTAGAAAGATTAGACAGACCATGTGCTGTTTCAGAGATAAGCAAACACCCCAGATGGGACTTGAACCCACAATCCCTGGCTTAGGAGGCCAGTGCCTTATCCATTAGGCCACTGGGGCTTCTCAAGGTAGTTCATGCCGTGGGTTCTATTTTCTGTAGCAGGCAATTATCCGTTTTAATTGCATTTTCAAAAATGGTCTTGTAAGTTTGTACTCCAACTTGAAAACAACCATAACCACGTGCTTCTTTCTTTTCTGCTGAGAGCCAAGGCTTCCTTTGTCATGTCCTTTTCATCATGTAGTCACTCCACATTATTGATGCCAATGAAGGAAATAATATTTGGCTCCCAGAAGCCTTAAAAAAACAATTTATCTTTTGCATTTCCCTTTACAATATGGTACTAGATCATGGTAAAACTGGTGAGACTTTTGTAATATACAGCAAATTAAACAAGAAACCATAAAAAGTAAATATCTCTCGGAAACTTCCTTCTCAATCGTGCAAGTAGATCATGATGGAACTCCAGAAACTTTGGCTAACGCATTTGTTCAAAATAACAAAGGAAGACAAGAAAAGTCTGCTCCAGGTGAGGCTTGAACTCACAACCTCGGCATAGCTCATCAGTTACTGCTTTATAAGTACCGCGCGCTGACCGATTGCGCCACTGGAGCAGCTGCTGGGCTGCAGCATTGCATATATGAAAAAAAAACAATCAGAAATTTAAAATGAAAAATTTGCTCCGAAATGTAACTATTTGATAAAACAGGATTTGTGTTGTTGCTTTTTCCACAGTTTGAAAATACATTTTTTACCAGATCACAATCTTTATGAAGAATCAATTGAGACATTTATCACACTGGCCAATGGGCATTTTTAAACTGAAACATCCTGTTGCTTCAGGAAGTGCACATGTGCATTGGCTGGGATGAACACACGCTCTGTTGCTATATTTTATATGCTGTATTTGTAATATCGTATTTTATTATTTAGCATGGTCACACTTCTTTCAATTAAAAGTAGCAATCTTTCTTTTTTGGAGAATTTTGCAAGATCAAATTCAAACTGGTAGAAAGATTAGACAGACCATGCGCTGTTTCAGAGATAAGCAAACACCCCAGATGGGACTTGAACCCACAATCCCTGGCTTAGGAGGCCAGTGCCCTATCCATTAGGCCACTGGGGCTTCTCAAGGTAGTTCATGCCGTGGGTTCTATTTTCTGTAGCAGGCAATTATCCGTTTTAATTGCATTTTCAAAAATGGTCTTGTAAGTTTGTACTCCAACTTGAAAACAACCATAACCACGTGCTTCTTTCTTTTCTGCTGAGAGCCAAGGCTTCCTTTGTCATGTCCTTTTCATCATGTAGTCACTCCACATTATTGATGCCAATGAAGGAAATAATATTTGGCTCCCAGAAGCCTTAAAAAAACAATTTATCTTTTGCATTTCCCTTTACAATATGGTACTAGATCATGGTAAAACTGGTGAGACTTTTGTAATATACAGCAAATTAAACAAGAAACCATAAAAAGTAAATATCTCTCGGAAACTTCCTTCTCAATCGTGCAAGTAGATCATGATGGAACTCGAGAAACTTTGGCTAACGCATTTGTTCAAAATAACAAAGGAAGACAAGAAAAGTCTGCTCCAGGTGAGGCTTGAACTCACAACCTCGGCATAGCTCATCAGTTACTGCTTTATAAGTACCGCGCGCTGACCGATTGCGCCACTGGAGCAGCTGCTGGGCTGCAGCATTGCATATATGAAAAAAAAACAATCAGAAATTTAAAATGAAAAATTTGCTCCGAAATGTAACTATTTGATAAAACAGGATTTGTGTTGTTGCTTTTTCCACAGTTTGAAAATACATTTTTTACCAGATCACAATCTTTATGAAGAATCAATTGAGACATTTATCACACTGGCCAATGGGCATTTTTAAACTGAAACATCCTGTTGCTTCAGGAAGTGCACATGTGCATTGGCTGGGATGAACACACGCTCTGTTGCTATATTTTATATGCTGTATTTGTAATATCGTATTTTATTATTTAGCATGGTCACACTTCTTTCAATTAAAAGTAGCAATCTTTCTTTTTTGGAGAATTTTGCAAGATCAAATTCAAACTGGTAGAAAGATTAGACAGACCATGCGCTGTTTCAGAGATAAGCAAACACCCCAGATGGGACTTGAACCCACAATCCCTGGCTTAGGAGGCCAGTGCCTTATCCATTAGGCCACTGGGGCTTCTCAAGGTAGTTCATGCCGTGGGTTCTATTTTCTGTAGCAGGCAATTATCCGTTTTAATTGCATTTTCAAAAATGGTCTTGTAAGTTTGTACTCCAACTTGAAAACAACCATAACCACGTGCTTCTTTCTTTTCTGCTGAGAGCCAAGGCTTCCTTTGTCATGTCCTTTTCATCATGTAGTCACTCCACATTATTGATGCCAATGAAGGAAATAATATTTGGCTCCCAGAAGCCTTAAAAAAACAATTTATCTTTTACATTTCCCTTTACAATATGGTACTAGATCATGGTAAAACTGGTGAGACTTTTGTAATATACAGCAAATTAAACAAGAAACCATAAAAAGTAAATATCTCTCGGAAACTTCCTTCTCAATCGTGCAAGTAGATCATGATGGAACTCGAGAAACTTTGGCTAACGCATTTGTTCAAAATAACAAAGGAAGACAAGAAAAGTCTGCTCCAGGTGAGGCTTGAACTCACAACCTCGGCATAGCTCATCAGTTACTGCTTTATAAGTACCGCGCGCTGACCGATTGCGCCACTGGAGCAGCTGCTGGGCTGCAGCATTGCATATATGAAAAAAAAACAATCAGAAATTTAAAATGAAAAATTTGCTCCGAAATGTAACTATTTGATAAAACAGGATTTGTGTTGTTGCTTTTTCCACAGTTTGAAAATACATTTTTTACCAGATCACAATCTTTATGAAGAATCAATTGAGACATTTATCACACTGGCCAATGGGCATTTTTAAACTGAAACATCCTGTTGCTTCAGGAAGTGCACATGTGTATTGGCTGGGATGAACACACGCTCTGTTGCTATATTTTATATGCTGTATTTGTAATATCGTATTTTATTATTTAGCATGGTCACACTTCTTTCAATTAAAAGTAGCAATCTTTCTTTTTTGGAGAATTTTGCAAGATCAAATTCAAACTGGTAGAAAGATTAGACAGACCATGCGCTGTTTCAGAGATAAGCAAACACCCCAGATGGGACTTGAACCCACAATCCCTGGCTTAGGAGGCCAGTGCCTTATCCATTAGGCCACTGGGGCTTCTCAAGGTAGTTCATGCCGTGGGTTCTATTTTCTGTAGCAGGCAATTATCCGTTTTAATTGCATTTTCAAAAATGGTCTTGTAAGTTTGTACTCCAACTTGAAAACAACCATAACCACGTGCTTCTTTCTTTTCTGCTGAGAGCCAGGGCTTCCTTTGTCATGTCCTTTTCATCATGTAGTCACTCCACATTATTGATGCCAATGAAGGAAATAATATTTGGCTCCCAGAAGCCTTAAAAAAACAATTTATCTTTTACATTTCCCTTTACAATATGGTACTAGATCATGGTAAAACTGGTGAGACTTTTGTAATATACAGCAAATTAAACAAGAAACCATAAAAAGTAAATATCTCTCGGAAACTTCCTTCTCAATCGTGCAAGTAGATCATGATGGAACTCGAGAAACTTTGGCTAACGCATTTGTTCAAAATAACAAAGGAAGACAAGAAAAGTCTGCTCCAGGTGAGGCTTGAACTCACAACCTCGGCATAGCTCATCAGTTACTGCTTTATAAGTACCGCGCGCTGACCGATTGCGCCACTGGAGCAGCTGCTGGGCTGCAGCATTGCATATATGAAAAAAAAACAATCAGAAATTTAAAATGAAAAATTTGCTCCGAAATGTAACTATTTGATAAAACAGGATTTGTGTTGTTGCTTTTTCCACAGTTTGAAAATACATTTTTTACCAGATCACAATCTTTATGAAGAATCAATTGAGACATTTATCACACTGGCCAATGGGCATTTTTAAACTGAAACATCCTGTTGCTTCAGGAAGTGCACATGTGCATTGGCTGGGATGAACACACGCTCTGTTGCTATATTTTATATGCTGTATTTGTAATATCGTATTTTATTATTTAGCATGGTCACACTTCTTTCAATTAAAAGTAGCAATCTTTCTTTTTTGGAGAATTTTGCAAGATCAAATTCAAACTGGTAGAAAGATTAGACAGACCATGCGCTGTTTCAGAGATAAGCAAACACCCCAGATGGGACTTGAACCCACAATCCCTGGCTTAGGAGGCCAGTGCCTTATCCATTAGGCCACTGGGGCTTCTCAAGGTAGTTCATGCCGTGGGTTCTATTTTCTGTAGCAGGCAATTATCCGTTTTAATTGCATTTTCAAAAATGGTCTTGTAAGTTTGTACTCCAACTTGAAAACAACCATAACCACGTGCTTCTTTCTTTTCTGCTGAGAGCCAAGGCTTCCTTTGTCATGTCCTTTTCATCATGTAGTCACTCCACATTATTGATGCCAATGAAGGAAATAATATTTGGCTCCCAGAAGCCTTAAAAAAACAATTTATCTTTTGCATTTCCCTTTACAATATGGTACTAGATCATGGTAAAACTGGTGAGACTTTTGTAATATACAGCAAATTAAACAAGAAACCATAAAAAGTAAATATCTCTCGGAAACTTCCTTCTCAATCGTGCAAGTAGATCATGATGGAACTCGAGAAACTTTGGCTAACGCATTTGTTCAAAATAACAAAGGAAGACAAGAAAAGTCTGCTCCAGGTGAGGCTTGAACTCACAACCTCGGCATAGCTCATCAGTTACTGCTTTTTAGGTACCGAGCGCTGACCGATTGTGCCACTGGAGCAGCTGCTGGGCTGCAGCATTGCATATATGAAAAAAAAACAATCAGAAATTTAAAATGAAAAATTTGCTCCGAAATGTAACTATTTGATAAAACAGGATTTGTGTTGTTGCTTTTTCCACAGTTTGAAAATACATTTTTTACCAGATCACAATCTTTATGAAGAATCAATTGAGACATTTATCACACTGGCCAATGGGCATTTTTAAACTGAAACATCCTGTTGCTTCAGGAAGTGCACATGTGCATTGGCTGGGATGAACACACGCTCTGTTGCTATATTTTATATGCTGTATTTGTAATATCGTATTTTATTATTTAGCATGGTCACACTTCTTTCAATTAAAAGTAGCAATCTTTCTTTTTTGGAGAATTTTGCAAGATCAAATTCAAACTGGTAGAAAGATTAGACAGACCATGCGCTGTTTCAGAGATAAGCAAACACCCCAGATGGGACTTGAACCCACAATCCCTGGCTTAGGAGGCCAGTGCCTTATCCATTAGGCCACTGGGGCTTCTCAAGGTAGTTCATGCCGTGGGTTCTATTTTCTGTAGCAGGCAATTATCCGTTTTAATTGCATTTTCAAAAATGGTCTTGTAAGTTTGTACTCCAACTTGAAAACAACCATAACCACGTGCTTCTTTCTTTTCTGCTGAGAGCCAAGGCTTCCTTTGTCATGTCCTTTTCATCATGTAGTCACTCCACATTATTGATGCCAATGAAGGAAATAATATTTGGCTCCCAGAAGCCTTAAAAAAACAATTTATCTTTTACATTTCCCTTTACAATATGGTACTAGATCATGGTAAAACTGGTGAGACTTTTGTAATATACAGCAAATTAAACAAGAAACCATAAAAAGTAAATATCTCTCGGAAACTTCCTTCTCAATCGTGCAAGTAGATCATGATGGAACTCGAGAAACTTTGGCTAACGCATTTGTTCAAAATAACAAAGGAAGACAAGAAAAGTCTGCTCCAGGTGAGGCTTGAACTCACAACCTCGGCATAGCTCATCAGTTACTGCTTTATAAGTACCGCGCGCTGACCGATTGCGCCACTGGAGCAGCTGCTGGGCTGCAGCATTGCATATATGAAAAAAAAACAATCAGAAATTTAAAATGAAAAATTTGCTCCGAAATGTAACTATTTGATAAAACAGGATTTGTGTTGTTGCTTTTTCCACAGTTTGAAAATACATTTTTTACCAGATCACAATCTTTATGAAGAATCAATTGAGACATTTATCACACTGGCCAATGGGCATTTTTAAACTGAAACATCCTGTTGCTTCAGGAAGTGCACATGTGCATTGGCTGGGATGAACACACGCTCTGTTGCTATATTTTATATGCTGTATTTGTAATATCGTATTTTATTATTTAGCATGGTCACACTTCTTTCAATTAAAAGTAGCAATCTTTCTTTTTTGGAGAATTTTGCAAGATCAAATTCAAACTGGTAGAAAGATTAGACAGACCATGTGCTGTTTCAGAGATAAGCAAACACCCCAGATGGGACTTGAACCCACAATCCCTGGCTTAGGAGGCCAGTGCCTTATCCATTAGGCCACTGGGGCTTCTCAAGGTAGTTCATGCCGTGGGTTCTATTTTCTGTAGCAGGCAATTATCCGTTTTAATTGCATTTTCAAAAATGGTCTTGTAAGTTTGTACTCCAACTTGAAAACAACCATAACCACGTGCTTCTTTCTTTTCTGCTGAGAGCCAAGGCTTCCTTTGTCATGTCCTTTTCATCATGTAGTCACTCCACATTATTGATGCCAATGAAGGAAATAATATTTGGCTCCCAGAAGCCTTAAAAAAACAATTTATCTTTTGCATTTCCCTTTACAATATGGTACTAGATCATGGTAAAACTGGTGAGACTTTTGTAATATACAGCAAATTAAACAAGAAACCATAAAAAGTAAATATCTCTCGGAAACTTCCTTCTCAATCGTGCAAGTAGATCATGATGGAACTCCAGAAACTTTGGCTAACGCATTTGTTCAAAATAACAAAGGAAGACAAGAAAAGTCTGCTCCAGGTGAGGCTTGAACTCACAACCTCGGCATAGCTCATCAGTTACTGCTTTATAAGTACCGCGCGCTGACCGATTGCGCCACTGGAGCAGCTGCTGGGCTGCAGCATTGCATATATGAAAAAAAAACAATCAGAAATTTAAAATGAAAAATTTGCTCCGAAATGTAACTATTTGATAAAACAGGATTTGTGTTGTTGCTTTTTCCACAGTTTGAAAATACATTTTTTACCAGATCACAATCTTTATGAAGAATCAATTGAGACATTTATCACACTGGCCAATGGGCATTTTTAAACTGAAACATCCTGTTGCTTCAGGAAGTGCACATGTGCATTGGCTGGGATGAACACACGCTCTGTTGCTATATTTTATATGCTGTATTTGTAATATCGTATTTTATTATTTAGCATGGTCACACTTCTTTCAATTAAAAGTAGCAATCTTTCTTTTTTGGAGAATTTTGCAAGATCAAATTCAAACTGGTAGAAAGATTAGACAGACCATGCGCTGTTTCAGAGATAAGCAAACACCCCAGATGGGACTTGAACCCACAATCCCTGGCTTAGGAGGCCAGTGCCTTATCCATTAGGCCACTGGGGCTTCTCAAGGTAGTTCATGCCGTGGGTTCTATTTTCTGTAGCAGGCAATTATCCGTTTTAATTGCATTTTCAAAAATGGTCTTGTAAGTTTGTACTCCAACTTGAAAACAACCATAACCACGTGCTTCTTTCTTTTCTGCTGAGAGCCAAGGCTTCCTTTGTCATGTCCTTTTCATCATGTAGTCACTCCACATTATTGATGCCAATGAAGGAAATAATATTTGGCTCCCAGAAGCCTTAAAAAAACAATTTATCTTTTGCATTTCCCTTTACAATATGGTACTAGATCATGGTAAAACTGGTGAGACTTTTGTAATATACAGCAAATTAAACAAGAAACCATAAAAAGTAAATATCTCTCGGAAACTTCCTTCTCAATCGTGCAAGTAGATCATGATGGAACTCGAGAAACTTTGGCTAACGCATTTGTTCAAAATAACAAAGGAAGACAAGAAAAGTCTGCTCCAGGTGAGGCTTGAACTCACAACCTCGGCATAGCTCATCAGTTACTGCTTTATAAGTACCGAGCGCTGACCGATTGCGCCACTGGAGCAGCTGCTGGGCTGCAGCATTGCATATATGAAAAAAAAACAATCAGAAATTTAAAATGAAAAATTTGCTCCGAAATGTAACTATTTGATAAAACAGGATTTGTGTTGTTGCTTTTTCCACAGTTTGAAAATACATTTTTTACCAGATCACAATCTTTATGAAGAATCAATTGAGACATTTATCACACTGGCCAATGGGCATTTTTAAACTGAAACATCCTGTTGCTTCAGGAAGTGCACATGTGCATTGGCTGGGATGAACACACGCTCTGTTGCTATATTTTATATGCTGTATTTGTAATATCGTATTTTATTATTTAGCATGGTCACACTTCTTTCAATTAAAAGTAGCAATCTTTCTTTTTTGGAGAATTTTGCAAGATCAAATTCAAACTGGTAGAAAGATTAGACAGACCATGCGCTGTTTCAGAGATAAGCAAACACCCCAGATGGGACTTGAACCCACAATCCCTGGCTTAGGAGGCCAGTGCCTTATCCATTAGGCCACTGGGGCTTCTCAAGGTAGTTCATGCCGTGGGTTCTATTTTCTGTAGCAGGCAATTATCCGTTTTAATTGCATTTTCAAAAATGGTCTTGTAAGTTTGTACTCCAACTTGAAAACAACCATAACCACGTGCTTCTTTCTTTTCTGCTGAGAGCCAAGGCTTCCTTTGTCATGTCCTTTTCATCATGTAGTCACTCCACATTATTGATGCCAATGAAGGAAATAATATTTGGCTCCCAGAAGCCTTAAAAAAACAATTTATCTTTTACATTTCCCTTTACAATATGGTACTAGATCATGGTAAAACTGGTGAGACTTTTGTAATATACAGCAAATTAAACAAGAAACCATAAAAAGTAAATATCTCTCGGAAACTTCCTTCTCAATCGTGCAAGTAGATCATGATGGAACTCGAGAAACTTTGGCTAACGCATTTGTTCAAAATAACAAAGGAAGACAAGAAAAGTCTGCTCCAGGTGAGGCTTGAACTCACAACCTCGGCATAGCTCATCAGTTACTGCTTTATAAGTACCGCGCGCTGACCGATTGCGCCACTGGAGCAGCTGCTGGGCTGCAGCATTGCATATATGAAAAAAAAACAATCAGAAATTTAAAATGAAAAATTTGCTCCGAAATGTAACTATTTGATAAAACAGGATTTGTGTTGTTGCTTTTTCCACAGTTTGAAAATACATTTTTTACCAGATCACAATCTTTATGAAGAATCAATTGAGACATTTATCACACTGGCCAATGGGCATTTTTAAACTGAAACATCCTGTTGCTTCAGGAAGTGCACATGTGCATTGGCTGGGATGAACACACGCTCTGTTGCTATATTTTATATGCTGTATTTGTAATATCGTATTTTATTATTTAGCATGGTCACACTTCTTTCAATTAAAAGTAGCAATCTTTCTTTTTTGGAGAATTTTGCAAGATCAAATTCAAACTGGTAGAAAGATTAGACAGACCATGCGCTGTTTCAGAGATAAGCAAACACCCCAGATGGGACTTGAACCCACAATCCCTGGCTTAGGAGGCCAGTGCCTTATCCATTAGGCCACTGGGGCTTCTCAAGGTAGTTCATGCCGTGGGTTCTATTTTCTGTAGCAGGCAATTATCCGTTTTAATTGCATTTTCAAAAATGGTCTTGTAAGTTTGTACTCCAACTTGAAAACAACCATAACCACGTGCTTCTTTCTTTTCTGCTGAGAGCCAAGGCTTCCTTTGTCATGTCCTTTTCATCATGTAGTCACTCCACATTATTGATGCCAATGAAGGAAATAATATTTGGCTCCCAGAAGCCTTAAAAAAACAATTTATCTTTTGCATTTCCCTTTACAATATGGTACTAGATCATGGTAAAACTGGTGAGACTTTTGTAATATACAGCAAATTAAACAAGAAACCATAAAAAGTAAATATCTCTCGGAAACTTCCTTCTCAATCGTGCAAGTAGATCATGATGGAACTCGAGAAACTTTGGCTAACGCATTTGTTCAAAATAACAAAGGAAGACAAGAAAAGTCTGCTCCAGGTGAGGCTTGAACTCACAACCTCGGCATAGCTCATCAGTTACTGCTTTATAAGTACCGCGCGCTGACCGATTGCGCCACTGGAGCAGCTGCTGGGCTGCAGCATTGCATATATGAAAAAAAAACAATCAGAAATTTAAAATGAAAAATTTGCTCCGAAATGTAACTATTTGATAAAACAGGATTTGTGTTGTTGCTTTTTCCACAGTTTGAAAATACATTTTTTACCAGATCACAATCTTTATGAAGAATCAATTGAGACATTTATCACACTGGCCAATGGGCATTTTTAAACTGAAACATCCTGTTGCTTCAGGAAGTGCACATGTGCATTGGCTGGGATGAACACACGCTCTGTTGCTATATTTTATATGCTGTATTTGTAATATCGTATTTTATTATTTAGCATGGTCACACTTCTTTCAATTAAAAGTAGCAATCTTTCTTTTTTGGAGAATTTTGCAAGATCAAATTCAAACTGGTAGAAAGATTAGACAGACCATGCGCTGTTTCAGAGATAAGCAAACACCCCAGATGGGACTTGAACCCACAATCCCTGGCTTAGGAGGCCAGTGCCTTATCCATTAGGCCACTGGGGCTTCTCAAGGTAGTTCATGCCGTGGGTTCTATTTTCTGTAGCAGGCAATTATCCGTTTTAATTGCATTTTCAAAAATGGTCTTGTAAGTTTGTACTCCAACTTGAAAACAACCATAACCACGTGCTTCTTTCTTTTCTGCTGAGAGCCAAGGCTTCCTTTGTCATGTCCTTTTCATCATGTAGTCACTCCACATTATTGATGCCAATGAAGGAAATAATATTTGGCTCCCAGAAGCCTTAAAAAAACAATTTATCTTTTACATTTCCCTTTACAATATGGTACTAGATCATGGTAAAACTGGTGAGACTTTTGTAATATACAGCAAATTAAACAAGAAACCATAAAAAGTAAATATCTCTCGGAAACTTCCTTCTCAATCGTGCAAGTAGATCATGATGGAACTCGAGAAACTTTGGCTAACGCATTTGTTCAAAATAACAAAGGAAGACAAGAAAAGTCTGCTCCAGGTGAGGCTTGAACTCACAACCTCGGCATAGCTCATCAGTTACTGCTTTATAAGTACCGCGCGCTGACCGATTGCGCCACTGGAGCAGCTGCTGGGCTGCAGCATTGCATATATGAAAAAAAAACAATCAGAAATTTAAAATGAAAAATTTGCTCCGAAATGTAACTATTTGATAAAACAGGATTTGTGTTGTTGCTTTTTCCACAGTTTGAAAATACATTTTTTACCAGATCACAATCTTTATGAAGAATCAATTGAGACATTTATCACACTGGCCAATGGGCATTTTTAAACTGAAACATCCTGTTGCTTCAGGAAGTGCACATGTGAATTGGCTGGGATGAACACACGCTCTGTTGCTATATTTTATATGCTGTATTTGTAATATCGTATTTTATTATTTAGCATGGTCACACTTCTTTCAATTAAAAGTAGCAATCTTTCTTTTTTGGAGAATTTTGCAAGATCAAATTCAAACTGGTAGAAAGATTAGACAGACCATGCGCTGTTTCAGAGATAAGCAAACACCCCAGATGGGACTTGAACCCACAATCCCTGGCTTAGGAGGCCAGTGCCTTATCCATTAGGCCACTGGGGCTTCTCAAGGTAGTTCATGCCGTGGGTTCTATTTTCTGTAGCAGGCAATTATCCGTTTTAATTGCATTTTCAAAAATGGTCTTGTAAGTTTGTACTCCAACTTGAAAACAACCATAACCACGTGCTTCTTTCTTTTCTGCTGAGAGCCAAGGCTTCCTTTGTCATGTCCTTTTCATCATGTAGTCACTCCACATTATTGATGCCAATGAAGGAAATAATATTTGGCTCCCAGAAGCCTTAAAAAAACAATTTATCTTTTGCATTTCCCTTTACAATATGGTACTAGATCATGGTAAAACTGGTGAGACTTTTGTAATATACAGCAAATTAAACAAGAAACCATAAAAAGTAAATATCTCTCGGAAACTTCCTTCTCAATCGTGCAAGTAGATCATGATGGAACTCGAGAAACTTTGGCTAACGCATTTGTTCAAAATAACAAAGGAAGACAAGAAAAGTCTGCTCCAGGTGAGGCTTGAACTCACAACCTCGGCATAGCTCATCAGTTACTGCTTTATAAGTACCGCGCGCTGACCGATTGCGCCACTGGAGCAGCTGCTGGGCTGCAGCATTGCATATATGAAAAAAAAACAATCAGAAATTTAAAATGAAAAATTTGCTCCGAAATGTAACTATTTGATAAAACAGGATTTGTGTTGTTGCTTTTTCCACAGTTTGAAAATACATTTTTTACCAGATCACAATCTTTATGAAGAATCAATTGAGACATTTATCACACTGGCCAATGGGCATTTTTAAACTGAAACATCCTGTTGCTTCAGGAAGTGCACATGTGCATTGGCTGGGATGAACACACGCTCTGTTGCTATATTTTATATGCTGTATTTGTAATATCGTATTTTATTATTTAGCATGGTCACACTTCTTTCAATTAAAAGTAGCAATCTTTCTTTTTTGGAGAATTTTGCAAGATCAAATTCAAACTGGTAGAAAGATTAGACAGACCATGCGCTGTTTCAGAGATAAGCAAACACCCCAGATGGGACTTGAACCCACAATCCCTGGCTTAGGAGGCCAGTGCCTTATCCATTAGGCCACTGGGGCTTCTCAAGGTAGTTCATGCCGTGGGTTCTATTTTCTGTAGCAGGCAATTATCCGTTTTAATTGCATTTTCAAAAATGGTCTTGTAAGTTTGTACTCCAACTTGAAAACAACCATAACCACGTGCTTCTTTCTTTTCTGCTGAGAGCCAAGGCTTCCTTTGTCATGTCCTTTTCATCATGTAGTCACTCCACATTATTGATGCCAATGAAGGAAATAATATTTGGCTCCCAGAAGCCTTAAAAAAACAATTTATCTTTTGCATTTCCCTTTACAATATGGTACTAGATCATGGTAAAACTGGTGAGACTTTTGTAATATACAGCAAATTAAACAAGAAACCATAAAAAGTAAATATCTCTCGGAAACTTCCTTCTCAATCGTGCAAGTAGATCATGATGGAACTCGAGAAACTTTGGCTAACGCATTTGTTCAAAATAACAAAGGAAGACAAGAAAAGTCTGCTCCAGGTGAGGCTTGAACTCACAACCTCGGCATAGCTCATCAGTTACTGCTTTATAAGTACCGAGCGCTGACCGATTGCGCCACTGGAGCAGCTGCTGGGCTGCAGCATTGCATATATGAAAAAAAAACAATCAGAAATTTAAAATGAAAAATTTGCTCCGAAATGTAACTATTTGATAAAACAGGATTTGTGTTGTTGCTTTTTCCACAGTTTGAAAATACATTTTTTACCAGATCACAATCTTTATGAAGAATCAATTGAGACATTTATCACACTGGCCAATGGGCATTTTTAAACTGAAACATCCTGTTGCTTCAGGAAGTGCACATGTGCATTGGCTGGGATGAACACACGCTCTGTTGCTATATTTTATATGCTGTATTTGTAATATCGTATTTTATTATTTAGCATGGTCACACTTCTTTCAATTAAAAGTAGCAATCTTTCTTTTTTGGAGAATTTTGCAAGATCAAATTCAAACTGGTAGAAAGATTAGACAGACCATGCGCTGTTTCAGAGATAAGCAAACACCCCAGATGGGACTTGAACCCACAATCCCTGGCTTAGGAGGCCAGTGCCTTATCCATTAGGCCACTGGGGCTTCTCAAGGTAGTTCATGCCGTGGGTTCTATTTTCTGTAGCAGGCAATTATCCGTTTTAATTGCATTTTCAAAAATGGTCTTGTAAGTTTGTACTCCAACTTGAAAACAACCATAACCACGTGCTTCTTTCTTTTCTGCTGAGAGCCAAGGCTTCCTTTGTCATGTCCTTTTCATCATGTAGTCACTCCACATTATTGATGCCAATGAAGGAAATAATATTTGGCTCCCAGAAGCCTTAAAAAAACAATTTATCTTTTACATTTCCCTTTACAATATGGTACTAGATCATGGTAAAACTGGTGAGACTTTTGTAATATACAGCAAATTAAACAAGAAACCATAAAAAGTAAATATCTCTCGGAAACTTCCTTCTCAATCGTGCAAGTAGATCATGATGGAACTCGAGAAACTTTGGCTAACGCATTTGTTCAAAATAACAAAGGAAGACAAGAAAAGTCTGCTCCAGGTGAGGCTTGAACTCACAACCTCGGCATAGCTCATCAGTTACTGCTTTATAAGTACCGCGCGCTGACCGATTGCGCCACTGGAGCAGCTGCTGGGCTGCAGCATTGCATATATGAAAAAAAAACAATCAGAAATTTAAAATGAAAAATTTGCTCCGAAATGTAACTATTTGATAAAACAGGATTTGTGTTGTTGCTTTTTCCACAGTTTGAAAATACATTTTTTACCAGATCACAATCTTTATGAAGAATCAATTGAGACATTTATCACACTGGCCAATGGGCATTTTTAAACTGAAACATCCTGTTGCTTCAGGAAGTGCACATGTGCATTGGCTGGGATGAACACACGCTCTGTTGCTATATTTTATATGCTGTATTTGTAATATCGTATTTTATTATTTAGCATGGTCACACTTCTTTCAATTAAAAGTAGCAATCTTTCTTTTTTGGAGAATTTTGCAAGATCAAATTCAAACTGGTAGAAAGATTAGACAGACCATGCGCTGTTTCAGAGATAAGCAAACACCCCAGATGGGACTTGAACCCACAATCCCTGGCTTAGGAGGCCAGTGCCTTATCCATTAGGCCACTGGGGCTTCTCAAGGTAGTTCATGCCGTGGGTTCTATTTTCTGTAGCAGGCAATTATCCGTTTTAATTGCATTTTCAAAAATGGTCTTGTAAGTTTGTACTCCAACTTGAAAACAACCATAACCACGTGCTTCTTTCTTTTCTGCTGAGAGCCAAGGCTTCCTTTGTCATGTCCTTTTCATCATGTAGTCACTCCACATTATTGATGCCAATGAAGGAAATAATATTTGGCTCCCAGAAGCCTTAAAAAAACAATTTATCTTTTGCATTTCCCTTTACAATATGGTACTAGATCATGGTAAAACTGGTGAGACTTTTGTAATATACAGCAAATTAAACAAGAAACCATAAAAAGTAAATATCTCTCGGAAACTTCCTTCTCAATCGTGCAAGTAGATCATGATGGAACTCGAGAAACTTTGGCTAACGCATTTGTTCAAAATAACAAAGGAAGACAAGAAAAGTCTGCTCCAGGTGAGGCTTGAACTCACAACCTCGGCATAGCTCATCAGTTACTGCTTTATAAGTACCGCGCGCTGACCGATTGCGCCACTGGAGCAGCTGCTGGGCTGCAGCATTGCATATATGAAAAAAAAACAATCAGAAATTTAAAATGAAAAATTTGCTCCGAAATGTAACTATTTGATAAAACAGGATTTGTGTTGTTGCTTTTTCCACAGTTTGAAAATACATTTTTTACCAGATCACAATCTTTATGAAGAATCAATTGAGACATTTATCACACTGGCCAATGGGCATTTTTAAACTGAAACATCCTGTTGCTTCAGGAAGTGCACATGTGCATTGGCTGGGATGAACACACGCTCTGTTGCTATATTTTATATGCTGTATTTGTAATATCGTATTTTATTATTTAGCATGGTCACACTTCTTTCAATTAAAAGTAGCAATCTTTCTTTTTTGGAGAATTTTGCAAGATCAAATTCAAACTGGTAGAAAGATTAGACAGACCATGCGCTGTTTCAGAGATAAGCAAACACCCCAGATGGGACTTGAACCCACAATCCCTGGCTTAGGAGGCCAGTGCCTTATCCATTAGGCCACTGGGGCTTCTCAAGGTAGTTCATGCCGTGGGTTCTATTTTCTGTAGCAGGCAATTATCCGTTTTAATTGCATTTTCAAAAATGGTCTTGTAAGTTTGTACTCCAACTTGAAAACAACCATAACCACGTGCTTCTTTCTTTTCTGCTGAGAGCCAAGGCTTCCTTTGTCATGTCCTTTTCATCATGTAGTCACTCCACATTATTGATGCCAATGAAGGAAATAATATTTGGCTCCCAGAAGCCTTAAAAAAACAATTTATCTTTTGCATTTCCCTTTACAATATGGTACTAGATCATGGTAAAACTGGTGAGACTTTTGTAATATACAGCAAATTAAACAAGAAACCATAAAAAGTAAATATCTCTCGGAAACTTCCTTCTCAATCGTGCAAGTAGATCATGATGGAACTCGAGAAACTTTGGCTAACGCATTTGTTCAAAATAACAAAGGAAGACAAGAAAAGTCTGCTCCAGGTGAGGCTTGAACTCACAACCTCGGCATAGCTCATCAGTTACTGCTTTATAAGTACCGAGCGCTGACCGATTGTGCCACTGGAGCAGCTGCTGGGCTGCAGCATTGCATATATGAAAAAAAAACAATCAGAAATTTAAAATGAAAAATTTGCTCCGAAATGTAACTATTTGATAAAACAGGATTTGTGTTGTTGCTTTTTCCACAGTTTGAAAATACATTTTTTACCAGATCACAATCTTTATGAAGAATCAATTGAGACATTTATCACACTGGCCAATGGGCATTTTTAAACTGAAACATCCTGTTGCTTCAGGAAGTGCACATGTGCATTGGCTGGGATGAACACACGCTCTGTTGCTATATTTTATATGCTGTATTTGTAATATCGTATTTTATTATTTAGCATGGTCACACTTCTTTCAATTAAAAGTAGCAATCTTTCTTTTTTGGAGAATTTTGCAAGATCAAATTCAAACTGGTAGAAAGATTAGACAGACCATGCGCTGTTTCAGAGATAAGCAAACACCCCAGATGGGACTTGAACCCACAATCCCTGGCTTAGGAGGCCAGTGCCTTATCCATTAGGCCACTGGGGCTTCTCAAGGTAGTTCATGCCGTGGGTTCTATTTTCTGTAGCAGGCAATTATCCGTTTTAATTGCATTTTCAAAAATGGTCTTGTAAGTTTGTACTCCAACTTGAAAACAACCATAACCACGTGCTTCTTTCTTTTCTGCTGAGAGCCAAGGCTTCCTTTGTCATGTCCTTTTCATCATGTAGTCACTCCACATTATTGATGCCAATGAAGGAAATAATATTTGGCTCCCAGAAGCCTTAAAAAAACAATTTATCTTTTACATTTCCCTTTACAATATGGTACTAGATCATGGTAAAACTGGTGAGACTTTTGTAATATACAGCAAATTAAACAAGAAACCATAAAAAGTAAATATCTCTCGGAAACTTCCTTCTCAATCGTGCAAGTAGATCATGATGGAACTCGAGAAACTTTGGCTAACGCATTTGTTCAAAATAACAAAGGAAGACAAGAAAAGTCTGCTCCAGGTGAGGCTTGAACTCACAACCTCGGCATAGCTCATCAGTTACTGCTTTATAAGTACCGCGCGCTGACCGATTGCGCCACTGGAGCAGCTGCTGGGCTGCAGCATTGCATATATGAAAAAAAAACAATCAGAAATTTAAAATGAAAAATTTGCTCCGAAATGTAACTATTTGATAAAACAGGATTTGTGTTGTTGCTTTTTCCACAGTTTGAAAATACATTTTTTACCAGATCACAATCTTTATGAAGAATCAATTGAGACATTTATCACACTGGCCAATGGGCATTTTTAAACTGAAACATCCTGTTGCTTCAGGAAGTGCACATGTGAATTGGCTGGGATGAACACACGCTCTGTTGCTATATTTTATATGCTGTATTTGTAATATCGTATTTTATTATTTAGCATGGTCACACTTCTTTCAATTAAAAGTAGCAATCTTTCTTTTTTGGAGAATTTTGCAAGATCAAATTCAAACTGGTAGAAAGATTAGACAGACCATGCGCTGTTTCAGAGAAAAGCAAACACCCCAGATGGGACTTGAACCCACAATCCCTGGCTTAGGAGGCCAGTGCCTTATCCATTAGGCCACTGGGGCTTCTCAAGGTAGTTCATGCCGTGGGTTCTATTTTCTGTAGCAGGCAATTATCCGTTTTAATTGCATTTTCAAAAATGGTCTTGTAAGTTTGTACTCCAACTTGAAAACAACCATAACCACGTGCTTCTTTCTTTTCTGCTGAGAGCCAAGGCTTCCTTTGTCATGTCCTTTTCATCATGTAGTCACTCCACATTATTGATGCCAATGAAGGAAATAATATTTGGCTCCCAGAAGCCTTAAAAAAACAATTTATCTTTTGCATTTCCCTTTACAATATGGTACTAGATCATGGTAAAACTGGTGAGACTTTTGTAATATACAGCAAATTAAACAAGAAACCATAAAAAGTAAATATCTCTCGGAAACTTCCTTCTCAATCGTGCAAGTAGATCATGATGGAACTCGAGAAACTTTGGCTAACGCATTTGTTCAAAATAACAAAGGAAGACAAGAAAAGTCTGCTCCAGGTGAGGCTTGAACTCACAACCTCGGCATAGCTCATCAGTTACTGCTTTATAAGTACCGCGCGCTGACCGATTGCGCCACTGGAGCAGCTGCTGGGCTGCAGCATTGCATATATGAAAAAAAAACAATCAGAAATTTAAAATGAAAAATTTGCTCCGAAATGTAACTATTTGATAAAACAGGATTTGTGTTGTTGCTTTTTCCACAGTTTGAAAATACATTTTTTACCAGATCACAATCTTTATGAAGAATCAATTGAGACATTTATCACACTGGCCAATGGGCATTTTTAAACTGAAACATCCTGTTGCTTCAGGAAGTGCACATGTGCATTGGCTGGGATGAACACACGCTCTGTTGCTATATTTTATATGCTGTATTTGTAATATCGTATTTTATTATTTAGCATGGTCACACTTCTTTCAATTAAAAGTAGCAATCTTTCTTTTTTGGAGAATTTTGCAAGATCAAATTCAAACTGGTAGAAAGATTAGACAGACCATGCGCTGTTTCAGAGATAAGCAAACACCCCAGATGGGACTTGAACCCACAATCCCTGGCTTAGGAGGCCAGTGCCTTATCCATTAGGCCACTGGGGCTTCTCAAGGTAGTTCATGCCGTGGGTTCTATTTTCTGTAGCAGGCAATTATCCGTTTTAATTGCATTTTCAAAAATGGTCTTGTAAGTTTGTACTCCAACTTGAAAACAACCATAACCACGTGCTTCTTTCTTTTCTGCTGAGAGCCAAGGCTTCCTTTGTCATGTCCTTTTCATCATGTAGTCACTCCACATTATTGATGCCAATGAAGGAAATAATATTTGGCTCCCAGAAGCCTTAAAAAAACAATTTATCTTTTGCATTTCCCTTTACAATATGGTACTAGATCATGGTAAAACTGGTGAGACTTTTGTAATATACAGCAAATTAAACAAGAAACCATAAAAAGTAAATATCTCTCGGAAACTTCCTTCTCAATCGTGCAAGTAGATCATGATGGAACTCGAGAAACTTTGGCTAACGCATTTGTTCAAAATAACAAAGGAAGACAAGAAAAGTCTGCTCCAGGTGAGGCTTGAACTCACAACCTCGGCATAGCTCATCAGTTACTGCTTTATAAGTACCGAGCGCTGACCGATTGCGCCACTGGAGCAGCTGCTGGGCTGCAGCATTGCATATATGAAAAAAAAACAATCAGAAATTTAAAATGAAAAATTTGCTCCGAAATGTAACTATTTGATAAAACAGGATTTGTGTTGTTGCTTTTTCCACAGTTTGAAAATACATTTTTTACCAGATCACAATCTTTATGAAGAATCAATTGAGACATTTATCACACTGGCCAATGGGCATTTTTAAACTGAAACATCCTGTTGCTTCAGGAAGTGCACATGTGCATTGGCTGGGATGAACACACGCTCTGTTGCTATATTTTATATGCTGTATTTGTAATATCGTATTTTATTATTTAGCATGGTCACACTTCTTTCAATTAAAAGTAGCAATCTTTCTTTTTTGGAGAATTTTGCAAGATCAAATTCAAACTGGTAGAAAGATTAGACAGACCATGCGCTGTTTCAGAGATAAGCAAACACCCCAGATGGGACTTGAACCCACAATCCCTGGCTTAGGAGGCCAGTGCCTTATCCATTAGGCCACTGGGGCTTCTCAAGGTAGTTCATGCCGTGGGTTCTATTTTCTGTAGCAGGCAATTATCCGTTTTAATTGCATTTTCAAAAATGGTCTTGTAAGTTTGTACTCCAACTTGAAAACAACCATAACCACGTGCTTCTTTCTTTTCTGCTGAGAGCCAAGGCTTCCTTTGTCATGTCCTTTTCATCATGTAGTCACTCCACATTATTGATGCCAATGAAGGAAATAATATTTGGCTCCCAGAAGCCTTAAAAAAACAATTTATCTTTTACATTTCCCTTTACAATATGGTACTAGATCATGGTAAAACTGGTGAGACTTTTGTAATATACAGCAAATTAAACAAGAAACCATAAAAAGTAAATATCTCTCGGAAACTTCCTTCTCAATCGTGCAAGTAGATCATGATGGAACTCGAGAAACTTTGGCTAACGCATTTGTTCAAAATAACAAAGGAAGACAAGAAAAGTCTGCTCCAGGTGAGGCTTGAACTCACAACCTCGGCATAGCTCATCAGTTACTGCTTTATAAGTACCGCGCGCTGACCGATTGCGCCACTGGAGCAGCTGCTGGGCTGCAGCATTGCATATATGAAAAAAAAACAATCAGAAATTTAAAATGAAAAATTTGCTCCGAAATGTAACTATTTGATAAAACAGGATTTGTGTTGTTGCTTTTTCCACAGTTTGAAAATACATTTTTTACCAGATCACAATCTTTATGAAGAATCAATTGAGACATTTATCACACTGGCCAATGGGCATTTTTAAACTGAAACATCCTGTTGCTTCAGGAAGTGCACATGTGCATTGGCTGGGATGAACACACGCTCTGTTGCTATATTTTATATGCTGTATTTGTAATATCGTATTTTATTATTTAGCATGGTCACACTTCTTTCAATTAAAAGTAGCAATCTTTCTTTTTTGGAGAATTTTGCAAGATCAAATTCAAACTGGTAGAAAGATTAGACAGACCATGCGCTGTTTCAGAGATAAGCAAACACCCCAGATGGGACTTGAACCCACAATCCCTGGCTTAGGAGGCCAGTGCCTTATCCATTAGGCCACTGGGGCTTCTCAAGGTAGTTCATGCCGTGGGTTCTATTTTCTGTAGCAGGCAATTATCCGTTTTAATTGCATTTTCAAAAATGGTCTTGTAAGTTTGTACTCCAACTTGAAAACAACCATAACCACGTGCTTCTTTCTTTTCTGCTGAGAGCCAAGGCTTCCTTTGTCATGTCCTTTTCATCATGTAGTCACTCCACATTATTGATGCCAATGAAGGAAATAATATTTGGCTCCCAGAAGCCTTAAAAAAACAATTTATCTTTTACATTTCCCTTTACAATATGGTACTAGATCATGGTAAAACTGGTGAGACTTTTGTAATATACAGCAAATTAAACAAGAAACCATAAAAAGTAAATATCTCTCGGAAACTTCCTTCTCAATCGTGCAAGTAGATCATGATGGAACTCGAGAAACTTTGGCTAACGCATTTGTTCAAAATAACAAAGGAAGACAAGAAAAGTCTGCTCCAGGTGAGGCTTGAACTCACAACCTCGGCATAGCTCATCAGTTACTGCTTTATAAGTACCGCGCGCTGACCGATTGCGCCACTGGAGCAGCTGCTGGGCTGCAGCATTGCATATATGAAAAAAAAACAATCAGAAATTTAAAATGAAAAATTTGCTCCGAAATGTAACTATTTGATAAAACAGGATTTGTGTTGTTGCTTTTTCCACAGTTTGAAAATACATTTTTTACCAGATCACAATCTTTATGAAGAATCAATTGAGACATTTATCACACTGGCCAATGGGCATTTTTAAACTGAAACATCCTGTTGCTTCAGGAAGTGCACATGTGCATTGGCTGGGATGAACACACGCTCTGTTGCTATATTTTATATGCTGTATTTGTAATATCGTATTTTATTATTTAGCATGGTCACACTTCTTTCAATTAAAAGTAGCAATCTTTCTTTTTTGGAGAATTTTGCAAGATCAAATTCAAACTGGTAGAAAGATTAGACAGACCATGCGCTGTTTCAGAGATAAGCAAACACCCCAGATGGGACTTGAACCCACAATCCCTGGCTTAGGAGGCCAGTGCCTTATCCATTAGGCCACTGGGGCTTCTCAAGGTAGTTCATGCCGTGGGTTCTATTTTCTGTAGCAGGCAATTATCCGTTTTAATTGCATTTTCAAAAATGGTCTTGTAAGTTTGTACTCCAACTTGAAAACAACCATAACCACGTGCTTCTTTCTTTTCTGCTGAGAGCCAAGGCTTCCTTTGTCATGTCCTTTTCATCATGTAGTCACTCCACATTATTGATGCCAATGAAGGAAATAATATTTGGCTCCCAGAAGCCTTAAAAAAACAATTTATCTTTTGCATTTCCCTTTACAATATGGTACTAGATCATGGTAAAACTGGTGAGACTTTTGTAATATACAGCAAATTAAACAAGAAACCATAAAAAGTAAATATCTCTCGGAAACTTCCTTCTCAATCGTGCAAGTAGATCATGATGGAACTCGAGAAACTTTGGCTAACGCATTTGTTCAAAATAACAAAGGAAGACAAGAAAAGTCTGCTCCAGGTGAGGCTTGAACTCACAACCTCGGCATAGCTCATCAGTTACTGCTTTATAAGTACCGCGCGCTGACCGATTGCGCCACTGGAGCAGCTGCTGGGCTGCAGCATTGCATATATGAAAAAAAAACAATCAGAAATTTAAAATGAAAAATTTGCTCCGAAATGTAACTATTTGATAAAACAGGATTTGTGTTGTTGCTTTTTCCACAGTTTGAAAATACATTTTTTACCAGATCACAATCTTTATGAAGAATCAATTGAGACATTTATCACACTGGCCAATGGGCATTTTTAAACTGAAACATCCTGTTGCTTCAGGAAGTGCACATGTGCATTGGCTGGGATGAACACACGCTCTGTTGCTATATTTTATATGCTGTATTTGTAATATCGTATTTTATTATTTAGCATGGTCACACTTCTTTCAATTAAAAGTAGCAATCTTTCTTTTTTGGAGAATTTTGCAAGATCAAATTCAAACTGGTAGAAAGATTAGACAGACCATGCGCTGTTTCAGAGATAAGCAAACACCCCAGATGGGACTTGAACCCACAATCCCTGGCTTAGGAGGCCAGTGCCTTATCCATTAGGCCACTGGGGCTTCTCAAGGTAGTTCATGCCGTGGGTTCTATTTTCTGTAGCAGGCAATTATCCGTTTTAATTGCATTTTCAAAAATGGTCTTGTAAGTTTGTACTCCAACTTGAAAACAACCATAACCACGTGCTTCTTTCTTTTCTGCTGAGAGCCAAGGCTTCCTTTGTCATGTCCTTTTCATCATGTAGTCACTCCACATTATTGATGCCAATGAAGGAAATAATATTTGGCTCCCAGAAGCCTTAAAAAAACAATTTATCTTTTGCATTTCCCTTTACAATATGGTACTAGATCATGGTAAAACTGGTGAGACTTTTGTAATATACAGCAAATTAAACAAGAAACCATAAAAAGTAAATATCTCTCGGAAACTTCCTTCTCAATCGTGCAAGTAGATCATGATGGAACTCGAGAAACTTTGGCTAACGCATTTGTTCAAAATAACAAAGGAAGACAAGAAAAGTCTGCTCCAGGTGAGGCTTGAACTCACAACCTCGGCATAGCTCATCAGTTACTGCTTTATAAGTACCGAGCGCTGACCGATTGTGCCACTGGAGCAGCTGCTGGGCTGCAGCATTGCATATATGAAAAAAAAACAATCAGAAATTTAAAATGAAAAATTTGCTCCGAAATGTAACTATTTGATAAAACAGGATTTGTGTTGTTGCTTTTTCCACAGTTTGAAAATACATTTTTTACCAGATCACAATCTTTATGAAGAATCAATTGAGACATTTATCACACTGGCCAATGGGCATTTTTAAACTGAAACATCCTGTTGCTTCAGGAAGTGCACATGTGCATTGGCTGGGATGAACACACGCTCTGTTGCTATATTTTATATGCTGTATTTGTAATATCGTATTTTATTATTTAGCATGGTCACACTTCTTTCAATTAAAAGTAGCAATCTTTCTTTTTTGGAGAATTTTGCAAGATCAAATTCAAACTGGTAGAAAGATTAGACAGACCATGCGCTGTTTCAGAGATAAGCAAACACCCCAGATGGGACTTGAACCCACAATCCCTGGCTTAGGAGGCCAGTGCCTTATCCATTAGGCCACTGGGGCTTCTCAAGGTAGTTCATGCCGTGGGTTCTATTTTCTGTAGCAGGCAATTATCCGTTTTAATTGCATTTTCAAAAATGGTCTTGTAAGTTTGTACTCCAACTTGAAAACAACCATAACCACGTGCTTCTTTCTTTTCTGCTGAGAGCCAAGGCTTCCTTTGTCATGTCCTTTTCATCATGTAGTCACTCCACATTATTGATGCCAATGAAGGAAATAATATTTGGCTCCCAGAAGCCTTAAAAAAACAATTTATCTTTTACATTTCCCTTTACAATATGGTACTAGATCATGGTAAAACTGGTGAGACTTTTGTAATATACAGCAAATTAAACAAGAAACCATAAAAAGTAAATATCTCTCGGAAACTTCCTTCTCAATCGTGCAAGTAGATCATGATGGAACTCGAGAAACTTTGGCTAACGCATTTGTTCAAAATAACAAAGGAAGACAAGAAAAGTCTGCTCCAGGTGAGGCTTGAACTCACAACCTCGGCATAGCTCATCAGTTACTGCTTTATAAGTACCGCGCGCTGACCGATTGCGCCACTGGAGCAGCTGCTGGGCTGCAGCATTGCATATATGAAAAAAAAACAATCAGAAATTTAAAATGAAAAATTTGCTCCGAAATGTAACTATTTGATAAAACAGGATTTGTGTTGTTGCTTTTTCCACAGTTTGAAAATACATTTTTTACCAGATCACAATCTTTATGAAGAATCAATTGAGACATTTATCACACTGGCCAATGGGCATTTTTAAACTGAAACATCCTGTTGCTTCAGGAAGTGCACATGTGAATTGGCTGGGATGAACACACGCTCTGTTGCTATATTTTATATGCTGTATTTGTAATATCGTATTTTATTATTTAGCATGGTCACACTTCTTTCAATTAAAAGTAGCAATCTTTCTTTTTTGGAGAATTTTGCAAGATCAAATTCAAACTGGTAGAAAGATTAGACAGACCATGCGCTGTTTCAGAGATAAGCAAACACCCCAGATGGGACTTGAACCCACAATCCCTGGCTTAGGAGGCCAGTGCCTTATCCATTAGGCCACTGGGGCTTCTCAAGGTAGTTCATGCCGTGGGTTCTATTTTCTGTAGCAGGCAATTATCCGTTTTAATTGCATTTTCAAAAATGGTCTTGTAAGTTTGTACTCCAACTTGAAAACAACCATAACCACGTGCTTCTTTCTTTTCTGCTGAGAGCCAAGGCTTCCTTTGTCATGTCCTTTTCATCATGTAGTCACTCCACATTATTGATGCCAATGAAGGAAATAATATTTGGCTCCCAGAAGCCTTAAAAAAACAATTTATCTTTTGCATTTCCCTTTACAATATGGTACTAGATCATGGTAAAACTGGTGAGACTTTTGTAATATACAGCAAATTAAACAAGAAACCATAAAAAGTAAATATCTCTCGGAAACTTCCTTCTCAATCGTGCAAGTAGATCATGATGGAACTCGAGAAACTTTGGCTAACGCATTTGTTCAAAATAACAAAGGAAGACAAGAAAAGTCTGCTCCAGGTGAGGCTTGAACTCACAACCTCGGCATAGCTCATCAGTTACTGCTTTATAAGTACCGCGCGCTGACCGATTGCGCCACTGGAGCAGCTGCTGGGCTGCAGCATTGCATATATGAAAAAAAAACAATCAGAAATTTAAAATGAAAAATTTGCTCCGAAATGTAACTATTTGATAAAACAGGATTTGTGTTGTTGCTTTTTCCACAGTTTGAAAATACATTTTTTACCAGATCACAATCTTTATGAAGAATCAATTGAGACATTTATCACACTGGCCAATGGGCATTTTTAAACTGAAACATCCTGTTGCTTCAGGAAGTGCACATGTGCATTGGCTGGGATGAACACACGCTCTGTTGCTATATTTTATATGCTGTATTTGTAATATCGTATTTTATTATTTAGCATGGTCACACTTCTTTCAATTAAAAGTAGCAATCTTTCTTTTTTGGAGAATTTTGCAAGATCAAATTCAAACTGGTAGAAAGATTAGACAGACCATGCGCTGTTTCAGAGATAAGCAAACACCCCAGATGGGACTTGAACCCACAATCCCTGGCTTAGGAGGCCAGTGCCTTATCCATTAGGCCACTGGGGCTTCTCAAGGTAGTTCATGCCGTGGGTTCTATTTTCTGTAGCAGGCAATTATCCGTTTTAATTGCATTTTCAAAAATGGTCTTGTAAGTTTGTACTCCAACTTGAAAACAACCATAACCACGTGCTTCTTTCTTTTCTGCTGAGAGCCAAGGCTTCCTTTGTCATGTCCTTTTCATCATGTAGTCACTCCACATTATTGATGCCAATGAAGGAAATAATATTTGGCTCCCAGAAGCCTTAAAAAAACAATTTATCTTTTGCATTTCCCTTTACAATATGGTACTAGATCATGGTAAAACTGGTGAGACTTTTGTAATATACAGCAAATTAAACAAGAAACCATAAAAAGTAAATATCTCTCGGAAACTTCCTTCTCAATCGTGCAAGTAGATCATGATGGAACTCGAGAAACTTTGGCTAACGCATTTGTTCAAAATAACAAAGGAAGACAAGAAAAGTCTGCTCCAGGTGAGGCTTGAACTCACAACCTCGGCATAGCTCATCAGTTACTGCTTTATAAGTACCGAGCGCTGACCGATTGCGCCACTGGAGCAGCTGCTGGGCTGCAGCATTGCATATATGAAAAAAAAACAATCAGAAATTTAAAATGAAAAATTTGCTCCGAAATGTAACTATTTGATAAAACAGGATTTGTGTTGTTGCTTTTTCCACAGTTTGAAAATACATTTTTTACCAGATCACAATCTTTATGAAGAATCAATTGAGACATTTATCACACTGGCCAATGGGCATTTTTAAACTGAAACATCCTGTTGCTTCAGGAAGTGCACATGTGCATTGGCTGGGATGAACACACGCTCTGTTGCTATATTTTATATGCTGTATTTGTAATATCGTATTTTATTATTTAGCATGGTCACACTTCTTTCAATTAAAAGTAGCAATCTTTCTTTTTTGGAGAATTTTGCAAGATCAAATTCAAACTGGTAGAAAGATTAGACAGACCATGCGCTGTTTCAGAGATAAGCAAACACCCCAGATGGGACTTGAACCCACAATCCCTGGCTTAGGAGGCCAGTGCCTTATCCATTAGGCCACTGGGGCTTCTCAAGGTAGTTCATGCCGTGGGTTCTATTTTCTGTAGCAGGCAATTATCCGTTTTAATTGCATTTTCAAAAATGGTCTTGTAAGTTTGTACTCCAACTTGAAAACAACCATAACCACGTGCTTCTTTCTTTTCTGCTGAGAGCCAAGGCTTCCTTTGTCATGTCCTTTTCATCATGTAGTCACTCCACATTATTGATGCCAATGAAGGAAATAATATTTGGCTCCCAGAAGCCTTAAAAAAACAATTTATCTTTTGCATTTCCCTTTACAATATGGTACTAGATCATGGTAAAACTGGTGAGACTTTTGTAATATACAGCAAATTAAACAAGAAACCATAAAAAGTAAATATCTCTCGGAAACTTCCTTCTCAATCGTGCAAGTAGATCATGATGGAACTCGAGAAACTTTGGCTAACGCATTTGTTCAAAATAACAAAGGAAGACAAGAAAAGTCTGCTCCAGGTGAGGCTTGAACTCACAACCTCGGCATAGCTCATCAGTTACTGCTTTATAAGTACCGCGCGCTGACCGATTGCGCCACTGGAGCAGCTGCTGGGCTGCAGCATTGCATATATGAAAAAAAAACAATCAGAAATTTAAAATGAAAAATTTGCTCCGAAATGTAACTATTTGATAAAACAGGATTTGTGTTGTTGCTTTTTCCACAGTTTGAAAATACATTTTTTACCAGATCACAATCTTTATGAAGAATCAATTGAGACATTTATCACACTGGCCAATGGGCATTTTTAAACTGAAACATCCTGTTGCTTCAGGAAGTGCACATGTGCATTGGCTGGGATGAACACACGCTCTGTTGCTATATTTTATATGCTGTATTTGTAATATCGTATTTTATTATTTAGCATGGTCACACTTCTTTCAATTAAAAGTAGCAATCTTTCTTTTTTGGAGAATTTTGCAAGATCAAATTCAAACTGGTAGAAAGATTAGACAGACCATGCGCTGTTTCAGAGATAAGCAAACACCCCAGATGGGACTTGAACCCACAATCCCTGGCTTAGGAGGCCAGTGCCTTATCCATTAGGCCACTGGGGCTTCTCAAGGTAGTTCATGCCGTGGGTTCTATTTTCTGTAGCAGGCAATTATCCGTTTTAATTGCATTTTCAAAAATGGTCTTGTAAGTTTGTACTCCAACTTGAAAACAACCATAACCACGTGCTTCTTTCTTTTCTGCTGAGAGCCAAGGCTTCCTTTGTCATGTCCTTTTCATCATGTAGTCACTCCACATTATTGATGCCAATGAAGGAAATAATATTTGGCTCCCAGAAGCCTTAAAAAAACAATTTATCTTTTGCATTTCCCTTTACAATATGGTACTAGATCATGGTAAAACTGGTGAGACTTTTGTAATATACAGCAAATTAAACAAGAAACCATAAAAAGTAAATATCTCTCGGAAACTTCCTTCTCAATCGTGCAAGTAGATCATGATGGAACTCGAGAAACTTTGGCTAACGCATTTGTTCAAAATAACAAAGGAAGACAAGAAAAGTCTGCTCCAGGTGAGGCTTGAACTCACAACCTCGGCATAGCTCATCAGTTACTGCTTTATAAGTACCGCGCGCTGACCGATTGCGCCACTGGAGCAGCTGCTGGGCTGCAGCATTGCATATATGAAAAAAAAACAATCAGAAATTTAAAATGAAAAATTTGCTCCGAAATGTAACTATTTGATAAAACAGGATTTGTGTTGTTGCTTTTTCCACAGTTTGAAAATACATTTTTTACCAGATCACAATCTTTATGAAGAATCAATTGAGACATTTATCACACTGGCCAATGGGCATTTTTAAACTGAAACATCCTGTTGCTTCAGGAAGTGCACATGTGCATTGGCTGGGATGAACACACGCTCTGTTGCTATATTTTATATGCTGTATTTGTAATATCGTATTTTATTATTTAGCATGGTCACACTTCTTTCAATTAAAAGTAGCAATCTTTCTTTTTTGGAGAATTTTGCAAGATCAAATTCAAACTGGTAGAAAGATTAGACAGACCATGCGCTGTTTCAGAGATAAGCAAACACCCCAGATGGGACTTGAACCCACAATCCCTGGCTTAGGAGGCCAGTGCCTTATCCATTAGGCCACTGGGGCTTCTCAAGGTAGTTCATGCCGTGGGTTCTATTTTCTGTAGCAGGCAATTATCCGTTTTAATTGCATTTTCAAAAATGGTCTTGTAAGTTTGTACTCCAACTTGAAAACAACCATAACCACGTGCTTCTTTCTTTTCTGCTGAGAGCCAAGGCTTCCTTTGTCATGTCCTTTTCATCATGTAGTCACTCCACATTATTGATGCCAATGAAGGAAATAATATTTGGCTCCCAGAAGCCTTAAAAAAACAATTTATCTTTTGCATTTCCCTTTACAATATGGTACTAGATCATGGTAAAACTGGTGAGACTTTTGTAATATACAGCAAATTAAACAAGAAACCATAAAAAGTAAATATCTCTCGGAAACTTCCTTCTCAATCGTGCAAGTAGATCATGATGGAACTCGAGAAACTTTGGCTAACGCATTTGTTCAAAATAACAAAGGAAGACAAGAAAAGTCTGCTCCAGGTGAGGCTTGAACTCACAACCTCGGCATAGTTCATCAGTTACTGCTTTATAAGTACCGAGCGCTGACCGATTGCGCCACTGGAGCAGCTGCTGGGCTGCAGCATTGCATATATGAAAAAAAAACAATCAGAAATTTAAAATGAAAAATTTGCTCCGAAATGTAACTATTTGATAAAACAGGATTTGTGTTGTTGCTTTTTCCACAGTTTGAAAATACATTTTTTACCAGATCACAATCTTTATGAAGAATCAATTGAGACATTTATCACACTGGCCAATGGGCATTTTTAAACTGAAACATCCTGTTGCTTCAGGAAGTGCACATGTGCATTGGCTGGGATGAACACACGCTCTGTTGCTATATTTTATATGCTGTATTTGTAATATCGTATTTTATTATTTAGCATGGTCACACTTCTTTCAATTAAAAGTAGCAATCTTTCTTTTTTGGAGAATTTTGCAAGATCAAATTCAAACTGGTAGAAAGATTAGACAGACCATGCGCTGTTTCAGAGATAAGCAAACACCCCAGATGGGACTTGAACCCACAATCCCTGGCTTAGGAGGCCAGTGCCTTATCCATTAGGCCACTGGGGCTTCTCAAGGTAGTTCATGCCGTGGGTTCTATTTTCTGTAGCAGGCAATTATCCGTTTTAATTGCATTTTCAAAAATGGTCTTGTAAGTTTGTACTCCAACTTGAAAACAACCATAACCACGTGCTTCTTTCTTTTCTGCTGAGAGCCAAGGCTTCCTTTGTCATGTCCTTTTCATCATGTAGTCACTCCACATTATTGATGCCAATGAAGGAAATAATATTTGGCTCCCAGAAGCCTTAAAAAAACAATTTATCTTTTACATTTCCCTTTACAATATGGTACTAGATCATGGTAAAACTGGTGAGACTTTTGTAATATACAGCAAATTAAACAAGAAACCATAAAAAGTAAATATCTCTCGGAAACTTCCTTCTCAATCGTGCAAGTAGATCATGATGGAACTCGAGAAACTTTGGCTAACGCATTTGTTCAAAATAACAAAGGAAGACAAGAAAAGTCTGCTCCAGGTGAGGCTTGAACTCACAACCTCGGCATAGCTCATCAGTTACTGCTTTATAAGTACCGCGCGCTGACCGATTGCGCCACTGGAGCAGCTGCTGGGCTGCAGCATTGCATATATGAAAAAAAAACAATCAGAAATTTAAAATGAAAAATTTGCTCCGAAATGTAACTATTTGATAAAACAGGATTTGTGTTGTTGCTTTTTCCACAGTTTGAAAATACATTTTTTACCAGATCACAATCTTTATGAAGAATCAATTGAGACATTTATCACACTGGCCAATGGGCATTTTTAAACTGAAACATCCTGTTGCTTCAGGAAGTGCACATGTGCATTGGCTGGGATGAACACACGCTCTGTTGCTATATTTTATATGCTGTATTTGTAATATCGTATTTTATTATTTAGCATGGTCACACTTCTTTCAATTAAAAGTAGCAATCTTTCTTTTTTGGAGAATTTTGCAAGATCAAATTCAAACTGGTAGAAAGATTAGACAGACCATGCGCTGTTTCAGAGATAAGCAAACACCCCAGATGGGACTTGAACCCACAATCCCTGGCTTAGGAGGCCAGTGCCTTATCCATTAGGCCACTGGGGCTTCTCAAGGTAGTTCATGCCGTGGGTTCTATTTTCTGTAGCAGGCAATTATCCGTTTTAATTGCATTTTCAAAAATGGTCTTGTAAGTTTGTACTCCAACTTGAAAACAACCATAACCACGTGCTTCTTTCTTTTCTGCTGAGAGCCAAGGCTTCCTTTGTCATGTCCTTTTCATCATGTAGTCACTCCACATTATTGATGCCAATGAAGGAAATAATATTTGGCTCCCAGAAGCCTTAAAAAAACAATTTATCTTTTGCATTTCCCTTTACAATATGGTACTAGATCATGGTAAAACTGGTGAGACTTTTGTAATATACAGCAAATTAAACAAGAAACCATAAAAAGTAAATATCTCTCGGAAACTTCCTTCTCAATCGTGCAAGTAGATCATGATGGAACTCGAGAAACTTTGGCTAACGCATTTGTTCAAAATAACAAAGGAAGACAAGAAAAGTCTGCTCCAGGTGAGGCTTGAACTCACAACCTCGGCATAGCTCATCAGTTACTGCTTTATAAGTACCGCGCGCTGACCGATTGCGCCACTGGAGCAGCTGCTGGGCTGCAGCATTGCATATATGAAAAAAAAACAATCAGAAATTTAAAATGAAAAATTTGCTCCGAAATGTAACTATTTGATAAAACAGGATTTGTGTTGTTGCTTTTTCCACAGTTTGAAAATACATTTTTTACCAGATCACAATCTTTATGAAGAATCAATTGAGACATTTATCACACTGGCCAATGGGCATTTTTAAACTGAAACATCCTGTTGCTTCAGGAAGTGCACATGTGCATTGGCTGGGATGAACACACGCTCTGTTGCTATATTTTATATGCTGTATTTGTAATATCGTATTTTATTATTTAGCATGGTCACACTTCTTTCAATTAAAAGTAGCAATCTTTCTTTTTTGGAGAATTTTGCAAGATCAAATTCAAACTGGTAGAAAGATTAGACAGACCATGCGCTGTTTCAGAGATAAGCAAACACCCCAGATGGGACTTGAACCCACAATCCCTGGCTTAGGAGGCCAGTGCCTTATCCATTAGGCCACTGGGGCTTCTCAAGGTAGTTCATGCCGTGGGTTCTATTTTCTGTAGCAGGCAATTATCCGTTTTAATTGCATTTTCAAAAATGGTCTTGTAAGTTTGTACTCCAACTTGAAAACAACCATAACCACGTGCTTCTTTCTTTTCTGCTGAGAGCCAAGGCTTCCTTTGTCATGTCCTTTTCATCATGTAGTCACTCCACATTATTGATGCCAATGAAGGAAATAATATTTGGCTCCCAGAAGCCTTAAAAAAACAATTTATCTTTTGCATTTCCCTTTACAATATGGTACTAGATCATGGTAAAACTGGTGAGACTTTTGTAATATACAGCAAATTAAACAAGAAACCATAAAAAGTAAATATCTCTCGGAAACTTCCTTCTCAATCGTGCAAGTAGATCATGATGGAACTCGAGAAACTTTGGCTAACGCATTTGTTCAAAATAACAAAGGAAGACAAGAAAAGTCTGCTCCAGGTGAGGCTTGAACTCACAACCTCGGCATAGCTCATCAGTTACTGCTTTATAGGTACCGAGCGCTGACCGATTGTGCCACTGGAGCAGCTGCTGGGCTGCAGCATTGCATATATGAAAAAAAAACAATCAGAAATTTAAAATGAAAAATTTGCTCCGAAATGTAACTATTTGATAAAACAGGATTTGTGTTGTTGCTTTTTCCACAGTTTGAAAATACATTTTTTACCAGATCACAATCTTTATGAAGAATCAATTGAGACATTTATCACACTGGCCAATGGGCATTTTTAAACTGAAACATCCTGTTGCTTCAGGAAGTGCACATGTGCATTGGCTGGGATGAACACACGCTCTGTTGCTATATTTTATATGCTGTATTTGTAATATCGTATTTTATTATTTAGCATGGTCACACTTCTTTCAATTAAAAGTAGCAATCTTTCTTTTTTGGAGAATTTTGCAAGATCAAATTCAAACTGGTAGAAAGATTAGACAGACCATGCGCTGTTTCAGAGATAAGCAAACACCCCAGATGGGACTTGAACCCACAATCCCTAGCTTAGGAGGCCAGTGCCTTATCCATTAGGCCACTGGGGCTTCTCAAGGTAGTTCATGCCGTGGGTTCTATTTTCTGTAGCAGGCAATTATCCGTTTTAATTGCATTTTCAAAAATGGTCTTGTAAGTTTGTACTCCAACTTGAAAACAACCATAACCACGTGCTTCTTTCTTTTCTGCTGAGAGCCAAGGCTTCCTTTGTCATGTCCTTTTCATCATGTAGTCACTCCACATTATTGATGCCAATGAAGGAAATAATATTTGGCTCCCAGAAGCCTTAAAAAAACAATTTATCTTTTACATTTCCCTTTACAATATGGTACTAGATCATGGTAAAACTGGTGAGACTTTTGTAATATACAGCAAATTAAACAAGAAACCATAAAAAGTAAATATCTCTCGGAAACTTCCTTCTCAATCGTGCAAGTAGATCATGATGGAACTCGAGAAACTTTGGCTAACGCATTTGTTCAAAATAACAAAGGAAGACAAGAAAAGTCTGCTCCAGGTGAGGCTTGAACTCACAACCTCGGCATAGCTCATCAGTTACTGCTTTATAAGTACCGCGCGCTGACCGATTGCGCCACTGGAGCAGCTGCTGGGCTGCAGCATTGCATATATGAAAAAAAAACAATCAGAAATTTAAAATGAAAAATTTGCTCCGAAATGTAACTATTTG
Organism: Anomaloglossus baeobatrachus; assembly: GCF_048569485.1. Classification (NCBI taxonomy): domain Eukaryota; kingdom Metazoa; phylum Chordata; class Amphibia; order Anura; family Aromobatidae; genus Anomaloglossus; species Anomaloglossus baeobatrachus. The sequence goes on along the minus strand of NC_134356.1, from coordinate 611,158,144 downwards.
ATAAAACAGGATTTGTGTTGTTGCTTTTTCCACAGTTTGAAAATACATTTTTTACCAGATCACAATCTTTATGAAGAATCAATTGAGACATTTATCACACTGGCCAATGGGCATTTTTAAACTGAAACATCCTGTTGCTTCAGGAAGTGCACATGTGCATTGGCTGGGATGAACACACGCTCTGTTGCTATATTTTATATGCTGTATTTGTAATATCGTATTTTATTATTTAGCATGGTCACACTTCTTTCAATTAAAAGTAGCAATCTTTCTTTTTTGGAGAATTTTGCAAGATCAAATTCAAACTGGTAGAAAGATTAGACAGACCATGTGCTGTTTCAGAGATAAGCAAACACCCCAGATGGGACTTGAACCCACAATCCCTGGCTTAGGAGGCCAGTGCCTTATCCATTAGGCCACTGGGGCTTCTCAAGGTAGTTCATGCCGTGGGTTCTATTTTCTGTAGCAGGCAATTATCCGTTTTAATTGCATTTTCAAAAATGGTCTTGTAAGTTTGTACTCCAACTTGAAAACAACCATAACCACGTGCTTCTTTCTTTTCTGCTGAGAGCCAAGGCTTCCTTTGTCATGTCCTTTTCATCATGTAGTCACTCCACATTATTGATGCCAATGAAGGAAATAATATTTGGCTCCCAGAAGCCTTAAAAAAACAATTTATCTTTTGCATTTCCCTTTACAATATGGTACTAGATCATGGTAAAACTGGTGAGACTTTTGTAATATACAGCAAATTAAACAAGAAACCATAAAAAGTAAATATCTCTCGGAAACTTCCTTCTCAATCGTGCAAGTAGATCATGATGGAACTCCAGAAACTTTGGCTAACGCATTTGTTCAAAATAACAAAGGAAGACAAGAAAAGTCTGCTCCAGGTGAGGCTTGAACTCACAACCTCGGCATAGCTCATCAGTTACTGCTTTATAAGTACCGCGCGCTGACCGATTGCGCCACTGGAGCAGCTGCTGGGCTGCAGCATTGCATATATGAAAAAAAAACAATCAGAAATTTAAAATGAAAAATTTGCTCCGAAATGTAACTATTTGATAAAACAGGATTTGTGTTGTTGCTTTTTCCACAGTTTGAAAATACATTTTTTACCAGATCACAATCTTTATGAAGAATCAATTGAGACATTTATCACACTGGCCAATGGGCATTTTTAAACTGAAACATCCTGTTGCTTCAGGAAGTGCACATGTGCATTGGCTGGGATGAACACACGCTCTGTTGCTATATTTTATATGCTGTATTTGTAATATCGTATTTTATTATTTAGCATGGTCACACTTCTTTCAATTAAAAGTAGCAATCTTTCTTTTTTGGAGAATTTTGCAAGATCAAATTCAAACTGGTAGAAAGATTAGACAGACCATGCGCTGTTTCAGAGATAAGCAAACACCCCAGATGGGACTTGAACCCACAATCCCTGGCTTAGGAGGCCAGTGCCCTATCCATTAGGCCACTGGGGCTTCTCAAGGTAGTTCATGCCGTGGGTTCTATTTTCTGTAGCAGGCAATTATCCGTTTTAATTGCATTTTCAAAAATGGTCTTGTAAGTTTGTACTCCAACTTGAAAACAACCATAACCACGTGCTTCTTTCTTTTCTGCTGAGAGCCAAGGCTTCCTTTGTCATGTCCTTTTCATCATGTAGTCACTCCACATTATTGATGCCAATGAAGGAAATAATATTTGGCTCCCAGAAGCCTTAAAAAAACAATTTATCTTTTGCATTTCCCTTTACAATATGGTACTAGATCATGGTAAAACTGGTGAGACTTTTGTAATATACAGCAAATTAAACAAGAAACCATAAAAAGTAAATATCTCTCGGAAACTTCCTTCTCAATCGTGCAAGTAGATCATGATGGAACTCGAGAAACTTTGGCTAACGCATTTGTTCAAAATAACAAAGGAAGACAAGAAAAGTCTGCTCCAGGTGAGGCTTGAACTCACAACCTCGGCATAGCTCATCAGTTACTGCTTTATAAGTACCGCGCGCTGACCGATTGCGCCACTGGAGCAGCTGCTGGGCTGCAGCATTGCATATATGAAAAAAAAACAATCAGAAATTTAAAATGAAAAATTTGCTCCGAAATGTAACTATTTGATAAAACAGGATTTGTGTTGTTGCTTTTTCCACAGTTTGAAAATACATTTTTTACCAGATCACAATCTTTATGAAGAATCAATTGAGACATTTATCACACTGGCCAATGGGCATTTTTAAACTGAAACATCCTGTTGCTTCAGGAAGTGCACATGTGCATTGGCTGGGATGAACACACGCTCTGTTGCTATATTTTATATGCTGTATTTGTAATATCGTATTTTATTATTTAGCATGGTCACACTTCTTTCAATTAAAAGTAGCAATCTTTCTTTTTTGGAGAATTTTGCAAGATCAAATTCAAACTGGTAGAAAGATTAGACAGACCATGCGCTGTTTCAGAGATAAGCAAACACCCCAGATGGGACTTGAACCCACAATCCCTGGCTTAGGAGGCCAGTGCCTTATCCATTAGGCCACTGGGGCTTCTCAAGGTAGTTCATGCCGTGGGTTCTATTTTCTGTAGCAGGCAATTATCCGTTTTAATTGCATTTTCAAAAATGGTCTTGTAAGTTTGTACTCCAACTTGAAAACAACCATAACCACGTGCTTCTTTCTTTTCTGCTGAGAGCCAAGGCTTCCTTTGTCATGTCCTTTTCATCATGTAGTCACTCCACATTATTGATGCCAATGAAGGAAATAATATTTGGCTCCCAGAAGCCTTAAAAAAACAATTTATCTTTTACATTTCCCTTTACAATATGGTACTAGATCATGGTAAAACTGGTGAGACTTTTGTAATATACAGCAAATTAAACAAGAAACCATAAAAAGTAAATATCTCTCGGAAACTTCCTTCTCAATCGTGCAAGTAGATCATGATGGAACTCGAGAAACTTTGGCTAACGCATTTGTTCAAAATAACAAAGGAAGACAAGAAAAGTCTGCTCCAGGTGAGGCTTGAACTCACAACCTCGGCATAGCTCATCAGTTACTGCTTTATAAGTACCGCGCGCTGACCGATTGCGCCACTGGAGCAGCTGCTGGGCTGCAGCATTGCATATATGAAAAAAAAACAATCAGAAATTTAAAATGAAAAATTTGCTCCGAAATGTAACTATTTGATAAAACAGGATTTGTGTTGTTGCTTTTTCCACAGTTTGAAAATACATTTTTTACCAGATCACAATCTTTATGAAGAATCAATTGAGACATTTATCACACTGGCCAATGGGCATTTTTAAACTGAAACATCCTGTTGCTTCAGGAAGTGCACATGTGTATTGGCTGGGATGAACACACGCTCTGTTGCTATATTTTATATGCTGTATTTGTAATATCGTATTTTATTATTTAGCATGGTCACACTTCTTTCAATTAAAAGTAGCAATCTTTCTTTTTTGGAGAATTTTGCAAGATCAAATTCAAACTGGTAGAAAGATTAGACAGACCATGCGCTGTTTCAGAGATAAGCAAACACCCCAGATGGGACTTGAACCCACAATCCCTGGCTTAGGAGGCCAGTGCCTTATCCATTAGGCCACTGGGGCTTCTCAAGGTAGTTCATGCCGTGGGTTCTATTTTCTGTAGCAGGCAATTATCCGTTTTAATTGCATTTTCAAAAATGGTCTTGTAAGTTTGTACTCCAACTTGAAAACAACCATAACCACGTGCTTCTTTCTTTTCTGCTGAGAGCCAGGGCTTCCTTTGTCATGTCCTTTTCATCATGTAGTCACTCCACATTATTGATGCCAATGAAGGAAATAATATTTGGCTCCCAGAAGCCTTAAAAAAACAATTTATCTTTTACATTTCCCTTTACAATATGGTACTAGATCATGGTAAAACTGGTGAGACTTTTGTAATATACAGCAAATTAAACAAGAAACCATAAAAAGTAAATATCTCTCGGAAACTTCCTTCTCAATCGTGCAAGTAGATCATGATGGAACTCGAGAAACTTTGGCTAACGCATTTGTTCAAAATAACAAAGGAAGACAAGAAAAGTCTGCTCCAGGTGAGGCTTGAACTCACAACCTCGGCATAGCTCATCAGTTACTGCTTTATAAGTACCGCGCGCTGACCGATTGCGCCACTGGAGCAGCTGCTGGGCTGCAGCATTGCATATATGAAAAAAAAACAATCAGAAATTTAAAATGAAAAATTTGCTCCGAAATGTAACTATTTGATAAAACAGGATTTGTGTTGTTGCTTTTTCCACAGTTTGAAAATACATTTTTTACCAGATCACAATCTTTATGAAGAATCAATTGAGACATTTATCACACTGGCCAATGGGCATTTTTAAACTGAAACATCCTGTTGCTTCAGGAAGTGCACATGTGCATTGGCTGGGATGAACACACGCTCTGTTGCTATATTTTATATGCTGTATTTGTAATATCGTATTTTATTATTTAGCATGGTCACACTTCTTTCAATTAAAAGTAGCAATCTTTCTTTTTTGGAGAATTTTGCAAGATCAAATTCAAACTGGTAGAAAGATTAGACAGACCATGCGCTGTTTCAGAGATAAGCAAACACCCCAGATGGGACTTGAACCCACAATCCCTGGCTTAGGAGGCCAGTGCCTTATCCATTAGGCCACTGGGGCTTCTCAAGGTAGTTCATGCCGTGGGTTCTATTTTCTGTAGCAGGCAATTATCCGTTTTAATTGCATTTTCAAAAATGGTCTTGTAAGTTTGTACTCCAACTTGAAAACAACCATAACCACGTGCTTCTTTCTTTTCTGCTGAGAGCCAAGGCTTCCTTTGTCATGTCCTTTTCATCATGTAGTCACTCCACATTATTGATGCCAATGAAGGAAATAATATTTGGCTCCCAGAAGCCTTAAAAAAACAATTTATCTTTTGCATTTCCCTTTACAATATGGTACTAGATCATGGTAAAACTGGTGAGACTTTTGTAATATACAGCAAATTAAACAAGAAACCATAAAAAGTAAATATCTCTCGGAAACTTCCTTCTCAATCGTGCAAGTAGATCATGATGGAACTCGAGAAACTTTGGCTAACGCATTTGTTCAAAATAACAAAGGAAGACAAGAAAAGTCTGCTCCAGGTGAGGCTTGAACTCACAACCTCGGCATAGCTCATCAGTTACTGCTTTATAGGTACCGAGCGCTGACCGATTGTGCCACTGGAGCAGCTGCTGGGCTGCAGCATTGCATATATGAAAAAAAAACAATCAGAAATTTAAAATGAAAAATTTGCTCCGAAATGTAACTATTTGATAAAACAGGATTTGTGTTGTTGCTTTTTCCACAGTTTGAAAATACATTTTTTACCAGATCACAATCTTTATGAAGAATCAATTGAGACATTTATCACACTGGCCAATGGGCATTTTTAAACTGAAACATCCTGTTGCTTCAGGAAGTGCACATGTGCATTGGCTGGGATGAACACACGCTCTGTTGCTATATTTTATATGCTGTATTTGTAATATCGTATTTTATTATTTAGCATGGTCACACTTCTTTCAATTAAAAGTAGCAATCTTTCTTTTTTGGAGAATTTTGCAAGATCAAATTCAAACTGGTAGAAAGATTAGACAGACCATGCGCTGTTTCAGAGATAAGCAAACACCCCAGATGGGACTTGAACCCACAATCCCTGGCTTAGGAGGCCAGTGCCTTATCCATTAGGCCACTGGGGCTTCTCAAGGTAGTTCATGCCGTGGGTTCTATTTTCTGTAGCAGGCAATTATCCGTTTTAATTGCATTTTCAAAAATGGTCTTGTAAGTTTGTACTCCAACTTGAAAACAACCATAACCACGTGCTTCTTTCTTTTCTGCTGAGAGCCAAGGCTTCCTTTGTCATGTCCTTTTCATCATGTAGTCACTCCACATTATTGATGCCAATGAAGGAAATAATATTTGGCTCCCAGAAGCCTTAAAAAAACAATTTATCTTTTACATTTCCCTTTACAATATGGTACTAGATCATGGTAAAACTGGTGAGACTTTTGTAATATACAGCAAATTAAACAAGAAACCATAAAAAGTAAATATCTCTCGGAAACTTCCTTCTCAATCGTGCAAGTAGATCATGATGGAACTCGAGAAACTTTGGCTAACGCATTTGTTCAAAATAACAAAGGAAGACAAGAAAAGTCTGCTCCAGGTGAGGCTTGAACTCACAACCTCGGCATAGCTCATCAGTTACTGCTTTATAAGTACCGCGCGCTGACCGATTGCGCCACTGGAGCAGCTGCTGGGCTGCAGCATTGCATATATGAAAAAAAAACAATCAGAAATTTAAAATGAAAAATTTGCTCCGAAATGTAACTATTTGATAAAACAGGATTTGTGTTGTTGCTTTTTCCACAGTTTGAAAATACATTTTTTACCAGATCACAATCTTTATGAAGAATCAATTGAGACATTTATCACACTGGCCAATGGGCATTTTTAAACTGAAACATCCTGTTGCTTCAGGAAGTGCACATGTGCATTGGCTGGGATGAACACACGCTCTGTTGCTATATTTTATATGCTGTATTTGTAATATCGTATTTTATTATTTAGCATGGTCACACTTCTTTCAATTAAAAGTAGCAATCTTTCTTTTTTGGAGAATTTTGCAAGATCAAATTCAAACTGGTAGAAAGATTAGACAGACCATGTGCTGTTTCAGAGATAAGCAAACACCCCAGATGGGACTTGAACCCACAATCCCTGGCTTAGGAGGCCAGTGCCTTATCCATTAGGCCACTGGGGCTTCTCAAGGTAGTTCATGCCGTGGGTTCTATTTTCTGTAGCAGGCAATTATCCGTTTTAATTGCATTTTCAAAAATGGTCTTGTAAGTTTGTACTCCAACTTGAAAACAACCATAACCACGTGCTTCTTTCTTTTCTGCTGAGAGCCAAGGCTTCCTTTGTCATGTCCTTTTCATCATGTAGTCACTCCACATTATTGATGCCAATGAAGGAAATAATATTTGGCTCCCAGAAGCCTTAAAAAAACAATTTATCTTTTGCATTTCCCTTTACAATATGGTACTAGATCATGGTAAAACTGGTGAGACTTTTGTAATATACAGCAAATTAAACAAGAAACCATAAAAAGTAAATATCTCTCGGAAACTTCCTTCTCAATCGTGCAAGTAGATCATGATGGAACTCCAGAAACTTTGGCTAACGCATTTGTTCAAAATAACAAAGGAAGACAAGAAAAGTCTGCTCCAGGTGAGGCTTGAACTCACAACCTCGGCATAGCTCATCAGTTACTGCTTTATAAGTACCGCGCGCTGACCGATTGCGCCACTGGAGCAGCTGCTGGGCTGCAGCATTGCATATATGAAAAAAAAACAATCAGAAATTTAAAATGAAAAATTTGCTCCGAAATGTAACTATTTGATAAAACAGGATTTGTGTTGTTGCTTTTTCCACAGTTTGAAAATACATTTTTTACCAGATCACAATCTTTATGAAGAATCAATTGAGACATTTATCACACTGGCCAATGGGCATTTTTAAACTGAAACATCCTGTTGCTTCAGGAAGTGCACATGTGCATTGGCTGGGATGAACACACGCTCTGTTGCTATATTTTATATGCTGTATTTGTAATATCGTATTTTATTATTTAGCATGGTCACACTTCTTTCAATTAAAAGTAGCAATCTTTCTTTTTTGGAGAATTTTGCAAGATCAAATTCAAACTGGTAGAAAGATTAGACAGACCATGCGCTGTTTCAGAGATAAGCAAACACCCCAGATGGGACTTGAACCCACAATCCCTGGCTTAGGAGGCCAGTGCCCTATCCATTAGGCCACTGGGGCTTCTCAAGGTAGTTCATGCCGTGGGTTCTATTTTCTGTAGCAGGCAATTATCCGTTTTAATTGCATTTTCAAAAATGGTCTTGTAAGTTTGTACTCCAACTTGAAAACAACCATAACCACGTGCTTCTTTCTTTTCTGCTGAGAGCCAAGGCTTCCTTTGTCATGTCCTTTTCATCATGTAGTCACTCCACATTATTGATGCCAATGAAGGAAATAATATTTGGCTCCCAGAAGCCTTAAAAAAACAATTTATCTTTTGCATTTCCCTTTACAATATGGTACTAGATCATGGTAAAACTGGTGAGACTTTTGTAATATACAGCAAATTAAACAAGAAACCATAAAAAGTAAATATCTCTCGGAAACTTCCTTCTCAATCGTGCAAGTAGATCATGATGGAACTCGAGAAACTTTGGCTAACGCATTTGTTCAAAATAACAAAGGAAGACAAGAAAAGTCTGCTCCAGGTGAGGCTTGAACTCACAACCTCGGCATAGCTCATCAGTTACTGCTTTATAAGTACCGCGCGCTGACCGATTGCGCCACTGGAGCAGCTGCTGGGCTGCAGCATTGCATATATGAAAAAAAAACAATCAGAAATTTAAAATGAAAAATTTGCTCCGAAATGTAACTATTTGATAAAACAGGATTTGTGTTGTTGCTTTTTCCACAGTTTGAAAATACATTTTTTACCAGATCACAATCTTTATGAAGAATCAATTGAGACATTTATCACACTGGCCAATGGGCATTTTTAAACTGAAACATCCTGTTGCTTCAGGAAGTGCACATGTGCATTGGCTGGGATGAACACACGCTCTGTTGCTATATTTTATATGCTGTATTTGTAATATCGTATTTTATTATTTAGCATGGTCACACTTTTTTCAATTAAAAGTAGCAATCTTTCTTTTTTGGAGAATTTTGCAAGATCAAATTCAAACTGGTAGAAAGATTAGACAGACCATGCGCTGTTTCAGAGATAAGCAAACACCCCAGATGGGACTTGAACCCACAATCCCTGGCTTAGGAGGCCAGTGCCTTATCCATTAGGCCACTGGGGCTTCTCAAGGTAGTTCATGCCGTGGGTTCTATTTTCTGTAGCAGGCAATTATCCGTTTTAATTGCATTTTCAAAAATGGTCTTGTAAGTTTGTACTCCAACTTGAAAACAACCATAACCACGTGCTTCTTTCTTTTCTGCTGAGAGCCAAGGCTTCCTTTGTCATGTCCTTTTCATCATGTAGTCACTCCACATTATTGATGCCAATGAAGGAAATAATATTTGGCTCCCAGAAGCCTTAAAAAAACAATTTATCTTTTACATTTCCCTTTACAATATGGTACTAGATCATGGTAAAACTGGTGAGACTTTTGTAATATACAGCAAATTAAACAAGAAACCATAAAAAGTAAATATCTCTCGGAAACTTCCTTCTCAATCGTGCAAGTAGATCATGATGGAACTCGAGAAACTTTGGCTAACGCATTTGTTCAAAATAACAAAGGAAGACAAGAAAAGTCTGCTCCAGGTGAGGCTTGAACTCACAACCTCGGCATAGCTCATCAGTTACTGCTTTATAAGTACCGCGCGCTGACCGATTGCGCCACTGGAGCAGCTGCTGGGCTGCAGCATTGCATATATGAAAAAAAAACAATCAGAAATTTAAAATGAAAAATTTGCTCCGAAATGTAACTATTTGATAAAACAGGATTTGTGTTGTTGCTTTTTCCACAGTTTGAAAATACATTTTTTACCAGATCACAATCTTTATGAAGAATCAATTGAGACATTTATCACACTGGCCAATGGGCATTTTTAAACTGAAACATCCTGTTGCTTCAGGAAGTGCACATGTGTATTGGCTGGGATGAACACACGCTCTGTTGCTATATTTTATATGCTGTATTTGTAATATCGTATTTTATTATTTAGCATGGTCACACTTCTTTCAATTAAAAGTAGCAATCTTTCTTTTTTGGAGAATTTTGCAAGATCAAATTCAAACTGGTAGAAAGATTAGACAGACCATGCGCTGTTTCAGAGATAAGCAAACACCCCAGATGGGACTTGAACCCACAATCCCTGGCTTAGGAGGCCAGTGCCTTATCCATTAGGCCACTGGGGCTTCTCAAGGTAGTTCATGCCGTGGGTTCTATTTTCTGTAGCAGGCAATTATCCGTTTTAATTGCATTTTCAAAAATGGTCTTGTAAGTTTGTACTCCAACTTGAAAACAACCATAACCACGTGCTTCTTTCTTTTCTGCTGAGAGCCAGGGCTTCCTTTGTCATGTCCTTTTCATCATGTAGTCACTCCACATTATTGATGCCAATGAAGGAAATAATATTTGGCTCCCAGAAGCCTTAAAAAAACAATTTATCTTTTACATTTCCCTTTACAATATGGTACTAGATCATGGTAAAACTGGTGAGACTTTTGTAATATACAGCAAATTAAACAAGAAACCATAAAAAGTAAATATCTCTCGGAAACTTCCTTCTCAATCGTGCAAGTAGATCATGATGGAACTCGAGAAACTTTGGCTAACGCATTTGTTCAAAATAACAAAGGAAGACAAGAAAAGTCTGCTCCAGGTGAGGCTTGAACTCACAACCTCGGCATAGCTCATCAGTTACTGCTTTATAAGTACCGCGCGCTGACCGATTGCGCCACTGGAGCAGCTGCTGGGCTGCAGCATTGCATATATGAAAAAAAAACAATCAGAAATTTAAAATGAAAAATTTGCTCCGAAATGTAACTATTTGATAAAACAGGATTTGTGTTGTTGCTTTTTCCACAGTTTGAAAATACATTTTTTACCAGATCACAATCTTTATGAAGAATCAATTGAGACATTTATCACACTGGCCAATGGGCATTTTTAAACTGAAACATCCTGTTGCTTCAGGAAGTGCACATGTGCATTGGCTGGGATGAACACACGCTCTGTTGCTATATTTTATATGCTGTATTTGTAATATCGTATTTTATTATTTAGCATGGTCACACTTCTTTCAATTAAAAGTAGCAATCTTTCTTTTTTGGAGAATTTTGCAAGATCAAATTCAAACTGGTAGAAAGATTAGACAGACCATGCGCTGTTTCAGAGATAAGCAAACACCCCAGATGGGACTTGAACCCACAATCCCTGGCTTAGGAGGCCAGTGCCTTATCCATTAGGCCACTGGGGCTTCTCAAGGTAGTTCATGCCGTGGGTTCTATTTTCTGTAGCAGGCAATTATCCGTTTTAATTGCATTTTCAAAAATGGTCTTGTAAGTTTGTACTCCAACTTGAAAACAACCATAACCACGTGCTTCTTTCTTTTCTGCTGAGAGCCAAGGCTTCCTTTGTCATGTCCTTTTCATCATGTAGTCACTCCACATTATTGATGCCAATGAAGGAAATAATATTTGGCTCCCAGAAGCCTTAAAAAAACAATTTATCTTTTGCATTTCCCTTTACAATATGGTTCTAGATCATGGTAAAACTGGTGAGACTTTTGTAATATACAGCAAATTAAACAAGAAACCATAAAAAGTAAATATCTCTCGGAAACTTCCTTCTCAATCGTGCAAGTAGATCATGATGGAACTCGAGAAACTTTGGCTAACGCATTTGTTCAAAATAACAAAGGAAGACAAGAAAAGTCTGCTCCAGGTGAGGCTTGAACTCACAACCTCGGCATAGCTCATCAGTTACTGCTTTATAAGTACCGCGCGCTGACCGATTGCGCCACTGGAGCAGCTGCTGGGCTGCAGCATTGCATATATGAAAAAAAAACAATCAGAAATTTAAAATGAAAAATTTGCTCCGAAATGTAACTATTTGATAAAACAGGATTTGTGTTGTTGCTTTTTCCACAGTTTGAAAATACATTTTTTACCAGATCACAATCTTTATGAAGAATCAATTGAGACATTTATCACACTGGCCAATGGGCATTTTTAAACTGAAACATCCTGTTGCTTCAGGAAGTGCACATGTGCATTGGCTGGGATGAACACACGCTCTGTTGCTATATTTTATATGCTGTATTTGTAATATCGTATTTTATTATTTAGCATGGTCACACTTCTTTCAATTAAAAGTAGCAATCTTTCTTTTTTGGAGAATTTTGCAAGATCAAATTCAAACTGGTAGAAAGATTAGACAGACCATGCGCTGTTTCAGAGATAAGCAAACACCCCAGATGGGACTTGAACCCACAATCCCTGGCTTAGGAGGCCAGTGCCTTATCCATTAGGCCACTGGGGCTTCTCAAGGTAGTTCATGCCGTGGGTTCTATTTTCTGTAGCAGGCAATTATCCGTTTTAATTGCATTTTCAAAAATGGTCTTGTAAGTTTGTACTCCAACTTGAAAACAACCATAACCACGTGCTTCTTTCTTTTCTGCTGAGAGCCAAGGCTTCCTTTGTCATGTCCTTTTCATCATGTAGTCACTCCACATTATTGATGCCAATGAAGGAAATAATATTTGGCTCCCAGAAGCCTTAAAAAAACAATTTATCTTTTGCATTTCCCTTTACAATATGGTTCTAGATCATGGTAAAACTGGTGAGACTTTTGTAATATACAGCAAATTAAACAAGAAACCATAAAAAGTAAATATCTCTCGGAAACTTCCTTCTCAATCGTGCAAGTAGATCATGATGGAACTCGAGAAACTTTGGCTAACGCATTTGTTCAAAATAACAAAGGAAGACAAGAAAAGTCTGCTCCAGGTGAGGCTTGAACTCACAACCTCGGCATAGCTCATCAGTTACTGCTTTATAAGTACCGCGCGCTGACCGATTGCGCCACTGGAGCAGCTGCTGGGCTGCAGCATTGCATATATGAAAAAAAAACAATCAGAAATTTAAAATGAAAAATTTGCTCCGAAATGTAACTATTTGATAAAACAGGATTTGTGTTGTTGCTTTTTCCACAGTTTGAAAATACATTTTTTACCAGATCACAATCTTTATGAAGAATCAATTGAGACATTTATCACACTGGCCAATGGGCATTTTTAAACTGAAACATCCTGTTGCTTCAGGAAGTGCACATGTGTATTGGCTGGGATGAACACACGCTCTGTTGCTATATTTTATATGCTGTATTTGTAATATCGTATTTTATTATTTAGCATGGTCACACTTCTTTCAATTAAAAGTAGCAATCTTTCTTTTTTGGAGAATTTTGCAAGATCAAATTCAAACTGGTAGAAAGATTAGACAGACCATGCGCTGTTTCAGAGATAAGCAAACACCCCAGATGGGACTTGAACCCACAATCCCTGGCTTAGGAGGCCAGTGCCTTATCCATTAGGCCACTGGGGCTTCTCAAGGTAGTTCATGCCGTGGGTTCTATTTTCTGTAGCAGGCAATTATCCGTTTTAATTGCATTTTCAAAAATGGTCTTGTAAGTTTGTACTCCAACTTGAAAACAACCATAACCACGTGCTTCTTTCTTTTCTGCTGAGAGCCAGGGCTTCCTTTGTCATGTCCTTTTCATCATGTAGTCACTCCACATTATTGATGCCAATGAAGGAAATAATATTTGGCTCCCAGAAGCCTTAAAAAAACAATTTATCTTTTACATTTCCCTTTACAATATGGTACTAGATCATGGTAAAACTGGTGAGACTTTTGTAATATACAGCAAATTAAACAAGAAACCATAAAAAGTAAATATCTCTCGGAAACTTCCTTCTCAATCGTGCAAGTAGATCATGATGGAACTCGAGAAACTTTGGCTAACGCATTTGTTCAAAATAACAAAGGAAGACAAGAAAAGTCTGCTCCAGGTGAGGCTTGAACTCACAACCTCGGCATAGCTCATCAGTTACTGCTTTATAAGTACCGCGCGCTGACCGATTGCGCCACTGGAGCAGCTGCTGGGCTGCAGCATTGCATATATGAAAAAAAAACAATCAGAAATTTAAAATGAAAAATTTGCTCCGAAATGTAACTATTTGATAAAACAGGATTTGTGTTGTTGCTTTTTCCACAGTTTGAAAATACATTTTTTACCAGATCACAATCTTTATGAAGAATCAATTGAGACATTTATCACACTGGCCAATGGGCATTTTTAAACTGAAACATCCTGTTGCTTCAGGAAGTGCACATGTGCATTGGCTGGGATGAACACACGCTCTGTTGCTATATTTTATATGCTGTATTTGTAATATCGTATTTTATTATTTAGCATGGTCACACTTCTTTCAATTAAAAGTAGCAATCTTTCTTTTTTGGACACTTTTGCAAGATCAAATTCAAACTGGTAGAAAGATTAGACAGACCATGCGCTGTTTCAGAGATAAGCAAACACCCCAGATGGGACTTGAACCCACAATCCCTGGCTTAGGAGGCCAGTGCCTTATCCATTAGGCCACTGGGGCTTCTCAAGGTAGTTCATGCCGTGGGTTCTATTTTCTGTAGCAGGCAATTATCCGTTTTAATTGCATTTTCAAAAATGGTCTTGTAAGTTTGTACTCCAACTTGAAAACAACCATAACCACGTGCTTCTTTCTTTTCTGCTGAGAGCCAAGGCTTCCTTTGTCATGTCCTTTTCATCATGTAGTCACTCCACATTATTGATGCCAATGAAGGAAATAATATTTGGCTCCCAGAAGCCTTAAAAAAACAATTTATCTTTTACATTTCCCTTTACAATATGGTACTAGATCATGGTAAAACTGGTGAGACTTTTGTAATATACAGCAAATTAAACAAGAAACCATAAAAAGTAAATATCTCTCGGAAACTTCCTTCTCAATCGTGCAAGTAGATCATGATGGAACTCGAGAAACTTTGGCTAACGCATTTGTTCAAAATAACAAAGGAAGACAAGAAAAGTCTGCTCCAGGTGAGGCTTGAACTCACAACCTCGGCATAGCTCATCAGTTACTGCTTTATAAGTACCGCGCGCTGACCGATTGCGCCACTGGAGCAGCTGCTGGGCTGCAGCATTGCATATATGAAAAAAAACCAATCAGAAATTTAAAATGAAAAATTTGCTCCGAAATGTAACTATTTGATAAAACAGGATTTGTGTTGTTGCTTTTTCCACAGTTTGAAAATACATTTTTTACCAGATCACAATCTTTATGAAGAATCAATTGAGACATTTATCACACTGGCCAATGGGCATTTTTAAACTGAAACATCCTGTTGCTTCAGGAAGTGCACATGTGCATTGGCTGGGATGAACACACGCTCTGTTGCTATATTTTATATGCTGTATTTGTAATATCGTATTTTATTATTTAGCATGGTCACACTTCTTTCAATTAAAAGTAGCAATCTTTCTTTTTTGGAGAATTTTGCAAGATCAAATTCAAACTGGTAGAAAGATTAGACAGACCATGCGCTGTTTCAGAGATAAGCAAACACCCCAGATGGGACTTGAACCCACAATCCCTGGCTTAGGAGGCCAGTGCCTTATCCATTAGGCCACTGGGGCTTCTCAAGGTAGTTCATGCCGTGGGTTCTATTTTCTGTAGCAGGCAATTATCCGTTTTAATTGCATTTTCAAAAATGGTCTTGTAAGTTTGTACTCCAACTTGAAAACAACCATAACCACGTGCTTCTTTCTTTTCTGCTGAGAGCCAAGGCTTCCTTTGTCATGTCCTTTTCATCATGTAGTCACTCCACATTATTGATGCCAATGAAGGAAATAATATTTGGCTCCCAGAAGCCTTAAAAAAACAATTTATCTTTTGCATTTCCCTTTACAATATGGTACTAGATCATGGTAAAACTGGTGAGACTTTTGTAATATACAGCAAATTAAACAAGAAACCATAAAAAGTAAATATCTCTCGGAAACTTCCTTCTCAATCGTGCAAGTAGATCATGATGGAACTCGAGAAACTTTGGCTAACGCATTTGTTCAAAATAACAAAGGAAGACAAGAAAAGTCTGCTCCAGGTGAGGCTTGAACTCACAACCTCGGCATAGCTCATCAGTTACTGCTTTATAAGTACCGCGCGCTGACCGATTGCGCCACTGGAGCAGCTGCTGGGCTGCAGCATTGCATATATGAAAAAAAAACAATCAGAAATTTAAAATGAAAAATTTGCTCCGAAATGTAACTATTTGATAAAACAGGATTTTTGTTGTTGCTTTTTCCACAGTTTGAAAATACATTTTTTACCAGATCACAATCTTTATGAAGAATCAATTGAGACATTTATCACACTGGCCAATGGGCATTTTTAAACTGAAACATCCTGTTGCTTCAGGAAGTGCACATGTGCATTGGCTGGGATGAACACACGCTCTGTTGCTATATTTTATATGCTGTATTTGTAATATCGTATTTTATTATTTAGCATGGTCACACTTCTTTCAATTAAAAGTAGCAATCTTTCTTTTTTGGAGAATTTTGCAAGATCAAATTCAAACTGGTAGAAAGATTAGACAGACCATGCGCTGTTTCAGAGATAAGCAAACACCCCAGATGGGACTTGAACCCACAATCCCTGGCTTAGGAGGCCAGTGCCTTATCCATTAGGCCACTGGGGCTTCTCAAGGTAGTTCATGCCGTGGGTTCTATTTTCTGTAGCAGGCAATTATCCGTTTTAATTGCATTTTCAAAAATGGTCTTGTAAGTTTGTACTCCAACTTGAAAACAACCATAACCACGTGCTTCTTTCTTTTCTGCTGAGAGCCAGGGCTTCCTTTGTCATGTCCTTTTCATCATGTAGTCACTCCACATTATTGATGCCAATGAAGGAAATAATATTTGGCTCCCAGAAGCCTTAAAAAAACAATTTATCTTTTACATTTCCCTTTACAATATGGTACTAGATCATGGTAAAACTGGTGAGACTTTTGTAATATACAGCAAATTAAACAAGAAACCATAAAAAGTAAATATCTCTCGGAAACTTCCTTCTCAATCGTGCAAGTAGATCATGATGGAACTCGAGAAACTTTGGCTAACGCATTTGTTCAAAATAACAAAGGAAGACAAGAAAAGTCTGCTCCAGGTGAGGCTTGAACTCACAACCTCGGCATAGCTCATCAGTTACTGCTTTATAAGTACCGCGCGCTGACCGATTGCGCCACTGGAGCAGCTGCTGGGCTGCAGCATTGCATATATGAAAAAAAAACAATCAGAAATTTAAAATGAAAAATTTGCTCCGAAATGTAACTATTTGATAAAACAGGATTTGTGTTGTTGCTTTTTCCACAGTTTGAAAATACATTTTTTACCAGATCACAATCTTTATGAAGAATCAATTGAGACATTTATCACACTGGCCAATGGGCATTTTCAAACTGAAACATCCTGTTGCTTCAGGAAGTGCACATGTGCATTGGCTGGGATGAACACACGCTCTGTTGCTATATTTTATATGCTGTATTTGTAATATCGTATTTTATTATTTAGCATGGTCACACTTCTTTCAATTAAAAGTAGCAATCTTTCTTTTTTGGAGAATTTTGCAAGATCAAATTCAAACTGGTAGAAAGATTAGACAGACCATGCGCTGTTTCAGAGATAAGCAAACACCCCAGATGGGACTTGAACCCACAATCCCTGGCTTAGGAGGCCAGTGCCTTATCCATTAGTCCACTGGGGATTCTCAAGGTAGTTCATGCCGTGGGTTCTATTTTCTGTAGCAGGCAATTATCCGTTTTAATTGCATTTTCAAAAATGGTCTTGTAAGTTTGTACTCCAACTTGAAAACAACCATAACCACGTGCTTCTTTCTTTTCTGCTGAGAGCCAAGGCTTCCTTTGTCATGTCCTTTTCATCATGTAGTCACTCCACATTATTGATGCCAATGAAGGAAATAATATTTGGCTCCCAGAAGCCTTAAAAAAACAATTTATCTTTTACATTTCCCTTTACAATATGGTACTAGATCATGGTAAAACTGGTGAGACTTTTGTAATATACAGCAAATTAAACAAGAAACCATAAAAAGTAAATATCTCTCGGAAACTTCCTTCTCAATCGTGCAAGTAGATCATGATGGAACTCGAGAAACTTTGGCTAACGCATTTGTTCAAAATAACAAAGGAAGACAAGAAAAGTCTGCTCCAGGTGAGGCTTGAACTCACAACCTCGGCATAGCTCATCAGTTACTGCTTTATAAGTACCGCGCGCTGACCGATTGCGCCACTGGAGCAGCTGCTGGGCTGCAGCATTGCATATATGAAAAAAAAACAATCAGAAATTTAAAATGAAAAATTTGCTCCGAAATGTAACTATTTGATAAAACAGGATTTGTGTTGTTGCTTTTTCCACAGTTTGAAAATACATTTTTTACCAGATCACAATCTTTATGAAGAATCAATTGAGACATTTATCACACTGGCCAATGGGCATTTTTAAACTGAAACATCCTGTTGCTTCAGGAAGTGCACATGTGTATTGGCTGGGATGAACACACGCTCTGTTGCTATATTTTATATGCTGTATTTGTAATATCGTATTTTATTATTTAGCATGGTCACACTTCTTTCAATTAAAAGTAGCAATCTTTCTTTTTTGGAGAATTTTGCAAGATCAAATTCAAACTGGTAGAAAGATTAGACAGACCATGCGCTGTTTCAGAGATAAGCAAACACCCCAGATGGGACTTGAACCCACAATCCCTGGCTTAGGAGGCCAGTGCCTTATCCATTAGGCCACTGGGGCTTCTCAAGGTAGTTCATGCCGTGGGTTCTATTTTCTGTAGCAGGCAATTATCCGTTTTAATTGCATTTTCAAAAATGGTCTTGTAAGTTTGTACTCCAACTTGAAAACAACCATAACCACGTGCTTCTTTCTTTTCTGCTGAGAGCCAGGGCTTCCTTTGTCATGTCCTTTTCATCATGTAGTCACTCCACATTATTGATGCCAATGAAGGAAATAATATTTGGCTCCCAGAAGCCTTAAAAAAACAATTTATCTTTTACATTTCCCTTTACAATATGGTACTAGATCATGGTAAAACTGGTGAGACTTTTGTAATATACAGCAAATTAAACAAGAAACCATAAAAAGTAAATATCTCTCGGAAACTTCCTTCTCAATCGTGCAAGTAGATCATGATGGAACTCGAGAAACTTTGGCTAACGCATTTGTTCAAAATAACAAAGGAAGACAAGAAAAGTCTGCTCCAGGTGAGGCTTGAACTCACAACCTCGGCATAGCTCATCAGTTACTGCTTTATAAGTACCGCGCGCTGACCGATTGCGCCACTGGAGCAGCTGCTGGGCTGCAGCATTGCATATATGAAAAAAAAACAATCAGAAATTTAAAATGAAAAATTTGCTCCGAAATGTAACTATTTGATAAAACAGGATTTGTGTTGTTGCTTTTTCCACAGTTTGAAAATACATTTTTTACCAGATCACAATCTTTATGAAGAATCAATTGAGACATTTATCACACTGGCCAATGGGCATTTTTAAACTGAAACATCCTGTTGCTTCAGGAAGTGCACATGTGCATTGGCTGGGATGAACACACGCTCTGTTGCTATATTTTATATGCTGTATTTGTAATATCGTATTTTATTATTTAGCATGGTCACACTTCTTTCAATTAAAAGTAGCAATCTTTCTTTTTTGGAGAATTTTGCAAGATCAAATTCAAACTGGTAGAAAGATTAGACAGACCATGCGCTGTTTCAGAGATAAGCAAACACCCCAGATGGGACTTGAACCCACAATCCCTGGCTTAGGAGGCCAGTGCCTTATCCATTAGGCCACTGGGGCTTCTCAAGGTAGTTCATGCCGTGGGTTCTATTTTCTGTAGCAGGCAATTATCCGTTTTAATTGCATTTTCAAAAATGGTCTTGTAAGTTTGTACTCCAACTTGAAAACAACCATAACCACGTGCTTCTTTCTTTTCTGCTGAGAGCCAGGGCTTCCTTTGTCATGTCCTTTTCATCATGTAGTCACTCCACATTATTG
Organism: Anomaloglossus baeobatrachus; assembly: GCF_048569485.1. Classification (NCBI taxonomy): domain Eukaryota; kingdom Metazoa; phylum Chordata; class Amphibia; order Anura; family Aromobatidae; genus Anomaloglossus; species Anomaloglossus baeobatrachus. The sequence goes on along the minus strand of NC_134356.1, from coordinate 611,138,368 downwards.
ATGCCAATGAAGGAAATAATATTTGGCTCCCAGAAGCCTTAAAAAAACAATTTATCTTTTACATTTCCCTTTACAATATGGTACTAGATCATGGTAAAACTGGTGAGACTTTTGTAATATACAGCAAATTAAACAAGAAACCATAAAAAGTAAATATCTCTCGGAAACTTCCTTCTCAATCGTGCAAGTAGATCATGATGGAACTCGAGAAACTTTGGCTAACGCATTTGTTCAAAATAACAAAGGAAGACAAGAAAAGTCTGCTCCAGGTGAGGCTTGAACTCACAACCTCAGCATAGCTCATCAGTTACTGCTTTATAAGTACCGCGCGCTGACCGATTGCGCCACTGGAGCAGCTGCTGGGCTGCAGCATTGCATATATGAAAAAAAAACAATCAGAAATTTAAAATGAAAAATTTGCTCCGAAATGTAACTATTTGATAAAACAGGATTTGTGTTGTTGCTTTTTCCACAGTTTGAAAATACATTTTTTACCAGATCATAATCTTTATGAAGAATCAATTGAGACATTTATCACACTGGCCAATGGGCATATTTAAACTGAAACATCCTGTTGCTTCAGGAAGTGCACATGTGCATTGGCTGGGATGAACACACGCTCTGTTGCTATATTTTATATGCTGTATTTGTAATATCGTATTTTATTATTTAGCATGGTCACACTTCTTTCAATTAAAAGTAGCAATCTTTCTTTTTTGGAGAATTTTGCAAGATCAAATTCAAACTGGTAGAAAGATTAGACAGACCATGCGCTGTTTCAGAGATAAGCAAACACCCCAGATGGGACTTGAACCCACAATCCCTGGCTTAGGAGGCCAGTGCCTTATCCATTAGGCCACTGGGGCTTCTCAAGGTAGTTCATGCCGTGGGTTCTATTTTCTGTAGCAGGCAATTATCCGTTTTAATTGCATTTTCAAAAATGGTCTTGTAAGTTTGTACTCCAACTTGAAAACAACCATAACCACGTGCTTCTTTCTTTTCTGCTGAGAGCCAGGGCTTCCTTTGTCATGTCCTTTTCATCATGTAGTCACTCCACATTATTGATGCCAATGAAGGAAATAATATTTGGCTCCCAGAAGCCTTAAAAAAACAATTTATCTTTTGCATTTCCCTTTACAATATGGTACTAGATCATGGTAAAACTGGTGAGACTTTTGTAATATACAGCAAATTAAACAAGCAACCATAAAAAGTAAATATCTCTCGGAAACTTCCTTCTCAATCGTGCAAGTAGATCATGATGGAACTCGAGAAACTTTGGCTAACGCATTTGTTCAAAATAACAAAGGAAGACAAGAAAAGTCTGCTCCAGGTGAGGCTTGAACTCACAACCTCGGCATAGCTCATCAGTTACTGCTTTATAAGTACTGCGCGCTGACCGATTGCGCCACTGGAGCAGCTGCTGAGCTGCAGCATTGCATATATGAAAAAAAAACAATCAGAAATTTAAAATGAAAAATTTGCTCCGAAATGTAACTATTTGATAAAACAGGATTTGTGTTGTTGCTTTTTCCACAGTTTGAAAATACATTTTTTACCAGATCACAATCTTTATGAAGAATCAATTGAGACATTTATCACACTGGCCAATGGGCATTTTTAAACTGAAACATCCTGTTGCTTCAGGAAGTGCACATGTGCATTGGCTGGGATGAACACACGCTCTGTTGCTATATTTTATATGCTGTATTTGTAATATCGTATTTTATTATTTAGCATGGTCACACTTCTTTCAATTAAAAGTAGCAATCTTTCTTTTTTGGAGACTTTTGCAAGATCAAATTCAAACTGGTAGAAAGATTAGACAGACCATGCGCTGTTTCAGAGATAAGCAAACACCCCAGATGGGACTTGAACCCACAATCCCTGGCTTAGGAGGCCAGTGCCTTATCCATTAGGCCACTGGGGCTTCTCAAGGTAGTTCATGCCGTGGGTTCTATTTTCTGTAGCAGGCAATTATCCGTTTTAATTGCATTTTCAAAAATGGTCTTGTAAGTTTGTACTCCAACTTGAAAACAACCATAACCACGTGCTTCTTTCTTTTCTGCTGAGAGCCAGGGCTTCCTTTGTCATGTCCTTTTCATCATGTAGTCACTCCACATTATTGATGCCAATGAAGGAAATAATATTTGGCTCCCAGAAGCCTTAAAAAAACAATTTATCTTTTACATTTCCCTTTACAATATGGTACTAGATCATGGTAAAACTGGTGAGACTTTTGTAATATACAGCAAATTAAACAAGAAACCATAAAAAGTAAATATCTCTCGGAAACTTCCTTCTCAATCGTGCAAGTAGATCATGATGGAACTCGAGAAACTTTGGCTAACGCATTTGTTCAAAATAACAAAGGAAGACAAGAAAAGTCTGCTCCAGGTGAGGCTTGAACTCACAACCTCGGCATAGCTCATCAGTTACTGCTTTATAAGTACCGCGCGCTGACCGATTGCGCCACTGGAGCAGCTGCTGGGCTGCAGCATTGCATATATGAAAAAAAAACAATCAGAAATTTAAAATGAAAAATTTGCTCCGAAATGTAACTATTTGATAAAACAGGATTTGTGTTGTTGCTTTTTCCACAGTTTGAAAATACATTTTTTACCAGATCACAATCTTTATGAAGAATCAATTGAGACATTTATCACACTGGCCAATGGGCATTTTTAAACTGAAACATCCTGTTGCTTCAGGAAGTGCACATGTGCATTGGCTGGGATGAACACACGCTCTGTTGCTATATTTTATATGCTGTATTTGTAATATCGTATTTTATTATTTAGCATGGTCACACTTCTTTCAATTAAAAGTCGCAATCTTTCTTTTTTGGAGAATTTTGCAAGCTCAAATTCAAACTGGTAGAAAGATTAGACAGACCATGCGCTGTTTCAGAGATAAGCAAACACCCCAGATGGGACTTGAACCCACAATCCCTGGCTAAGGAGGCCAGTGCCTTATCCATTAGGCCACTGGGGCTTCTCAAGGTAGTTCATGCCGTGGGTTCTATTTTCTGTAGCAGGCAATTATCCGTTTTAATTGCATTTTCAAAAATGGTCTTGTAAGTTTGTACTCCAACTTGAAAACAACCATAACCACGTGCTTCTTTCTTTTCTGCTGAGAGCCAAGGCTTCCTTTGTCATGTCCTTTTCATCATGTAGTCACTCCACATTATTGATGCCAATGAAGGAAATAATATTTGGCTCCCAGAAGCCTTAAAAAAACAATTTATCTTTTACATTTCCCTTTACAATATGGTACTAGATCATGGTAAAACTGGTGAGACTTTTGTAATATACAGCAAATTAAACAAGAAACCATAAAAAGTAAATATCTCTCGGAAACTTCCTTCTCAATCGTGCAAGTAGATCATGATGGAACTCGAGAAACTTTGGCTAACGCATTTGTTCAAAATAACAAAGGAAGACAAGAAAAGTCTGCTCCAGGTGAGGCTTGAACTCACAACCTCGGCATAGCTCATCAGTTACTGCTTTATAAGTACCGCGCGCTGACCGATTGCGCCACTGGAGCAGCTGCTGGGCTGCAGCATTGCATATATGAAAAAAAAACAATCAGAAATTTAAAATGAAAAATTTGCTCCGAAATGTAACTATTTGATAAAACAGGATTTGTGTTGTTGATTTTTCCACAGTTTGAAAATACATTTTTTACCAGATCACAATCTTTATGAAGAATCAATTGAGACATTTATCACACTGGCCAATGGGCATTTTTAAACTGAAACATCCTGTTGCTTCAGGAAGTGCACATGTGCATTGGCTGGGATGAACACACGCTCTGTTGCTATATTTTATATGCTGTATTTGTAATATCGTATTTTATTATTTAGCATGGTCACACTTCTTTCAATTAAAAGTAGCAATCTTTCTTTTTTGGAGAATTTTGCAAGATCAAATTCAAACTGGTAGAAAGATTAGACAGACCATGCGCTGTTTCAGAGATAATCAAACACCCCAGATGGGACTTGAACCCACAATCCCTGGCTTAGGAGGCCAGTGCCTTATCCATTAGGCCACTGGGGCTTCTCAAGGTAGTCCATGCCATGGGTTCTATTTTCTGTAGCAGGCAATTATCCGTTTTAATTGCATTTTCAAAAATGGTCTTGTAAGTTTGTACTCCAACTTGAAAACAACCATAACCACGTGCTTCTTTCTTTTCTGCTGAGAGCCAGGGCTTCCTTTGTCATGTCCTTTTCATCATGTAGTCACTCCACATTATTGATGCCAATGAAGGAAATAATATTTGGCTCCCAGAAGCCTTAAAAAAACAATTTATCTTTTACATTTCCCTTTACAATATGGTACTAGATCATGGTAAAACTGGTGAGACTTTTGTAATATACAGCAAATTAAACAAGAAACCATAAAAAGTAAATATCTCTCGGAAACTTCCTTCTCAATCGTGCAAGTAGATCATGATGGAACTCGAGAAACTTTGGCTAACGCATTTGTTCAAAATAACAAAGGAAGACAAGAAAAGTCTGCTCCAGGTGAGGCTTGAACTCACAACCTCGGCATAGCTCATCAGTTACTGCTTTATAAGTACCGCGCGCTGACCGATTGCGCCACTGGAGCAGCTGCTGGGCTGCAGCATTGCATATATGAAAAAAAAACAATCAGAAATTTAAAATGAAAAATTTGCTCCGAAATGTAACTATTTGATAAAACAGGATTTGTGTTGTTGCTTTTTCCACAGTTTGAAAATACATTTTTTACCAGATCACAATCTTTATGAAGAATCAATTGAGACATTTATCACACTGGCCAATGGGCATTTTTAAACTGAAACATCCTGTTGCTTCAGGAAGTGCACATGTGCATTGGCTGGGATGAACACACGCTCTGTTGCTATATTTTATATGCTGTATTTGTAATATCGTATTTTATTATTTAGCATGGTCACACTTCTTTCAATTAAAAGTAGCAATCTTTCTTTTTTGGAGAATTTTGCAAGATCAAATTCAAACTGGTAGAAAGATTAGACAGACCATGCGCTGTTTCAGAGATAAGCAAACACCCCAGATGGGACTTGAACCCACAATCCCTGGCTTAGGAGGCCAGTGCCTTATCCATTAGGCCACTGGGGCTTCTCAAGGTAGTTCATGCCGTGGGTTCTATTTTCTGTAGCAGGCAATTATCCGTTTTAATTGCATTTTCAAAAATGGTCTTGTAAGTTTGTACTCCAACTTGAAAACAACCATAACCACGTGCTTATTTCTTTTCTGCTGAGAGCCAAGGCTTCCTTTGTCATGTCCTTTTCATCATGTAGTCACTCCACATTATTGATGCCAATGAAGGAAATAATATTTGGCTCCCAGAAGCCTTAAAAAAACAATTTATCTTTTGCATTTCCCTTTACAATATGGTACTAGATCATGGTAAAACTGGTGAGACTTTTGTAATATACAGCAAATTAAACAAGAAACCATAAAAAGTAAATATCTCTCGGAAACTTCCTTCTCAATCGTGCAAGTAGATCATGATGGAACTCGAGAAACTTTGGCTAACGCATTTGTTCAAAATAAGAAAGGAAGACAAGAAAAGTCTGCTCCAGGTGAGGCTTGAACTCACAACCTCGGCATAGCTCATCAGTTACTGCTTTATAAGTACCGAGCGCTGACCGATTGCGCCACTGGAGCAGCTGCTGGGCTGCAGCATTGCATATATGAAAAAAAAACAATCAGAAATTTAAAATGAAAAATTTGCTCCGAAATGTAACTATTTGATAAAACAGGATTTGTGTTGTTGCTTTTTCCACAGTTTGAAAATACATTTTTTACCAGATCACAATCTTTATGAAGAATCAATTGAGACATTTATCACACTGGCCAATGGGCATTTTTAAACTGAAACATCCTGTTGCTTCAGGAAGTGCACATGTGCATTGGCTGGGATGAACACACGCTCTGTTGCTATATTTTATATGCTGTATTTGTAATATCGTATTTTATTATTTAGCATGGTCACACTTCTTTCAATTAAAAGTAGCAATCTTTCTTTTTTGGAGAATTTTGCAAGATCAAATTCAAACTGGTAGAAAGATTAGACAGACCATGCGCTGTTTCAGAGATAAGCAAACACCCCAGATGGGACTTGAACCCACAATCCCTGGCTTAGGAGGCCAGTGCCTTATCCATTAGGCCACTGGGGCTTCTCAAGGTAGTTCATGCCGTGGGTTCTATTTTCTGTAGCAGGCAATTATCCGTTTTAATTGCATTTTCAAAAATGGTCTTGTAAGTTTGTACTCCAACTTGAAAACAACCATAACCACGTGCTTCTTTCTTTTCTGCTGAGAGCCAAGGCTTCCTTTGTCATGTCCTTTTCATCATGTAGTCACTCCACATTATTGATGCCAATGAAGGAAATAATATTTGGCTCCCAGAAGCCTTAAAAAAACAATTTATCTTTTGCATTTCCCTTTACAATATGGTACTAGATCATGGTAAAACTGGTGAGACTTTTGTAATATACAGCAAATTAAACAAGAAACCATAAAAAGTAAATATCTCTCGGAAACTTCCTTCTCAATCGTGCAAGTAGATCATGATGGAACTCGAGAAACTTTGGCTAACGCATTTGTTCAAAATAACAAAGGAAGACAAGAAAAGTCTGCTCCAGGTGAGGCTTGAACTCACAACCTCGGCATAGCTCATCAGTTACTGCTTTATAAGTACCGCGCGCTGACCGATTGCGCCACTGGAGCAGCTGCTAGGCTGCAGCATTGCATATATGAAAAAAAAACAATCAGAAATTTAAAATGAAAAATTTGCTTCGAAATGTAACTATTTGATAAAACAGGATTTGTGTTGTTGCTTTTTCCACAGTTTGAAAATACATTTTTTCCCAGATCACAATCTTTATGAAGAATCAATTGAGACATTTATCACACTGGCCAATGGGCATTTTTAAACTGAAACATCCTGTTGCTTCAGGAAGTGCACATGTGCATTGGCTGGGATGAACACACGCTCTGTTGCTATATTTTATATGCTGTATTTGTAATATCGTATTTTATTATTTAGCATGGTCACACTTCTTTCAATTAAAAGTAGCAATCTTTCTTTTTTGGAGAATTTTGCAAGATCAAATTCAAACTGGTAGAAAGATTAGACAGACCATGCGCTGTTTCAGAGATAAGCAAACACCCCAGATGGGACTTGAACCCACAATCCCTGGCTTAGGAGGCCAGTGCCTTATCCATTAGGCCACTGGGGCTTCTCAAGGTAGTTCATGCCGTGGGTTCTATTTTCTGTAGCAGGCAATTATCCGTTTTAATTGCATTTTCAAAAATGGTCTTGTAAGTTTGTACTCCAACTTGAAAACAACCATAACCACGTGCTTCTTTCTTTTCTGCTGAGAGCCAAGGCTTCCTTTGTCATGTCCTTTTCATCATGTAGTCACTCCACATTATTGATGCCAATGAAGGAAATAATATTTGGCTCCCAGAAGCCTTAAAAAAACAATTTATCTTTTGCATTTCCCTTTACAATATGGTACTAGATCATGGTAAAACTGGTGAGACTTTTGTAATATACAGCAAATTAAACAAGAAACCATAAAAAGTAAATATCTCTCGGAAACTTCCTTCTCAATCGTGCAAGTAGATCATGATGGAACTCGAGAAACTTTGGCTAACGCATTTGTTCAAAATAACAAAGGAAGACAAGAAAAGTCTGCTCCAGGTGAGGCTTGAACTCACAACCTCGGCATAGCTCATCAGTTACTGCTTTATAAGTACCGCGCGCTGACCGATTGCGCCACTGGAGCAGCTGCTGGGCTGCAGCATTGCATATATGAAAAAAAAACAATCAGAAATTTAAAATGAAAAATTTGCTCCGAAATGTAACTATTTGATAAAACAGGATTTGTGTTGTTGCTTTTTCCACAGTTTGAAAATACATTTTTTACCAGATCACAATCTTTATGAAGAATCAATTGAGACATTTATCACACTGGCCAATGGGCATTTTTAAACTGAAACATCCTGTTGCTTCAGGAAGTGCACATGTGCATTGGCTGGGATGAACACACGCTCTGTTGCTATATTTTATATGCTGTATTTGTAATATCGTATTTTATTATTTAGCATGGTCACACTTCTTTCAATTAAAAGTAGCAATCTTTCTTTTTTGGAGAATTTTGCAAGATCAAATTCAAACTGGTAGAAAGATTAGACAGACCATGCGCTGTTTCAGAGATAAGCAAACACCCCAGATGGGACTTGAACCCACAATCCCTGGCTTAGGAGGCCAGTGCCTTATCCATTAGGCCACTGGGGCTTCTCAAGTTAGTTCATGCCGTGGGTTCTATTTTCTGTAGCAGGCAATTATCCGTTTTAATTGCATTTTCAAAAATGGTCTTGTAAGTTTGTACTCCAACTTGAAAACAACCATAACCACGTGCTTCTTTCTTTTCTGCTGAGAGCCAAGGCTTCCTTTGTCATGTCCTTTTCATCATGTAGTCACTCCACATTATTGATGCCAATGAAGGAAATAATATTTGGCTCCCAGAAGCCTTAAAAAAACAATTTATCTTTTACATTTCCCTTTACAATATGGTACTAGATCATGGTAAAACTGGTGAGACTTTTGTAATATACAGCAAATTAAACAAGAAACCATAAAAAGTAAATATCTCTCGGAAACTTCCTTCTCAATCGTGCAAGTAGATCATGATGGAACTCGAGAAACTTTGGCTAACGCATTTGTTCAAAATAACAAAGGAAGACAAGAAAAGTCTGCTCCAGGTGAGGCTTGAACTCACAACCTCGGCATAGCTCATCAGTTACTGCTTTATAAGTACCGCGCGCTGACCGATTGCGCCACTGGAGCAGCTGCTGGGCTGCAGCATTGCATATATGAAAAAAAAACAATCAGAAATTTAAAATGAAAAATTTGCTCCGAAATGTAACTATTTGATAAAACAGGATTTGTGTTGTTGCTTTTTCCACAGTTTGAAAATACATTTTTTACCAGATCACAATCTTTATGAAGAATCAATTGAGACATTTATCACACTGGCCAATGGGCATTTTTAAACTGAAACATCCTGTTGCTTCAGGAAGTGCACATGTGTATTGGCTGGGATGAACACACGCTCTGTTGCTATATTTTATATGCTGTATTTGTAATATCGTATTTTATTATTTAGCATGGTCACACTTCTTTCAATTAAAAGTAGCAATCTTTCTTTTTTGGAGAATTTTGCAAGATCAAATTCAAACTGGTAGAAAGATTAGACAGACCATGCGCTGTTTCAGAGATAAGCAAACACCCCAGATGGGACTTGAACCCACAATCCCTGGCTTAGGAGGCCAGTGCCTTATCCATTAGGCCACTGGGGCTTCTCAAGGTAGTTCATGCCGTGGGTTCTATTTTCTGTAGCAGGCAATTATCCGTTTTAATTGCATTTTCAAAAATGGTCTTGTAAGTTTGTACTCCAACTTGAAAACAACCATAACCACGTGCTTCTTTCTTTTCTGCTGAGAGCCAAGGCTTCCTTTGTCATGTCCTTTTCATCATGTAGTCACTCCACATTATTGATGCCAATGAAGGAAATAATATTTGGCTCCCAGAAGCCTTAAAAAAACAATTTATCTTTTACATTTCCCTTTACAATATGGTACTAGATCATGGTAAAACTGGTGAGACTTTTGTAATATACAGCAAATTAAACAAGAAACCATAAAAAGTAAATATCTCTCGGAAACTTCCTTCTCAATCGTGCAAGTAGATCATGATGGAACTCGAGAAACTTTGGCTAACGCATTTGTTCAAAATAACAAAGGAAGACAAGAAAAGTCTGCTCCAGGTGAGGCTTGAACTCACAACCTCGGCATAGCTCATCAGTTACTGCTTTATAAGTACCGCGCGCTGACCGATTGCGCCACTGGAGCAGCTGCTGGGCTGCAGCATTGCATATATGAAAAAAAAACAATCAGAAATTTAAAATGAAAAATTTGCTCCGAAATGTAACTATTTGATAAAACAGGATTTGTGTTGTTGCTTTTTCCACAGTTTGAAAATACATTTTTTACCAGATCACAATCTTTATGAAGAATCAATTGAGACATTTATCACACTGGCCAATGGGCATTTTTAAACTGAAACATCCTGTTGCTTCAGGAAGTGCACATGTGTATTGGCTGGGATGAACACACGCTCTGTTGCTATATTTTATATGCTGTATTTGTAATATCGTATTTTATTATTTAGCATGGTCACACTTCTTTCAATTAAAAGTAGCAATCTTTCTTTTTTGGAGAATTTTGCAAGATCAAATTCAAACTGGTAGAAAGATTAGACAGACCATGCGCTGTTTCAGAGATAAGCAAACACCCCAGATGGGACTTGAACCCACAATCCCTGGCTTAGGAGGCCAGTGCCTTATCCATTAGGCCACTGGGGCTTCTCAAGTTTGTTCATGCCGTGGGTTCTATTTTCTGTAGCAGGCAATTATCCGTTTTAATTGCATTTTCAAAAATGGTCTTGTAAGTTTGTACTCCAACTTGAAAACAACCATAACCACGTGCTTCTTTCTTTTCTGCTGAGAGCCAGGGCTTCCTTTGTCATGTCCTTTTCATCATGTAGTCACTCCACATTATTGATGCCAATGAAGGAAATAATATTTGGCTCCCAGAAGCCTTAAAAAAACAATTTATCTTTTACATTTCCCTTTACAATATGGTACTAGATCATGGTAAAACTGGTGAGACTTTTGTAATATACAGCAAATTAAACAAGAAACCATAAAAAGTAAATATCTCTCGGAAACTTCCTTCTCAATCGTGCAAGTAGATCATGATGGAACTCGAGAAACTTTGGCTAACGCATTTGTTCAAAATAACAAAGGAAGACAAGAAAAGTCTGCTCCAGGTGAGGCTTGAACTCACAACCTCGGCATAGCTCATCAGTTACTGCTTTATAAGTACCGCGCGCTGACCGATTGCGCCACTGGAGCAGCTGCTGGGCTGCAGCATTGCATATATGAAAAAAAAACAATCAGAAATTTAAAATGAAAAATTTGCTCCGAAATGTAACTATTTGATAAAACAGGATTTGTGTTGTTGCTTTTTCCACAGTTTGAAAATACATTTTTTACCAGATCACAATCTTTATGAAGAATCAATTGAGACATTTATCACACTGGCCAATGGGCATTTTTAAACTGAAACATCCTGTTGCTTCAGGAAGTGCACATGTGCATTGGCTGGGATGAACACACGCTCTGTTGCTATATTTTATATGCTGTATTTGTAATATCGTATTTTATTATTTAGCATGGTCACACTTCTTTCAATTAAAAGTAGCAATCTTTCTTTTTTGGAGAATTTTGCAAGATCAAATTCAAACTGGTAGAAAGATTAGACAGACCATGCGCTGTTTCAGAGATAAGCAAACACCCCAGATGGGACTTGAACCCACAATCCCTGGCTTAGGAGGCCAGTGCCTTATCCATTAGGCCACTGGGGCTTCTCAAGGTAGTTCATGCCGTGGGTTCTATTTTCTGTAGCAGGCAATTATCCGTTTTAATTGCATTTTCAAAAATGGTCTTGTAAGTTTGTACTCCAACTTGAAAACAACCATAACCACGTGCTTCTTTCTTTTCTGCTGAGAGCCAAGGCTTCCTTTGTCATGTCCTTTTCATCATGTAGTCACTCCACATTATTGATGCCAATGAAGGAAATAATATTTGGCTCCCAGAAGCCTTAAAAAAACAATTTATCTTTTGCATTTCCCTTTACAATATGGTACTAGATCATGGTAAAACTGGTGAGACTTTTGTAATATACAGCAAATTAAACAAGAAACCATAAAAAGTAAATATCTCTCGGAAACTTCCTTCTCAATCGTGCAAGTAGATCATGATGGAACTCGAGAAACTTTGGCTAACGCATTTGTTCAAAATAACAAAGGAAGACAAGAAAAGTCTGCTCCAGGTGAGGCTTGAACTCACAACCTCGGCATAGCTCATCAGTTACTGCTTTATAAGTACCGCGCGCTGACCGATTGCGCCACTGGAGCAGCTGCTGGGCTGCAGCATTGCATATATGAAAAAAAAACAATCAGAAATTTAAAATGAAAAATTTGCTCCGAAATGTAACTATTTGATAAAACAGGATTTGTGTTGTTGCTTTTTCCACAGTTTGAAAATACATTTTTTACCAGATCACAATCTTTATGAAGAATCAATTGAGACATTTATCACACTGGCCAATGGGCATTTTTAAACTGAAACATCCTGTTGCTTCAGGAAGTGCACATGTGCATTGGCTGGGATGAACACACGCTCTGTTGCTATATTTTATATGCTGTATTTGTAATATCGTATTTTATTATTTAGCATGGTCACACTTCTTTCAATTAAAAGTAGCAATCTTTCTTTTTTGGAGAATTTTGCAAGATCAAATTCAAACTGGTAGAAAGATTAGACAGACCATGCGCTGTTTCAGAGATAAGCAAACACCCCAGATGGGACTTGAACCCACAATCCCTGGCTTAGGAGGCCAGTGCCTTATCCATTAGGCCACTGGGGCTTCTCAAGGTAGTTCATGCCGTGGGTTCTATTTTCTGTAGCAGGCAATTATCCGTTTTAATTGCATTTTCAAAAATGGTCTTGTAAGTTTGTACTCCAACTTGAAAACAACCATAACCACGTGCTTCTTTCTTTTCTGCTGACAGCCAAGGCTTCCTTTGTCATGTCCTTTTCATCATGTAGTCACTCCACATTATTGATGCCAATGAAGGAAATAATATTTGGCTCCCAGAAGCCTTAAAAAAACAATTTATCTTTTACATTTCCCTTTACAATATGGTACTAGATCATGGTAAAACTGGTGAGACTTTTGTAATATACAGCAAATTAAACAAGAAACCATAAAAAGTAAATATCTCTCGGAAACTTCCTTCTCAATCGTGCAAGTAGATCATGATGGAACTCGAGAAACTTTGGCTAACGCATTTGTTCAAAATAACAAAGGAAGACAAGAAAAGTCTGCTCCAGGTGAGGCTTGAACTCACAACCTCGGCATAGCTCATCAGTTACTGCTTTATAAGTACCGCGCGCTGACCGATTGCGCCACTGGAGCAGCTGCTGGGCTGCAGCATTGCATATATGAAAAAAAAACAATCAGAAATTTAAAATGAAAAATTTGCTCCGAAATGTAACTATTTGATAAAACAGGATTTGTGTTGTTGCTTTTTCCACAGTTTGAAAATACATTTTTTACCAGATCACAATCTTTATGAAGAATCAATTGAGACATTTCTCACACTGGCCAATGGGCATTTTTAAACTGAAACATCCTGTTGCTTCAGGAAGTGCACATGTGTATTGGCTGGGATGAACACACGCTCTGTTGCTATATTTTATATGCTGTATTTGTAATATCGTATTTTATTATTTAGCATGGTCACACTTCTTTCAATTAAAAGTAGCAATCTTTCTTTTTTGGAGAATTTTGCAAGATCAAATTCAAACTGGTAGAAAGATTAGACAGACCATGCGCTGTTTCAGAGATAAGCAAACACCCCAGACGGGACTTGAACCCACAATCCCTGGCTTAGGAGGCCAGTGCCTTATCCATTAGGCCACTGGGGCTTCTCAAGGTAGTTCATGCCGTGGGTTCTATTTTCTGTAGCAGGCAATTATCCGTTTTAATTGCATTTTCAAAAATGGTCTTGTAAGTTTGTACTCCAACTTGAAAACAACCATAACCACGTGCTTCTTTCTTTTCTGCTGAGAGCCAGGGCTTCCTTTGTCATGTCCTTTTCATCATGTAGTCACTCCACATTATTGATGCCAATGAAGGAAATAATATTTGGCTCCCAGAAGCCTTAAAAAAACAATTTATCTTTTACATTTCCCTTTACAATATGGTACTAGATCATGGTAAAACTGGTGAGACTTTTGTAATATACAGCAAATTAAACAAGAAACCATAAAAAGTAAATATCTCTCGGAAACTTCCTTCTCAATCGTGCAAGTAGATCATGATGGAACTCGAGAAACTTTGGCTAACGCATTTGTTCAAAATAACAAAGGAAGACAAGAAAAGTCTGCTCCAGGTGAGGCTTGAACTCACAACCTCGGCATAGCTCATCAGTTACTGCTTTATAAGTACCGCGCGCTGACCGATTGCGCCACTGGAGCAGCTGCTGGGCTGCAGCATTGCATATATGAAAAAAAAACAATCAGAAATTTAAAATGAAAAATTTGCTCCGAAATGTAACTATTTGATAAAACAGGATTTGTGTTGTTGCTTTTTCCACAGTTTGAAAATACATTTTTTACCAGATCACAATCTTTATGAAGAATCAATTGAGACATTTATCACACTGGCCAATGGGCATTTTTAAACTGAAACATCCTGTTGCTTCAGGAAGTGCACATGTGTATTGGCTGGGATGAACACACGCTCTGTTGCTATATTTTATATGCTGTATTTGTAATATCGTATTTTATTATTTAGCATGGTCACACTTCTTTCAATTAAAAGTAGCAATCTTTCTTTTTTGGAGAATTTTGCAAGATCAAATTCAAACTGGTAGAAAGATTAGACAGACCATGCGCTGTTTCAGAGATAAGCAAACACCCCAGATGGGACTTGAACCCACAATCCCTGGCTTAGGAGGCCAGTGCCTTATCCATTAGGCCACTGGGGCTTCTCAAGGTAGTTCATGCCGTGGGTTCTATTTTCTGTAGCAGGCAATTATCCGTTTTAATTGCATTTTCAAAAATGGTCTTGTAAGTTTGTACTCCAACTTGAAAACAACCATAACCACGTGCTTCTTTCTTTTCTGCTGAGAGCCAGGGCTTCCTTTGTCATGTCCTTTTCATCATGTAGTCACTCCACATTATTGATGCCAATGAAGGAAATAATATTTGGCTCCCAGAAGCCTTAAAAAAACAATTTATCTTTTACATTTCCCTTTACAATATGGTACTAGATCATGGTAAAACTGGTGAGACTTTTGTAATATACAGCAAATTAAACAAGAAACCATAAAAAGTAAATATCTCTCGGAAACTTCCTTCTCAATCGTGCAAGTAGATCATGATGGAACTCGAGAAACTTTGGCTAACGCATTTGTTCAAAATAACAAAGGAAGACAAGAAAAGTCTGCTCCAGGTGAGGCTTGAACTCACAACCTCGGCATAGCTCATCAGTTACTGCTTTATAAGTACCGCGCGCTGACCGATTGCGCCACTGGAGCAGCTGCTGGGCTGCAGCATTGCATATATGAAAAAAAAACAATCAGAAATTTAAAATGAAAAATTTGCTCCGAAATGTAACTATTTGATAAAACAGGATTTGTGTTGTTGCTTTTTCCACAGTTTGAAAATACATTTTTTACCAGATCACAATCTTTATGAAGAATCAATTGAGACATTTATCACACTGGCCAATGGGCATTTTTAAACTGAAACATCCTGTTGCTTCAGGAAGTGCACATGTGCATTGGCTGGGATGAACACACGCTCTGTTGCTATATTTTATATGCTGTATTTGTAATATCGTATTTTATTATTTAGCATGGTCACACTTCTTTCAATTAAAAGTAGCAATCTTTCTTTTTTGGAGAATTTTGCAAGATCAAATTCAAACTGGTAGAAAGATTAGACAGACCATGCGCTGTTTCAGAGATAAGCAAACACCCCAGATGGGACTTGAACCCACAATCCCTGGCTTAGGAGGCCAGTGCCTTATCCATTAGGCCACTGGGGCTTCTCAAGGTAGTTCATGCCGTGGGTTCTATTTTCTGTAGCAGGCAATTATCCGTTTTAATTGCATTTTCAAAAATGGTCTTGTAAGTTTGTACTCCAACTTGAAAACAACCATAACCACGTGCTTCTTTCTTTTCTGCTGAGAGCCAAGGCTTCCTTTGTCATGTCCTTTTCATCATGTAGTCACTCCACATTATTGATGCCAATGAAGGAAATAATATTTGGCTCCCAGAAGCCTTAAAAAAACAATTTATCTTTTGCATTTCCCTTTACAATATGGTACTAGATCATGGTAAAACTGGTGAGACTTTTGTAATATACAGCAAATTAAACAAGAAACCATAAAAAGTAAATATCTCTCGGAAACTTCCTTCTCAATCGTGCAAGTAGATCATGATGGAACTCGAGAAACTTTGGCTAACGCATTTGTTCAAAATAACAAAGGAAGACAAGAAAAGTCTGCTCCAGGTGAGGCTTGAACTCACAACCTCGGCATAGCTCATCAGTTACTGCTTTATAAGTACCGCGCGCTGACCGATTGCGCCACTGGAGCAGCTGCTGGGCTGCAGCATTGCATATATGAAAAAAAAACAATCAGAAATTTAAAATGAAAAATTTGCTCCGAAATGTAACTATTTGATAAAACAGGATTTGTGTTGTTGCTTTTTCCACAGTTTGAAAATACATTTTTTACCAGATCACAATCTTTATGAAGAATCAATTGAGACATTTATCACACTGGCCAATGGGCATTTTTAAACTGAAACATCCTGTTGCTTCAGGAAGTGCACATGTGCATTGGCTGGGATGAACACACGCTCTGTTGCTATATTTTATATGCTGTATTTGTAATATCGTATTTTATTATTTAGCATGGTCACACTTCTTTCAATTAAAAGTAGCAATCTTTCTTTTTTGGAGAATTTTGCAAGATCAAATTCAAACTGGTAGAAAGATTAGACAGACCATGCGCTGTTTCAGAGATAAGCAAACACCCCAGATGGGACTTGAACCCACAATCCCTGGCTTAGGAGGCCAGTGCCTTATCCATTAGGCCACTGGGGCTTCTCAAGTTAGTTCATGCCGTGGGTTCTATTTTCTGTAGCAGGCAATTATCCGTTTTAATTGCATTTTCAAAAATGGTCTTGTAAGTTTGTACTCCAACTTGAAAACAACCATAACCACGTGCTTCTTTCTTTTCTGCTGAGAGCCAAGGCTTCCTTTGTCATGTCCTTTTCATCATGTAGTCACTCCACATTATTGATGCCAATGAAGGAAATAATATTTGGCTCCCAGAAGCCTTAAAAAAACAATTTATCTTTTACATTTCCCTTTACAATATGGTACTAGATCATGGTAAAACTGGTGAGACTTTTGTAATATACAGCAAATTAAACAAGAAACCATAAAAAGTAAATATCTCTCGGAAACTTCCTTCTCAATCGTGCAAGTAGATCATGATGGAACTCGAGAAACTTTGGCTAACGCATTTGTTCAAAATAACAAAGGAAGACAAGAAAAGTCTGCTCCAGGTGAGGCTTGAACTCACAACCTCGGCATAGCTCATCAGTTACTGCTTTATAAGTACCGCGCGCTGACCGATTGCGCCACTGGAGCAGCTGCTGGGCTGCAGCATTGCATATATGAAAAAAAAACAATCAGAAATTTAAAATGAAAAATTTGCTCCGAAATGTAACTATTTGATAAAACAGGATTTGTGTTGTTGCTTTTTCCACAGTTTGAAAATACATTTTTTACCAGATCACAATCTTTATGAAGAATCAATTGAGACATTTATCACACTGGCCAATGGGCATTTTTAAACTGAAACATCCTGTTGCTTCAGGAAGTGCACATGTGTATTGGCTGGGATGAACACACGCTCTGTTGCTATATTTTATATGCTGTATTTGTAATATCGTATTTTATTATTTAGCATGGTCACACTTCTTTCAATTAAAAGTAGCAATCTTTCTTTTTTGGAGAATTTTGCAAGATCAAATTCAAACTGGTAGAAAGATTAGACAGACCATGCGCTGTTTCAGAGATAAGCAAACACCCCAGATGGGACTTGAACCCACAATCCCTGGCTTAGGAGGCCAGTGCCTTATCCATTAGGCCACTGGGGCTTCTCAAGGTAGTTCATGCCGTGGGTTCTATTTTCTGTAGCAGGCAATTATCCGTTTTAATTGCATTTTCAAAAATGGTCTTGTAAGTTTGTACTCCAACTTGAAAACAACCATAACCACGTGCTTCTTTCTTTTCTGCTGAGAGCCAAGGCTTCCTTTGTCATGTCCTTTTCATCATGTAGTCACTCCACATTATTGATGCCAATGAAGGAAATAATATTTGGCTCCCAGAAGCCTTAAAAAAACAATTTATCTTTTACATTTCCCTTTACAATATGGTACTAGATCATGGTAAAACTGGTGAGACTTTTGTAATATACAGCAAATTAAACAAGAAACCATAAAAAGTAAATATCTCTCGGAAACTTCCTTCTCAATCGTGCAAGTAGATCATGATGGAACTCGAGAAACTTTGGCTAACGCATTTGTTCAAAATAACAAAGGAAGACAAGAAAAGTCTGCTCCAGGTGAGGCTTGAACTCACAACCTCGGCATAGCTCATCAGTTACTGCTTTATAAGTACCGCGCGCTGACCGATTGCGCCACTGGAGCAGCTGCTGGGCTGCAGCATTGCATATATGAAAAAAAAACAATCAGAAATTTAAAATGAAAAATTTGCTCCGAAATGTAACTATTTGATAAAACAGGATTTGTGTTGTTGCTTTTTCCACAGTTTGAAAATACATTTTTTACCAGATCACAATCTTTATGAAGAATCAATTGAGACATTTATCACACTGGCCAATGGGCATTTTTAAACTGAAACATCCTGTTGCTTCAGGAAGTGCACATGTGTATTGGCTGGGATGAACACACGCTCTGTTGCTATATTTTATATGCTGTATTTGTAATATCGTATTTTATTATTTAGCATGGTCACACTTCTTTCAATTAAAAGTAGCAATCTTTCTTTTTTGGAGAATTTTGCAAGATCAAATTCAAACTGGTAGAAAGATTAGACAGACCATGCGCTGTTTCAGAGATAAGCAAACACCCCAGATGGGACTTGAACCCACAATCCCTGGCTTAGGAGGCCAGTGCCTTATCCATTAGGCCACTGGGGCTTCTCAAGTTTGTTCATGCCGTGGGTTCTATTTTCTGTAGCAGGCAATTATCCGTTTTAATTGCATTTTCAAAAATGGTCTTGTAAGTTTGTACTCCAACTTGAAAACAACCATAACCACGTGCTTCTTTCTTTTCTGCTGAGAGCCAGGGCTTCCTTTGTCATGTCCTTTTCATCATGTAGTCACTCCACATTATTGATGCCAATGAAGGAAATAATATTTGGCTCCCAGAAGCCTTAAAAAAACAATTTATCTTTTACATTTCCCTTTACAATATGGTACTAGATCATGGTAAAACTGGTGAGACTTTTGTAATATACAGCAAATTAAACAAGAAACCATAAAAAGTAAATATCTCTCGGAAACTTCCTTCTCAATCGTGCAAGTAGATCATGATGGAACTCGAGAAACTTTGGCTAACGCATTTGTTCAAAATAACAAAGGAAGACAAGAAAAGTCTGCTCCAGGTGAGGCTTGAACTCACAACCTCGGCATAGCTCATCAGTTACTGCTTTATAAGTACCGCGCGCTGACCGATTGCGCCACTGGAGCAGCTGCTGGGCTGCAGCATTGCATATATGAAAAAAAAACAATCAGAAATTTAAAATGAAAAATTTGCTCCGAAATGTAACTATTTGATAAAACAGGATTTGTGTTGTTGCTTTTTCCACAGTTTGAAAATACATTTTTTACCAGATCACAATCTTTATGAAGAATCAATTGAGACATTTATCACACTGGCCAATGGGCATTTTTAAACTGAAACATCCTGTTGCTTCAGGAAGTGCACATGTGCATTGGCTGGGATGAACACACGCTCTGTTGCTATATTTTATATGCTGTATTTGTAATATCGTATTTTATTATTTAGCATGGTCACACTTCTTTCAATTAAAAGTAGCAATCTTTCTTTTTTGGAGAATTTTGCAAGATCAAATTCAAACTGGTAGAAAGATTAGACAGACCATGCGCTGTTTCAGAGATAAGCAAACACCCCAGATGGGACTTGAACCCACAATCCCTGGCTTAGGAGGCCAGTGCCTTATCCATTAGGCCACTGGGGCTTCTCAAGGTAGTTCATGCCGTGGGTTCTATTTTCTGTAGCAGGCAATTATCCGTTTTAATTGCATTTTCAAAAATGGTCTTGTAAGTTTGTACTCCAACTTGAAAACAACCATAACCACGTGCTTCTTTCTTTTCTGCTGAGAGCCAGGGCTTCCTTTGTCATGTCCTTTTCATCATGTAGTCACTCCACATTATTGATGCCAATGAAGGAAATAATATTTGGCTCCCAGAAGCCTTAAAAAAACAATTTATCTTTTACATTTCCCTTTACAATATGGTACTAGATCATGGTAAAACTGGTGAGACTTTTGTAATAAACAGCAAATTAAACAAGAAACCATAAAAAGTAAATATCTCTCGGAAACTTCCTTCTCAATCGTGCAAGTAGATCATGATGGAACTCGAGAAACTTTGGCTAACGCATTTGTTCAAAATAACAAAGGAAGACAAGAAAAGTCTGCTCCAGGTGAGGCTTGAACTCACAACCTCAGCATAGCTCATCAGTTACTGCTTTATAAGTACCGCGCGCTGACCGATTGCGCCACTGGAGCAGCTGCTGGGCTGCAGCATTGCATATATGAAAAAAAAACAATCAGAAATTTAAAATGAAAAATTTGCTCCGAAATGTAACTATTTGATAAAACAGGATTTGTGTTGTTGCTTTTTCCACAGTTTGAAAATACATTTTTTACCAGATCATAATCTTTATGAAGAATCAATTGAGACATTTATCACACTGGCCAATGGGCATATTTAAACTGAAACATCCTGTTGCTTCAGGAAGTGCACATGTGCATTGGCTGGGATGAACACACGCTCTGTTGCTATATTTTATATGCTGTATTTGTAATATCGTATTTTATTATTTAGCATGGTCACACTTCTTTCAATTAAAAGTAGCAATCTTTCTTTTTTGGAGAATTTTGCAAGATCAAATTCAAACTGGTAGAAAGATTAGACAGACCATGCGCTGTTTCAGAGATAAGCAAACACCCCAGATGGGACTTGAACCCACAATCCCTGGCTTAGGAGGCCAGTGCCTTATCCATTAGGCCACTGGGGCTTCTCAAGGTAGTTCATGCCGTGGGTTCTATTTTCTGTAGCAGGCAATTATCCGTTTTAATTGCATTTTCAAAAATGGTCTTGTAAGTTTGTACTCCAACTTGAAAACAACCATAACCACGTGCTTCTTTCTTTTCTGCTGAGAGCCAGGGCTTCCTTTGTCATGTCCTTTTCATCATGTAGTCACTCCACATTATTGATGCCAATGAAGGAAATAATATTTGGCTCCCAGAAGCCTTAAAAAAACAATTTATCTTTTGCATTTCCCTTTACAATATGGTACTAGATCATGGTAAAACTGGTGAGACTTTTGTAATATACAGCAAATTAAACAAGCAACCATAAAAAGTAAATATCTCTCGGAAACTTCCTTCTCAATCGTGCAAGTAGATCATGATGGAACTCGAGAAACTTTGGCTAACGCATTTGTTCAAAATAACAAAGGAAGACAAGAAAAGTCTGCTCCAGGTGAGGCTTGAACTCACAACCTCGGCATAGCTCATCAGTTACTGCTTTATAAGTACTGCGCGCTGACCGATTGCGCCACTGGAGCAGCTGCTGAGCTGCAGCATTGCATATATGAAAAAAAAACAATCAGAAATTTAAAATGAAAAATTTGCTCCGAAATGTAACTATTTGATAAAACAGGATTTGTGTTGTTGCTTTTTCCACAGTTTGAAAATACATTTTTTACCAGATCACAATCTTTATGAAGAATCAATTGAGACATTTATCACACTGGCCAATGGGCATTTTTAAACTGAAACATCCTGTTGCTTCAGGAAGTGCACATGTGCATTGGCTGGGATGAACACACGCTCTGTTGCTATATTTTATATGCTGTATTTGTAATATCGTATTTTATTATTTAGCATGGTCACACTTCTTTCAATTAAAAGTAGCAATCTTTCTTTTTTGGAGACTTTTGCAAGATCAAATTCAAACTGGTAGAAAGATTAGACAGACCATGCGCTGTTTCAGAGATAAGCAAACACCCCAGATGGGACTTGAACCCACAATCCCTGGCTTAGGAGGCCAGTGCCTTATCCATTAGGCCACTGGGGCTTCTCAAGGTAGCTCATGCCGTGGGTTCTATTTTCTGTAGCAGGCAATTATCCGTTTTAATTGCATTTTCAAAAATGGTCTTGTAAGTTTGTACTCCAACTTGAAAACAACCATAACCACGTGCTTCTTTCTTTTCTGCTGAGAGCCAGGGCTTCCTTTGTCATGTCCTTTTCATCATGTAGTCACTCCACATTATTGATGCCAATGAAGGAAATAATATTTGGCTCCCAGAAGCCTTAAAAAAACAATTTATCTTTTACATTTCCCTTTACAATATGGTACTAGATCATGGTAAAACTGGTGAGACTTTTGTAATATACAGCAAATTAAACAAGAAACCATAAAAAGTAAATATCTCTCGGAAACTTCCTTCTCAATCGTGCAAGTAGATCATGATGGAACTCGAGAAACTTTGGCTAACGCATTTGTTCAAAATAACAAAGGAAGACAAGAAAAGTCTGCTCCAGGTGAGGCTTGAACTCACAACCTCGGCATAGCTCATCAGTTACTGCTTTATAAGTACCGCGCGCTGACCGATTGCGCCACTGGAGCAGCTGCTGGGCTGCAGCATTGCATATATGAAAAAAAAACAATCAGAAATTTAAAATGAAAAATTTGCTCCGAAATGTAACTATTTGATAAAACAGGATTTGTGTTGTTGCTTTTTCCACAGTTTGAAAATACATTTTTTACCAGATCACAATCTTTATGAAGAATCAATTGAGACATTTATCACACTGGCCAATGGGCATTTTTAAACTGAAACATCCTGTTGCTTCAGGAAGTGCACATGTGCATTGGCTGGGATGAACACACGCTCTGTTGCTATATTTTATATGCTGTATTTGTAATATCGTATTTTATTATTTAGCATGGTCACACTTCTTTCAATTAAAAGTAGCAATCTTTCTTTTTTGGAGAATTTTGCAAGCTCAAATTCAAACTGGTAGAAAGATTAGACAGACCATGCGCTGTTTCAGAGATAAGCAAACACCCCAGATGGGACTTGAACCCACAATCCCTGGCTTAGGAGCGAAGTGCCTTATCCATTAGGCCACTGGAGCTTCTCAAGGTAGTTCATGCCGTGGGTTCTATTTTCTGTAGCAGGCAATTATCCGTTTTAATTGCATTTTCAAAAATGGTCTTGTAAGTTTGTACTCCAACTTGAAAACAACCATAACCACGTGCTTCTTTCTTTTCTGCTGAGAGCCAAGGCTTCCTTTGTCATGTCCTTTTCATCATGTAGTCACTCCACATTATTGATGCCAATGAAGGAAATAATATTTGGCTCCCAGAAGCCTTAAAAAAACAATTTATCTTTTACATTTCCCTTTACAATATGGTACTAGATCATGGTAAAACTGGTGAGACTTTTGTAATATACAGCAAATTAAACAAGAAACCATAAAAAGTAAATATCTCTCGGAAACTTCCTTCTCAATCGTGCAAGTAGATCATGATGGAACTCGAGAAACTTTGGCTAACGCATTTGTTCAAAATAACAAAGGAAGACAAGAAAAGTCTGCTCCAGGTGAGGCTTGAACTCACAACCTCGGCATAGCTCATCAGTTACTGCTTTATAAGTACCGCGCGCTGACCGATTGCGCCACTGGAGCAGCTGCTGGGCTGCAACATTGCATATATGAAAAAAAAACAATCAGAAATTTAAAATGAAAAATTTGCTCCGAAATGTAACTATTTGATAAAACAGGATTTGTGTTGTTGATTTTTCCACAGTTTGAAAATACATTTTTTACCAGATCACAATCTTTATGAAGAATCAATTGAGACATTTATCACACTGGCCAATGGGCATTTTTAAACTGAAACATCCTGTTGCTTCAGGAAGTGCACATGTGCATTGGCTGGGATGAACACACGCTCTGTTGCTATATTTTATATGCTGTATTTGTAATATCGTATTTTATTATTTAGCATGGTCACACTTCTTTCAATTAAAAGTAGCAATCTTTCTTTTTTGGAGAATTTTGCAAGATCAAATTCAAACTGGTAGAAAGATTAGACAGACCATGCGCTGTTTCAGAGATAAGCAAACACCCCAGATGGGACTTGAACCCACAATCCCTGGCTTAGGAGGCCAGTGCCTTATCCATTAGGCCACTGGGGCTTCTCAAGGTAGTTCATGCCGTGGGTTCTATTTTCTGTAGCAGGCAATTATCCGTTTTAATTGCATTTTCAAAAATGGTCTTGTAAGTTTGTACTCCAACTTGAAAACAACCATAACCACGTGCTTCTTTCTTTTCTGCTGAGAGCCAGGGCTTCCTTTGTCATGTCCTTTTCATCATGTAGTCACTCCACATTATTGATGCCAATGAAGGAAATAATATTTGGCTCCCAGAAGCCTTAAAAAAACAATTTATCTTTTACATTTCCCTTTACAATATGGTACTAGATCATGGTAAAACTGGTGAGACTTTTGTAATATACAGCAAACTAAACAAGAAACCATAAAAAGTAAATATCTCTCGGAAACTTCCTTCTCAATCGTGCAAGTAGATCATGATGGAACTCGAGAAACTTTGGCTAACGCATTTGTTCAAAATAACAAAGGAAGACAAGAAAAGTCTGCTCCAGGTGAGGCTTGAACTCACAACCTCAGCATAGCTCATCAGTTACTGCTTTATAAGTACCGCGCGCTGACCGATTGCGCCACTGGAGCAGCTGCTGGGCTGCAGCATTGCATATATGAAAAAAAAACAATCAGAAATTTAAAATGAAAAATTTGCTCCGAAATGTAACTATTTGATAAAACAGGATTTGTGTTGTTGCTTTTTCCACAGTTTGAAAATACATTTTTTACCAGATCACAATCTTTATGAAGAATCAATTGAGACATTTATCACACTGGCCAATGGGCATATTTAAACTGAAACATCCTGTTGCTTCAGGAAGTGCACATGTGCATTGGCTGGGATGAACACACGCTCTGTTGCTATATTTTATATGCTGTATTTGTAATATCGTATTTTATTATTTAGCATGGTCACACTTCTTTCAATTAAAAGTAGCAATCTTTCTTTTTTTGAGAATTTTGCAAGATCAAATTCAAACTGGTAGAAAGATTAGACAGACCATGCGCTGTTTCAGAGATAAGCAAACACCCCAGATGGGACTTGAACCCACAATCCCTGGCTTAGGAGGCCAGTGCCTTATCCATTAGGCCACTGGGGCTTCTCAAGGTAGTTCATGCCGTGGGTTCTATTTTCTGTAGCAGGCAATTATCCGTTTTAATTGCATTTTCAAAAATGGTCTTGTAAGTTTGTACTCCAACTTGAAAACAACCATAACCACGTGCTTCTTTCTTTTCTGCTGAGAGCCAAGGCTTCCTTTGTCATGTCCTTTTCATCATGTAGTCACTCCACATTATTGATGCCAATGAAGGAAATAATATTTGGCTCCCAGAAGCCTTAAAAAAACAATTTATCTTTTACATTTCCCTTTACAATATGGTACTAGATCATGGTAAAACTGGTGAGACTTTTGTAATATACAGCAAATTAAACAAGAAACCATAAAAAGTAAATATCTCTCGGAAACTTCCTTCTCAATCGTGCAAGTAGATCATGATGGAACTCGAGAAACTTTGGCTAACGCATTTGTTCAAAATAACAAAGGAAGACAAGAAAAGTCTGCTCCAGGTGAGGCTTGAACTCACAACCTCGGCATAGCTCATCAGTTACTGCTTTATAAGTACCGCGCGCTGACCGATTGCGCCACTGGAGCAGCTGCTGGGCTGCAACATTGCATATATGAAAAAAAAACAATCAGAAATTTAAAATGAAAAATTTGCTCCGAAATGTAACTATTTGATAAAACAGGATTTGTGTTGTTGATTTTTCCACAGTTTGAAAATACATTTTTTACCAGATCACAATCTTTATGAAGAATCAATTGAGACATTTATCACACTGGCCAATGGGCATTTTTAAACTGAAACATCCTGTTGCTTCAGGAAGTGCACATGTGCATTGGCTGGGATGAACACACGCTCTGTTGCTATATTTTATATGCTGTATTTGTAATATCGTATTTTATTATTTAGCATGGTCACACTTCTTTCAATTAAAAGTAGCAATCTTTCTTTTTTGGAGAATTTTGCAAGATCAAATTCAAACTGGTAGAAAGATTAGACAGACCATGCGCTGTTTCAGAGATAAGCAAACACCCCAGATGGGACTTGAACCCACAATCCCTGGCTTAGGAGGCCAGTGCCTTATCCATTAGGCCACTGGGGCTTCTCAAGGTAGTTCATGCCGTGGGTTCTATTTTCTGTAGCAGGCAATTATCCGTTTTAATTGCATTTTCAAAAATGGTCTTGTAAGTTTGTACTCCAACTTGAAAACAACCATAACCACGTGCTTCTTTCTTTTCTGCTGAGAGCCAGGGCTTCCTTTGTCATGTCCTTTTCATCATGTAGTCACTCCACATTATTGATGCCAATGAAGGAAATAATATTTGGCTCCCAGAAGCCTTAAAAAAACAATTTATCTTTTACATTTCCCTTTACAATATGGTACTAGATCATGGTAAAACTGGTGAGACTTTTGTAATATACAGCAAACTAAACAAGAAACCATAAAAAGTAAATATCTCTCGGAAACTTCCTTCTCAATCGTGCAAGTAGATCATGATGGAACTCGAGAAACTTTGGCTAACGCATTTGTTCAAAATAACAAAGGAAGACAAGAAAAGTCTGCTCCAGGTGAGGCTTGAACTCACAACCTCAGCATAGCTCATCAGTTACTGCTTTATAAGTACCGCGCGCTGACCGATTGCGCCACTGGAGCAGCTGCTGGGCTGCAGCATTGCATATATGAAAAAAAAACAATCAGAAATTTAAAATGAAAAATTTGCTCCGAAATGTAACTATTTGATAAAACAGGATTTGTGTTGTTGCTTTTTCCACAGTTTGAAAATACATTTTTTACCAGATCACAATCTTTATGAAGAATCAATTGAGACATTTATCACACTGGCCAATGGGCATATTTAAACTGAAACATCCTGTTGCTTCAGGAAGTGCACATGTGCATTGGCTGGGATGAACACACGCTCTGTTGCTATATTTTATATGCTGTATTTGTAATATCGTATTTTATTATTTAGCATGGTCACACTTCTTTCAATTAAAAGTAGCAATCTTTCTTTTTTTGAGAATTTTGCAAGATCAAATTCAAACTGGTAGAAAGATTAGACAGACCATGCGCTGTTTCAGAGATAAGCAAACACCCCAGATGGGACTTGAACCCACAATCCCTGGCTTAGGAGGCCAGTGCCTTATCCATTAGGCCACTGGGGCTTCTCAAGGTAGTTCATGCCGTGGGTTCTATTTTCTGTAGCAGGCAATTATCCGTTTTAATTGCATTTTCAAAAATGGTCTTGTAAGTTTGTACTCCAACTTGAAAACAACCATAACCACGTGCTTCTTTCTTTTCTGCTGAGAGCCAGGGCTTCCTTTGTCATGTCCTTTTCATCATGTAGTCACTCCACATTATTGATGCCAATGAAGGAAATAATATTTGGCTCCCAGAAGCCTTAAAAAAACAATTTATCTTTTGCATTTCCCTTTACAATATGGTACTAGATCATGGTAAAACTGGTGAGACTTTTGTAATATACAGCAAATTAAACAAGAAACCATAAAAAGTAAATATCTCTCGGAAACTTCCTTCTCAATCGTGCAAGTAGATCATGATGGAACTCGAGAAACTTTGGCTAACGCATTTGTTCAAAATAACAAAGGAAGACAAGAAAAGTCTGCTCCAGGTGAGGCTTGAACTCACAACCTCGGCATAGCTCATCAGTTACTGCTTTATAAGTACTGCGCGCTGACCGATTGCGCCACTGGAGCAGCTGCTGAGCTGCAGCATTGCATATATGAAAAAAAAACAATCAGAAATTTAAAATGAAAAATTTGCTCCGAAATGTAACTATTTGATAAAACAGGATTTGTGTTGTTGCTTTTTCCACAGTTTGAAAATACATTTTTTACCAGATCACAATCTTTATGAAGAATCAATTGAGACATTTATCACACTGGCCAATGGGCATTTTTAAACTGAAACATCCTGTTGCTTCAGGAAGTGCACGTGTGCATTGGCTGGGATGAACACACGCTCTGTTGCTATATTTTATATGCTGTATTTGTAATATCGTATTTTATTATTTAGCATGGTCACACTTCTTTCAATTAAAAGTCGCAATCTTTCTTTTTTGGAGAATTTTGCAAGATCAAATTCAAACTGGTAGAAAGATTAGACAGACCATGCGCTGTTTCAGAGATAAGCAAACACCCCAGATGGGACTTGAACCCACAATCCCTGGCTTAGGAGGCCAGTGCCTTATCCATTAGGCCACTGGGGCTTCTCAAGGTAGTTCATGCCGTGGGTTCTTTTTTCTGTAGCAGGCAATTATCCGTTTTAATTGCATTTTCAAAAATGGTCTTGTAAGTTTGTACTCCAACTTGAAAACAACCATAACCACGTGCTTCTTTCTTTTCTGCTGAGAGCCAGGGCTTCCTTTGTCATGTCCTTTTCATCATGTAGTCACTCCACATTATTGATGCCAATGAAGGAAATAATATTTGGCTCCCAGAAGCCTTAAAAAAACAATTTATCTTTTACATTTCCCTTTACAATATGGTACTAGATCATGGTAAAACTGGTGAGACTTTTGTAATATACAGCAAATTAAACAAGAAACCATAAAAAGTAAATATCTCTCGGAAACTTCCTTCTCAATCGTGCAAGTAGATCATGATGGAACTCGAGAAACTTTGGCTAACGCATTTGTTCAAAATAACAAAGGAAGACAAAAAAATTCTGCTCCAGGTGAGGCTTGAACTCACAACCTCGGCATAGCTCATCAGTTACTGCTTTATAAGTACCGCGCGCTGACCGATTGCGCCACTGGAGCAGCTGCTGAGCTGCAGCATTGCATATATGAAAAAAAAACAATCAGAAATTTAAATTGAAAAATTTGCTCCGAAATGTAACTATTTGATAAAACAGGATTTGTGTTGTTGCTTTTTCCACAGTTTGAAAATACATTTTTTACCAGATCACAATCTTTATGAAGAATCAATTGAGACATTTATCACACTGGCCAATGGGCATTTTTAAACTGAAACATCCTGTTGCTTCAGGAAGTGCACATGTGCATTGGCTGGGATGAACACACGCTCTGTTGCTATATTTTATATGCTGTATTTGTAATATCGTATTTTATTATTTAGCATGGTCACACTTCTTTCAATTAAAAGTAGCAATCTTTCTTTTTTGGAGAATTTTGCAAGATCAAATTCAAACTGGTAGAAAGATTAGACAGACCATGCGCTGTTTCAGAGATAAGCAAACACCCCAGATGGGACTTGAACCCACAATCCCTGGCTTAGGAGGCCAGTGCCTTATCCATTAGGCCACTGGGGCTTCTCAAGGTAGTTCATGCCGTGGGTTCTTTTTTCTGTAGCAGGCAATTATCCGTTTTAATTGCATTTTCAAAAATGGTCTTGTAAGTTTGTACTCCAACTTGAAAACAACCATAACCACGTGCTTCTTTCTTTTCTGCTGAGAGCCAGGGCTTCCTTTGTCATGTCCTTTTCATCATGTAGTCACTCCACATTATTGATGCCAATGAAGGAAATAATATTTGGCTCCCAGAAGCCTGAAAAAAACAATTTATCTTTTACATTTCCCTTTACAATATGGTACTAGATCATGGTAAAACTGGTGAGACTTTTGTAATATACAGCAAATTAAACAAGAAACCATAAAAAGTAAATATCTCTCGGAAACTTCCTTCTCAATCGTGCAAGTAGATCATGATGGAACTCGAGAAACTTTGGCTAACGCATTTGTTCAAAATAACAAAGGAAGACAAGAAAAGTCTTCTCCAGGTGAGGCTTGAACTCACAACCTCGGCATAGCTCATCAGTTACTGCTTTATAAGTACCGCGCGCTGACTGATTGCACCACTGGAGCAGCTGCTGAGCTGCAGCATTGCATATATGAAAAAAAAACAATCAGAAATTTAAAATGAAAAATTTGCTCCGAAATGTAACTATTTGATAAAACAGGATTTGTGTTGTTGCTTTTTCCACAGTTTGAAAATACATTTTTTACCAGATCACAATCTTTATGAAGAATCAATTGAGACATTTATCACACTGGCCAATGGGCATTTTTAAACTGAAACATCCTGTTGCTTCAGGAAGTGCACATGTGCATTGGCTGGGATGAACACACGCTCTGTTGCTATATTTTATATGCTGTATTTGTAATATCGTATTTTATTATTTAGCATGGTCACACTTCTTTCAATTAAAAGTAGCAATCTTTCTTTTTTGGAGAATTTTGCAAGATCAAATTCAAACTGGTAGAAAGATTAGACAGACCATGCGCTGTTTCAGAGATAAGCAAACACCCCAGATGTGACTTGAACCCACAATCCCTGGCTTAGGAGGCCAGTGCCTTATCTATTAGGCCACTGGGGCTTCTCAAGGTAGTTCATGCCGTGGGTTCTTTTTTCTGTAGCAGGCAATTATCCGTTTTAATTGCATTTTCAAAAATGGTCTTGTAAGTTTGTACTCCAACTTGAAAACAACCATAACCACGTGCTTCTTTCTTTTCTGCTGAGAGCCAGGGCTTCCTTTGTCATGTCCTTTTCATCATGTAGTCACTCCACATTATTGATGCCAATGAAGGAAATAATATTTGGCTCCCAGAAGCCTTAAAAAAACAATTTATCTTTTACATTTCCCTTTACAATATGGTACTAGATCATGGTAAAACTGGTGAGACTTTTGTAATATACAGCAAATTAAACAAGAAACCATAAAAAGTAAATATCTCTCGGAAACTTCCTTCTCAATCGTGCAAGTAGATCATGATGGAACTCGAGAAACTTTGGCTAACGCATTTGTTCAAAATAACAAAGGAAGACAAGAAAAGTCTGCTCCAGGTGAGGCTTGAACTCACAACCTCGGCATAGCTCATCAGTTACTGCTTTATAAGTACCGCGCGCTGACCGATTGCGCCACTGGAGCAGCTGCTGGGCTGCAGCATTGCATATATGAAAAAAAAACAATCAGAAATTTAAAATGAAAAATTTGCTCCGAAATGTAACTATTTGATAAAACAGGATTTGTGTTGTTGCTTTTTCCACAGTTTGAAAATACATTTTTTACCAGATCACAATCTTTATGAAGAATCAATTGAGACATTTATCACACTGGCCAATGGGCATTTTTAAACTGAAACATCCTGTTGCTTCAGGAAGTGCACATGTGCATTGGCTGGGATGAACACACGCTCTGTTGCTATATTTTATATGCTGTATTTGTAATATCGTATTTTATTATTTAGCATGGTCACACTTCTTTCAATTAAAAGTAGCAATCTTTCTTTTTTGGAGAATTTTGCAAGATCAAATTCAAACTGGTAGAAAGATTAGACAGACCATGCGCTGTTTCAGAGATAAGCAAACACCCCAGATGGGACTTGAACCCACAATCCCTGGCTTAGGAGGCCAGTGCCTTATCCATTAGGCCACTGGGGCTTCTCAAGGTAGTTCATGCCGTGGGTTCTATTTTCTGTAGCAGGCAATTATCCGTTTTAATTGCATTTTCAAAAATGGTCTTGTAAGTTTGTACTCCAACTTGAAAACAACCATAACCACGTGCTTCTTTCTTTTCTGCTGAGAGCCAAGGCTTCCTTTGTCATGTCCTTTTCATCATGTAGTCACTCCACATTATTGATGCCAATGAAGGAAATAATATTTGGCTCCCAGAAGCCTTAAAAAAACAATTTATCTTTTACATTTCCCTTTACAATATGGTACTAGATCATGGTAAAACTGGTGAGACTTTTGTAATATACAGCAAATTAAACAAGAAACCATAAAAAGTAAATATCTCTCGGAAACTTCCTTCTCAATCGTGCAAGTAGATCATGATGGAACTCGAGAAACTTTGGCTAACGCATTTGTTCAAAATAACAAAGGAAGACAAGAAAAGTCTGCTCCAGGTGAGGCTTGAACTCACAACCTCGGCATAGCTCATCAGTTACTGCTTTATAAGTACCGCGCGCTGACCGATTGCGCCACTGGAGCAGCTGCTGGGCTGCAGCATTGCATATATGAAAAAAAAACAATCAGAAATTTAAAATGAAAAATTTGCTCCGAAATGTAACTATTTGATAAAACAGGATTTGTGTTGTTGCTTTTTCCACAGTTTGAAAATACATTTTTTACCAGATCACAATCTTTATGAAGAATCAATTGAGACATTTATCACACTGGCCAATGGGCATTTTTAAACTGAAACATCCTGTTGCTTCAGGAAGTGCACATGTGCATTGGCTGGGATGAACACACGCTCTGTTGCTATATTTTATATGCTGTATTTGTAATATCGTATTTTATTATTTAGCATGGTCACACTTCTTTCAATTAAAAGTAGCAATCTTTCTTTTTTGGAGAATTTTGCAAGATCAAATTCAAACTGGTAGAAAGATTAGACAGACCATGCGCTGTTTCAGAGATAAGCAAACAACCCAGATGGGACTTGAACCCACAATCCCTGGCTTAGGAGGCCAGTGCCTTATCCATTAGGCCACTGGGGCTTCTCAAGGTAGTTCATGCCGTGGGTTCTATTTTCTGTAGCAGGCAATTATCCGTTTTAATTGCATTTTCAAAAATGGTCTTGTAAGTTTGTACTCCAACTTGAAAACAACCATAACCACGTGCTTCTTTCTTTTCTGCTGAGAGCCAAGGCTTCCTTTGTCATGTCCTTTTCATCATGTAGTCACTCCACATTATTGATGCCAATGAAGGAAATAATATTTGGCTCCCAGAAGCCTTAAAAAAACAATTTATCTTTTGCATTTCCCTTTACAATATGGTACTAGATCATGGTAAAACTGGTGAGACTTTTGTAATAATTAATAAATTAAACAAGAAACCATAAAAAGTAAATATCTCTCGGAAACTTCCTTCTCAATCGTGCAAGTAGATCATGATGGAACTCGAGAAACTTTGGCTAACGCATTTGTTCAAAATAACAAAGGAAGACAAGAAAAGTCTGCTCCAGGTGAGGCTTGAACTCACAACCTCGGCATAGCTCATCAGTTACTGCTTTATAAGTACCGCGCGCTGACCGATTGCGCCACTGGAGCAGCTGCTGGGCTGCAGCATTGCATATATGAAAAAAAAACAATCAGAAATTTAAAATGAAAAATTTGCTCCGAAATGTAACTATTTGATAAAACAGGATTTGTGTTGTTGCTTTTTCCACAGTTTGAAAATACATTTTTTACCAGATCACAATCTTTATGAAGAATCAATTGAGACATTTATCACACTGGCCAATGGGCATTTTTAAACTGAAACATCCTGTTGCTTCAGGAAGTGCACATGTGCATTGGCTGGGATGAACACACGCTCTGTTGCTATATTTTATATGCTGTATTTGTAATATCGTATTTTATTATTTAGCATGGTCACACTTCTTTCAATTAAAAGTAGCAATCTTTCTTTTTTGGAGAATTTTGCAAGATCAAATTCAAACTGGTAGAAAGATTAGACAGACCATGCGCTGTTTCAGAGATAAGCAAACACCCCAGATGGGACTTGAACCCACAATCCCTGGCTTAGGAGGCCAGTGCCTTATCCATTAGGCCACTGGGGCTTCTCAAGGTAGTTCATGCCGTGGGTTCTATTTTCTGTAGCAGGCAATTATCCGTTTTAATTGCATTTTCAAAAATGGTCTTGTAAGTTTGTACTCCAACTTGAAAACAACCATAACCACGTGCTTCTTTCTTTTCTGCTGAGAGCCAAGGCTTCCTTTGTCATGTCCTTTTCATCATGTAGTCACTCCACATTATTGATGCCAATGAAGGAAATAATATTTGGCTCCCAGAAGCCTTAAAAAAACAATTTATCTTTTGCATTTCCCTTTACAATATGGTACTAGATCATGGTAAAACTGGTGAGACTTTTGTAATATACAGCAAATTAAACAAGAAACCATAAAAAGTAAATATCTCTCGGAAACTTCCTTCTCAATCGTGCAAGTAGATCATGATGGAACTCGAGAAACTTTGGCTAACGCATTTGTTCAAAATAACAAAGGAAGACAAGAAAAGTCTGCTCCAGGTGAGGCTTGAACTCACAACCTCGGCATAGCTCATCAGTTACTGCTTTATAAGTACCGAGCGCTGACCGATTGCGCCACTGGAGCAGCTGCTGGGCTGCAGCATTGCATATATGAAAAAAAAACAATCAGAAATTTAAAATGAAAAATTTGCTCCGAAATGTAACTATTTGATAAAACAGGATTTGTGTTGTTGCTTTTTCCACAGTTTGAAAATACATTTTTTACCAGATCACAATCTTTATGAAGAATCAATTGAGACATTTATCACACTGGCCAATGGGCATTTTTAAACTGAAACATCCTGTTGCTTCAGGAAGTGCACATGTGCATTGGCTGGGATGAACACACGTTCTGTTGCTATATTTTATATGCTGTATTTGTAATATCGTATTTTATTATTTAGCATGGTCACACTTCTTTCAATTAAAAGTAGCAATCTTTCTTTTTTGGAGAATTTTGCAAGATCAAATTCAAACTGGTAGAAAGATTAGACAGACCATGCGCTGTTTCAGAGATAAGCAAACACCCCAGATGGGACTTGAACCCACAATCCCTGGCTTAGGAGGCCAGTGCCTTATCCATTAGGCCACTGGGGCTTCTCGAGGTAGTTCATGCCGTGGGTTCTATTTTCTGTAGCAGGCAATTATCCGTTTTAATTGCATTTTCAAAAATGGTCTTGTAAGTTTGTACTCCAACTTGAAAACAACCATAACCACGTGCTTCTTTCTTTTCTGCTGAGAGCCAAGGCTTCCTTTGTCATGTCCTTTTCATCATGTAGTCACTCCACATTATTGATGCCAATGAAGGAAATAATATTTGGCTCCCAGAAGCCTTAAAAAAACAATTTATCTTTTACATTTCCCTTTACAATATGGTACTAGATCATGGTAAAACTGGTGAGACTTTTGTAATATACAGCAAATTAAACAAGAAACCATAAAAAGTAAATATCTCTCGGAAACTTCCTTCTCAATCGTGCAAGTAGATCATGATGGAACTCGAGAAACTTTGGCTAACGCATTTGTTCAAAATAACAAAGGAAGACAAGAAAAGTCTGCTCCAGGTGAGGCTTGAACTCACAACCTCGGCATAGCTCATCAATTACTGCTTTATAAGTACCGCGCGCTGACCGATTGCGCCACTGGAGCAGCTGCTGGGCTGCAGCATTGCATATATGAAAAAAAACAATCAGAAATTTAAAATGAAAAATTTGCTCCGAAATGTAACTATTTGATAAAACAGGATTTGTGTTGTTGCTTTTTCCACAGTTTGAAAATACATTTTTTACCAGATCACAATCTTTATGAAGAATCAATTGAGACATTTATCACACTGGCCAATGGGCATTTTTAAACTGAAACATCCTGTTGCTTCAGGAAGTGCACATGTGCATTGGCTGGGATGAACACACGCTCTGTTGCTATATTTTATATGCTGTATTTGTAATATCGTATTTTATTATTTAGCATGGTCACACTTCTTTCAATTAAAAGTAGCAATCTTTCTTTTTTGGAGAATTTTGCAAGATCAAATTCAAACTGGTAGAAAGATTAGACAGACCATGCGCTGTTTCAGAGATAAGCAAACACCCCAGATGGGACTTGAACCCACAATCCCTGGCTTAGGAGGAAGTGCCTTATCCATTAGGCCACTGGGGCTTCTCAAGGTAGTTCATGCCGTGGGTTCTATTTTCTGTAGCAGGCAATTATCCGTTTTAATTGCATTTTCAAAAATGGTCTTGTAAGTTTGTACTCCAACTTGAAAACAACCATAACCACGTGCTTCTTTCTTTTCTGCTGAGAGCCAAGGCTTCCTTTGTCATGTCCTTTTCATCATGTAGTCACTCCACATTATTGATGCCAATGAAGGAAATAATATTTGGCTCCCAGAAGCCTTAAAAAAACAATTTATCTTTTGCATTTCCCTTTACAATATGGTACTAGATCATGGTAAAACTGGTGAGACTTTTGTAATATACAGCAAATTAAACAAGAAACCATAAAAAGTAAATATCTCTCGGAAACTTCCTTCTCAATCGTGCAAGTAGATCATGATGGAACTCGAGAAACTTTGGCTAACGCATTTGTTCAAAATAACAAAGGAAGACAAGAAAAGTCTGCTCCAGGTGAGGCTTGAACTCACAACCTCGGCATAGCTCATCAGTTACTGCTTTATAAGTACCGAGCGCTGACCGATTGCGCCACTGGAGCTGCTGCTGGGCTGCAGCATTGCATATATGAAAAAAAAACAATCAGAAATTTAAAATGAAAAATTTGCTCCGAAATGTAACTATTTGATAAAACAGGATTTGTGTTGTTGCTTTTTCCACAGTTTGAAAATACATTTTTTACCAGATCACAATCTTTATGAAGAATCAATTGAGACATTTATCACACTGGCCAATGGGCATTTTTAAACTGAAACATCCTGTTGCTTCAGGAAGTGCACATGTGCATTGGCTGGGATGAACACACGCTCTGTTGCTATATTTTATATGCTGTATTTGTAATATCGTATTTTATTATTTAGCATGGTCACACTTCTTTCAATTAAAAGTAGCAATCTTTCTTTTTTGGAGAATTTTGCAAGATCAAATTCAAACTGGTAGAAAGATTAGACAGACCATGCGCTGTTTCAGAGATAAGCAAACACCCCAGATGGGACTTGAACCCACAATCCCTGGCTTAGGAGGCCAGTGCCTTATCCATTAGGCCACTGGGGCTTCTCAAGGTAGTTCATGCCGTGGGTTCTATTTTCTGTAGCAGGCAATTATCCGTTTTAATTGCATTTTCAAAAATGGTCTTGTAAGTTTGTACTCCAACTTGAAAACAACCATAACCACGTGCTTCTTTCTTTTCTGCTGAGAGCCAAGGCTTCCTTTGTCATGTCCTTTTCATCATGTAGTCACTCCACATTATTGATGCCAATGAAGGAAATAATATTTGGCTCCCAGAAGCCTTAAAAAAACAATTTATCTTTTGCATTTCTCTTTACAATATGGTACTAGATCATGGTAAAACTGGTGAGACTTTTGTAATATACAGCAAATTAAACAAGAAACCATAAAAAGTAAATATCTCTCGGAAACTTCCTTCTCAATCGTGCAAGTAGATCATGATGGAACTCGAGAAACTTTGGCTAACGCATTTGTTCAAAATAACAAAGGAAGACAAGAAAAGTCTGCTCCAGGTGAGGCTTGAACTCACAACCTCGGCATAGCTCATCAGTTACTGCTTTATAAGTACCGCGCGCTGACCGATTGCGCCACTGGAGCAGCTGCTGGGCTGCAGCATTGCATATATGAAAAAAAAACAATCAGAAATTTAAAATGAAAAATTTGCTCCGAAATGTAACTATTTGATAAAACAGGATTTGTGTTGTTGCTTTTTCCACAGTTTGAAAATACATTTTTTACCAGATCACAATCTTTATGAAGAATCAATTGAGACATTTATCACACTGGCCAATGGGCATTTTTAAACTGAAACATCCTGTTGCTTCAGGAAGTGCACATGTGCATTGGCTGGGATGAACACACGCTCTGTTGCTATATTTTATATGCTGTATTTGTAATATCGTATTTTATTATTTAGCATGGTCACACTTCTTTCAATTAAAAGTAGCAATCTTTCTTTTTTGGAGAATTTTGCAAGATGAAATTCAAACTGGTAGAAAGATTAGACAGACCATGCGCTGTTTCAGAGATAAGCAAACACCCCAGATGGGACTTGAACCCACAATCCCTGGCTTAGGAGGCCAGTGCCTTATCCATTAGGCCACTGGGGCTTCTCAAGGTAGTTCATGCCGTGGGTTCTATTTTCTGTAGCAGGCAATTATCCGTTTTAATTGCATTTTCAAAAATGGTCTTGTAAGTTTGTACTCCAACTTGAAAACAACCATAACCACGTGCTTCTTTCTTTTCTGCTGAGAGCCAAGGCTTCCTTTGTCATGTCCTTTTCATCATGTAGTCACTCCACATTATTGATGCCAATGAAGGAAATAATATTTGGCTCCCAGAAGCCTTAAAAAAACAATTTATCTTTTACATTTCCCTTTACAATATGGTACTAGATCATGGTAAAACTGGTGAGACTTTTGTAATATACAGCAAATTAAACAAGAAACCATAAAAAGTAAATATCTCTCGGAAACTTCCTTCTCAATCGTGCAAGTAGATCATGATGGAACTCGAGAAACTTTGGCTAACGCATTTGTTCAAAATAACAAAGGAAGACAAGAAAAGTCTGCTCCAGGTGAGGCTTGAACTCACAACCTCGGCATAGCTCATCAGTTACTGCTTTATAAGTACCGCGCGCTGACCGATTGCGCCACTGGAGCAGCTGCTGGGCTGCAGCATTGCATATATGAAAAAAAAACAATCAGAAATTTAAAATGAAAAATTTGCTCCGAAATGTAACTATTTGATAAAACAGGATTTGTGTTGTTGCTTTTTCCACAGTTTGAAAATACATTTTTTACCAGATCACAATCTTTATGAAGAATCAATTGAGACATTTATCACACTGGCCAATGGGCATTTTTAAACTGAAACATCCTGTTGCTTCAGGAAGTGCACATGTGTATTGGCTGGGATGAACACACGCTCTGCTGCTATATTTTATATGCTGTATTTGTAATATCGTATTTTATTATTTAGCATGGTCACACTTCTTTCAATTAAAAGTAGCAATCTTTCTTTTTTGGAGAATTTTGCAAGATCAAATTCAAACTGGTAGAAAGATTAGACAGACCATGCGCTGTTTCAGAGATAAGCAAACACCCCAGATGGGACTTGAACCCACAATCCCTGGCTTAGGAGGCCAGTGCCTTATCCATTAGGCCACTGGGGCTTCTCAAGGTAGTTCATGCCGTGGGTTCTATTTTCTGTAGCAGGCAATTATCCGTTTTAATTGCATTTTCAAAAATGGTCTTGTAAGTTTGTACTCCAACTTGAAAACAACCATAACCACGTGCTTCTTTCTTTTCTGCTGAGAGCCAGGGCTTCCTTTGTCATGTCCTTTTCATCATGTAGTCACTCCACATTATTGATGCCAATGAAGGAAATAATATTTGGCTCCCAGAAGCCTTAAAAAAACAATTTATCTTTTACATTTCCCTTTACAATATGGTACTAGATCATGGTAAAACTGGTGAGACTTTTGTAATATACAGCAAATTAAACAAGAAACCATAAAAAGTAAATATCTCTCGGAAACTTCCTTCTCAATCGTGCAAGTAGATCATGATGGAACTCGAGAAACTTTGGCTAACGCATTTGTTCAAAATAACAAAGGAAGACAAGAAAAGTCTGCTCCAGGTGAGGCTTGAACTCACAACCTCGGCATAGCTCATCAGTTACTGCTTTATAAGTACCGCGCGCTGACCGATTGCGCCACTGGAGCAGCTGCTGGGCTGCAGCATTGCATATATGAAAAAAAAACAATCAGAAATTTAAAATGAAAAATTTGCTCCGAAATGTAACTATTTGATAAAACAGGATTTGTGTTGTTGCTTTTTCCACAGTTTGAAAATACATTTTTTACCAGATCACAATCTTTATGAAGAATCAATTGAGACATTTATCACACTGGCCAATGGGCATTTTTAAACTGAAACATCCTGTTGCTTCAGGAAGTGCACATGTGTATTGGCTGGGATGAACACACGCTCTGTTGCTATATTTTATATGCTGTATTTGTAATATCGTATTTTATTATTTAGCATGGTCACACTTCTTTCAATTAAAAGTAGCAATCTTTCTTTTTTGGAGAATTTTGCAAGATCAAATTCAAACTGGTAGAAAGATTAGACAGACCATGCGCTGTTTCAGAGATAAGCAAACACCCCAGATGGGACTTGAACCCACAATCCCTGGCTTAGGAGGCCAGTGCCTTATCCATTAGGCCACTGGGGCTTCTCAAGGTAGTTCATGCCGTGGGTTCTATTTTCTGTAGCAGGCAATTATCCGTTTTAATTGCATTTTCAAAAATGGTCTTGTAAGTTTGTACTCCAACTTGAAAACAACCATAACCACGTGCTTCTTTCTTTTCTGCTGAGAGCCAGGGCTTCCTTTGTCATGTCCTTTTCATCATGTAGTCACTCCACATTATTGATGCCAATGAAGGAAATAATATTTGGCTCCCAGAAGCCTTAAAAAAACAATTTATCTTTTACATTTCCCTTTACAATATGGTACTAGATCATGGTAAAACTGGTGAGACTTTTGTAATATACAGCAAATTAAACAAGAAACCATAAAAAGTAAATATCTCTCGGAAACTTCCTTCTCAATCGTGCAAGTAGATCATGATGGAACTCGAGAAACTTTGGCTAACGCATTTGTTCAAAATAACAAAGGAAGACAAGAAAAGTCTGCTCCAGGTGAGGCTTGAACTCACAACCTCGGCATAGCTCATCAGTTACTGCTTTATAAGTACCGCGCGCTGACCGATTGCGCCACTGGAGCAGCTGCTGGGCTGCAGCATTGCATATATGAAAAAAAAACAATCAGAAATTTAAAATGAAAAATTTGCTCCGAAATGTAACTATTTGATAAAACAGGATTTGTGTTGTTGCTTTTTCCACAGTTTGAAAATACATTTTTTACCAGATCACAATCTTTATGAAGAATCAATTGAGACATTTATCACACTGGCCAATGGGCATTTTTAAACTGAAACATCCTGTTGCTTCAGGAAGTGCACATGTGTATTGGCTGGGATGAACACACGCTCTGTTGCTATATTTTATATGCTGTATTTGTAATATCGTATTTTATTATTTAGCATGGTCACACTTCTTTCAATTAAAAGTAGCAATCTTTCTTTTTTGGAGAATTTTGCAAGATCAAATTCAAACTGGTAGAAAGATTAGACAGACCATGCGCTGTTTCAGAGATAAGCAAACACCCCAGATGGGACTTGAACCCACAATCCCTGGCTTAGGAGGCCAGTGCCTTATCCATTAGGCCACTGGGGCTTCTCAAGGTAGTTCATGCCGTGGGTTCTATTTTCTGTAGCAGGCAATTATCCGTTTTAATTGCATTTTCAAAAATGGTCTTGTAAGTTTGTACTCCAACTTGAAAACAACCATAACCACGTGCTTCTTTCTTTTCTGCTGAGAGCCAGGGCTTCCTTTGTCATGTCCTTTTCATCATGTAGTCACTCCACATTATTGATGCCAATGAAGGAAATAATATTTGGCTCCCAGAAGCCTTAAAAAAACAATTTATCTTTTACATTTCCCTTTACAATATGGTACTAGATCATGGTAAAACTGGTGAGACTTTTGTAATATACAGCAAATTAAACAAGAAACCATAAAAAGTAAATATCTCTCGGAAACTTCCTTCTCAATCGTGCAAGTAGATCATGATGGAACTCGAGAAACTTTGGCTAACGCATTTGTTCAAAATAACAAAGGAAGACAAGAAAAGTCTGCTCCAGGTGAGGCTTGAACTCACAACCTCGGCATAGCTCATCAGTTACTGCTTTATAAGTACCGCGCGCTGACCGATTGCGCCACTGGAGCAGCTGCTGGGCTGCAGCATTGCATATATGAAAAAAAAACAATCAGAAATTTAAAATGAAAAATTTGCTCCGAAATGTAACTATTTGATAAAACAGGATTTGTGTTGTTGCTTTTTCCACAGTTTGAAAATACATTTTTTACCAGATCACAATCTTTATGAAGAATCAATTGAGACATTTATCACACTGGCCAATGGGCATTTTTAAACTGAAACATCCTGTTGCTTCAGGAAGTGCACATGTGCATTGGCTGGGATGAACACACGCTCTGTTGCTATATTTTATATGCTGTATTTGTAATATCGTATTTTATTATTTAGCATGGTCACACTTCTTTCAATTAAAAGTAGCAATCTTTCTTTTTTGGAGAATTTTGCAAGATCAAATTCAAACTGGTAGAAAGATTAGACAGACCATGCGCTGTTTCAGAGATAAGCAAACACCCCAGATGGGACTTGAACCCACAATCCCTGGCTTAGGAGGCCAGTGCCTTATCCATTAGGCCACTGGGGCTTCTCAAGGTAGTTCATGCCGTGGGTTCTATTTTCTGTAGCAGGCAATTATCCGTTTTAATTGCATTTTCAAAAATGGTCTTGTAAGTTTGTACTCCAACTTGAAAACAACCATAACCACGTGCTTCTTTCTTTTCTGCTGAGAGCCAGGGCTTCCTTTGTCATGTCCTTTTCATCATGTAGTCACTCCACATTATTGATGCCAATGAAGGAAATAATATTTGGCTCCCAGAAGCCTTAAAAAAACAATTTATCTTTTACATTTCCCTTTACAATATGGTACTAGATCATGGTAAAACTGGTGAGACTTTTGTAATATACAGCAAATTAAACAAGAAACCATAAAAAGTAAATATCTCTCGGAAACTTCCTTCTCAATCGTGCAAGTAGATCATGATGGAACTCGAGAAACTTTGGCTAACGCATTTGTTCAAAATAACAAAGGAAGACAAGAAAAGTCTGCTCCAGGTGAGGCTTGAACTCACAACCTCAGCATAGCTCATCAGTTACTGCTTTATAAGTACCGCGCGCTGACCGATTGCGCCACTGGAGCAGCTGCTGGGCTGCAGCATTGCATATATGAAAAAAAAACAATCAGAAATTTAAAATGAAAAATTTGCTCCGAAATGTAACTATTTGATAAAACAGGATTTGTGTTGTTGCTTTTTCCACAGTTTGAAAATACATTTTTTACCAGATCATAATCTTTATGAAGAATCAATTGAGACATTTATCACACTGGCCAATGGGCATATTTAAACTGAAACATCCTGTTGCTTCAGGAAGTGCACATGTGCATTGGCTGGGATGAACACACGCTCTGTTGCTATATTTTATATGCTGTATTTGTAATATCGTATTTTATTATTTAGCATGGTCACACTTCTTTCAATTAAAAGTAGCAATCTTTCTTTTTTGGAGAATTTTGCAAGATCAAATTCAAACTGGTAGAAAGATTAGACAGACCATGCGCTGTTTCAGAGATAAGCAAACACCCCAGATGGGACTTGAACCCACAATCCCTGGCTTAGGAGGCCAGTGCCTTATCCATTAGGCCACTGGGGCTTCTCAAGGTAGTTCATGCCGTGGGTTCTATTTTCTGTAGCAGGCAATTATCCGTTTTAATTGCATTTTCAAAAATGGTCTTGTAAGTTTGTACTCCAACTTGAAAACAACCATAACCACGTGCTTCTTTCTTTTCTGCTGAGAGCCAGGGCTTCCTTTGTCATGTCCTTTTCATCATGTAGTCACTCCACATTATTGATGCCAATGAAGGAAATAATATTTGGCTCCCAGAAGCCTTAAAAAAACAATTTATCTTTTGCATTTCCCTTTACAATATGGTACTAGATCATGGTAAAACTGGTGAGACTTTTGTAATATACAGCAAATTAAACAAGCAACCATAAAAAGTAAATATCTCTCGGAAACTTCCTTCTCAATCGTGCAAGTAGATCATGATGGAACTCGAGAAACTTTGGCTAACGCATTTGTTCAAAATAACAAAGGAAGACAAGAAAAGTCTGCTCCAGGTGAGGCTTAAACTCACAACCTCGGCATAGC
Organism: Anomaloglossus baeobatrachus; assembly: GCF_048569485.1. Lineage (NCBI taxonomy): Eukaryota > Metazoa > Chordata > Amphibia > Anura > Aromobatidae > Anomaloglossus > Anomaloglossus baeobatrachus. The sequence goes on along the minus strand of NC_134356.1, from coordinate 611,094,446 downwards.
TCATCAGTTACTGCTTTATAAGTACTGCGCGCTGACCGATTGCGCCACTGGAGCAGCTGCTGAGCTGCAGCATTGCATATATGAAAAAAAAACAATCAGAAATTTAAAATGAAAAATTTGCTCCGAAATGTAACTATTTGATAAAACAGGATTTGTGTTGTTGCTTTTTCCACAGTTTGAAAATACATTTTTTACCAGATCACAATCTTTATGAAGAATCAATTGAGACATTTATCACACTGGCCAATGGGCATTTTTAAACTGAAACATCCTGTTGCTTCAGGAAGTGCACATGTGCATTGGCTGGGATGAACACACGCTCTGTTGCTATATTTTATATGCTGTATTTGTAATATCGTATTTTATTATTTAGCATGGTCACACTTCTTTCAATTAAAAGTAGCAATCTTTCTTTTTTGGAGACTTTTGCAAGATCAAATTCAAACTGGTAGAAAGATTAGACAGACCATGCGCTGTTTCAGAGATAAGCAAACACCCCAGATGGGACTTGAACCCACAATCCCTGGCTTAGGAGGCCAGTGCCTTATCCATTAGGCCACTGGGGCTTCTCAAGGTAGTTCATGCCGTGGGTTCTATTTTCTGTAGCAGGCAATTATCCGTTTTAATTGCATTTTCAAAAATGGTCTTGTAAGTTTGTACTCCAACTTGAAAACAACCATAACCACGTGCTTCTTTCTTTTCTGCTGAGAGCCAAGGCTTCCTTTGTCATGTCCTTTTCATCATGTAGTCACTCCACATTATTGATGCCAATGAAGGAAATAATATTTGGCTCCCAGAAGCCTTAAAAAAACAATTTATCTTTTACATTTCCCTTTACAATATGGTACTAGATCATGGTAAAACTGGTGAGACTTTTGTAATATACAGCAAATTAAACAAGAAACCATAAAAAGTAAATATCTCTCGGAAACTTCCTTCTCAATCGTGCAAGTAGATCATGATGGAACTCGAGAAACTTTGGCTAACGCATTTGTTCAAAATAACAAAGGAAGACAAGAAAAGTCTGCTCCAGGTGAGGCTTGAACTCACAACCTCGGCATAGCTCATCAGTTACTGCTTTATAAGTACCGCGCGCTGACCGATTGCGCCACTGGAGCAGCTGCTGGGCTGCAGCATTGCATATATGAAAAAAAAACAATCAGAAATTTAAAATGAAAAATTTGCTCCGAAATGTAACTATTTGATAAAACAGGATTTGTGTTGTTGATTTTTCCACAGTTTGAAAATACATTTTTTACCAGATCACAATCTTTATGAAGAATCAATTGAGACATTTATCACACTGGCCAATGGGCATTTTTAAACTGAAACATCCTGTTGCTTCAGGAAGTGCACATGTGCATTGGCTGGGATGAACACACGCTCTGTTGCTATATTTTATATGCTGTATTTGTAATATCGTATTTTATTATTTAGCATGGTCACACTTCTTTCAATTAAAAGTAGCAATCTTTCTTTTTTGGAGAATTTTGCAAGATCAAATTCAAACTGGTAGAAAGATTAGACAGACCATGCGCTGTTTCAGAGATAAGCAAACACCCCAGATGGGACTTGAACCCACAATCCCTGGCTTAGGAGGCCAGTGCCTTATCCATTAGGCCACTGGGGCTTCTCAAGGTAGTTCATGCCGTGGGTTCTATTTTCTGTAGCAGGCAATTATCCGTTTTAATTGCATTTTCAAAAATGGTCTTGTAAGTTTGTACTCCAACTTGAAAACAACCATAACCACGTGCTTCTTTCTTTTCTGCTGAGAGCCAAGGCTTCCTTTGTCATGTCCTTTTCATCATGTAGTCACTCCACATTATTGATGCCAATGAAGGAAATAATATTTGGCTCCCAGAAGCCTTAAAAAAACAATTTATCTTTTACATTTCCCTTTACAATATGGTACTAGATCATGGTAAAACTGGTGAGACTTTTGTAATATACAGCAAATTAAACAAGAAACCATAAAAAGTAAATATCTCTCGGAAACTTCCTTCTCAATCGTGCAAGTAGATCATGATGGAACTCGAGAAACTTTGGCTAACGCATTTGTTCAAAATAACAAAGGAAGACAAGAAAAGTCTGCTCCAGGTGAGGCTTGAACTCACAACCTCGGCATAGCTCATCAGTTACTGCTTTATAAGTACCGCGCGCTGACCGATTGCGCCACTGGAGCAGCTGCTGGGCTGCAGCATTGCATATATGAAAAAAAAACAATCAGAAATTTAAAATGAAAAATTTGCTCCGAAATGTAACTATTTGATAAAACAGGATTTGTGTTGTTGCTTTTTCCACAGTTTGAAAATACATTTTTTACCAGATCACAATCTTTATGAAGAATCAATTGAGACATTTATCACACTGGCCAATGGGCATTTTTAAACTGAAACATCCTGTTGCTTCAGGAAGTGCACATGTGCATTGGCTGGGATGAACACACGCTCTGTTGCTATATTTTATATGCTGTATTTGTAATATCGTATTTTATTATTTAGCATGGTCACACTTCTTTCAATTAAAAGTAGCAATCTTTCTTTTTTGGAGAATTTTGCAAGATCAAATTCAAACTGGTAGAAAGATTAGACAGACCATGCGCTGTTTCAGAGATAAGCAAACACCCCAGATGGGACTTGAACCCACAATCCCTGGCTAAGGAGGCCAGTGCCTTATCCATTAGGCCACTGGGGCTTCTCAAGGTAGTTCATGCCGTGGGTTCTATTTTCTGTAGCAGGCAATTATCCGTTTTAATTGCATTTTCAAAAATGGTCTTGTAAGTTTGTACTCCAACTTGAAAACAACCATAACCACGTGCTTCTTTCTTTTCTGCTGAGAGCCAAGGCTTCCTTTGTCATGTCCTTTTCATCATGTAGTCACTCCACATTATTGATGCCAATGAAGGAAATAATATTTGGCTCCCAGAAGCCTTAAAAAAACAATTTATCTTTTACATTTCCCTTTACAATATGGTACTAGATCATGGTAAAACTGGTGAGACTTTTGTAATATACAGCAAATTAAACAAGAAACCATAAAAAGTAAATATCTCTCGGAAACTTCCTTCTCAATCGTGCAAGTAGATCATGATGGAACTCGAGAAACTTTGGCTAACGCATTTGTTCAAAATAACAAAGGAAGACAAGAAAAGTCTGCTCCAGGTGAGGCTTGAACTCACAACCTCGGCATAGCTCATCAGTTACTGCTTTATAAGTACCGCGCGCTGACCGATTGCGCCACTGGAGCAGCTGCTGGGCTGCAGCATTGCATATATGAAAAAAAAACAATCAGAAATTTAAAATGAAAAATTTGCTCCGAAATGTAACTATTTGATAAAACAGGATTTGTGTTGTTGCTTTTTCCACAGTTTGAAAATACATTTTTTACCAGATCACAATCTTTATGAAGAATCAATTGAGACATTTATCACACTGGCCAATGGGCATTTTTAAACTGAAACATCCTGTTGCTTCAGGAAGTGCACATGTGTATTGGCTGGGATGAACACACGCTCTGTTGCTATATTTTATATGCTGTATTTGTAATATCGTATTTTATTATTTAGCATGGTCACACTTCTTTCAATTAAAAGTAGCAATCTTTCTTTTTTGGAGAATTTTGCAAGATCAAATTCAAACTGGTAGAAAGATTAGACAGACCATGCGCTGTTTCAGAGATAAGCAAACACCCCAGATGGGACTTGAACCCACAATCCCTGGCTTAGGAGGCCAGTGCCTTATCCATTAGGCCACTGGGGCTTCTCAAGGTAGTTCATGCCGTGGGTTCTATTTTCTGTAGCAGGCAATTATCCGTTTTAATTGCATTTTCAAAAATGGTCTTGTAAGTTTGTACTCCAACTTGAAAACAACCATAACCACGTGCTTCTTTCTTTTCTGCTGAGAGCCAAGGCTTCCTTTGTCATGTCCTTTTCATCATGTAGTCACTCCACATTATTGATGCCAATGAAGGAAATAATATTTGGCTCCCAGAAGCCTTAAAAAAACAATTTATCTTTTACATTTCCCTTTACAATATGGTACTAGATCATGGTAAAACTGGTGAGACTTTTGTAATATACAGCAAATTAAACAAGAAACCATAAAAAGTAAATATCTCTCGGAAACTTCCTTCTCAATCGTGCAAGTAGATCATGATGGAACTCGAGAAACTTTGGCTAACGCATTTGTTCAAAATAACAAAGGAAGACAAGAAAAGTCTGCTCCAGGTGAGGCTTGAACTCACAACCTCGGCATAGCTCATCAGTTACTGCTTTATAAGTACCGCGCGCTGACCGATTGCGCCACTGGAGCAGCTGCTGGGCTGCAGCATTGCATATATGAAAAAAAAACAATCAGAAATTTAAAATGAAAAATTTGCTCCGAAATGTAACTATTTGATAAAACAGGATTTGTGTTGTTGCTTTTTCCACAGTTTGAAAATACATTTTTTACCAGATCACAATCTTTATGAAGAATCAATTGAGACATTTATCACACTGGCCAATGGGCATTTTTAAACTGAAACATCCTGTTGCTTCAGGAAGTGCACATGTGTATTGGCTGGGATGAACACACGCTCTGTTGCTATATTTTATATGCTGTATTTGTAATATCGTATTTTATTATTTAGCATGGTCACACTTCTTTCAATTAAAAGTAGCACTCTTTCTTTTTTGGAGAATTTTGCAAGATCAAATTCAAACTGGTAGAAAGATTAGACAGACCATGCGCTGTTTCAGAGATAAGCAAACACCCCAGATGGGACTTGAACCCACAATCCCTGGCTTAGGAGGCCAGTGCCTTATCCATTAGGCCACTGGGGCTTCTCAAGGTAGTTCATGCCGTGGGTTCTATTTTCTGTAGCAGGCAATTATCCGTTTTAATTGCATTTTCAAAAATGGTCTTGTAAGTTTGTACTCCAACTTGAAAACAACCATAACCACGTGCTTCTTTCTTTTCTGCTGAGAGCCAAGGCTTCCTTTGTCATGTCCTTTTCATCATGTAGTCACTCCACATTATTGATGCCAATGAAGGAAATAATATTTGGCTCCCAGAAGCCTTAAAAAAACAATTTATCTTTTGCATTTCCCTTTACAATATGGTACTAGATCATGGTAAAACTGGTGAGACTTTTGTAATATACAGCAAATTAAACAAGAAACCATAAAAAGTAAATATCTCTCGGAAACTTCCTTCTCAATCGTGCAAGTAGATCATGATGGAACTCGAGAAACTTTGGCTAACGCATTTGTTCAAAATAACAAAGGAAGACAAGAAAAGTCTGCTCCAGGTGAGGCTTGAACTCACAACCTCAGCATAGCTCATCAGTTACTGCTTTATAAGTACCGCGCGCTGACCGATTGCGCCACTGGAGCAGCTGCTGGGCTGCAGCATTGCATATATGAAAAAAAAACAATCAGAAATTTAAAATGAAAAATTTGCTCCGAAATGTAACTATTTGATAAAACAGGATTTGTGTTGTTGCTTTTTCCACAGTTTGAAAATACATTTTTTACCAGATCACAATCTTTATGAAGAATCAATTGAGACATTTATCACACTGGCCAATGGGCATTTTTAAACTGAAACATCCTGTTGCTTCAGGAAGTGCACATGTGCATTGGCTGGGATGAACACACGCTCTGTTGCTATATTTTATATGCTGTATTTGTAATATCGTATTTTATTATTTAGCATGGTCACACTTCTTTCAATTAAAAGTAGCAATCTTTCTTTTTTGGAGAATTTTGCAAGATCAAATTCAAACTGGTAGAAAGATTAGACAGACCATGCGCTGTTTCAGAGATAAGCAAACACCCCAGATGGGACTTGAACCCACAATCCCTGGCTTAGGAGGCCAGTGCCTTATCCATTAGGCCACTGGGGCTTCTCAAGGTAGTTCATGCCGTGGGTTCTATTTTCTGTAGCAGGCAATTATCCGTTTTAATTGCATTTTCAAAAATGGTCTTGTAAGTTTGTACTCCAACTTGAAAACAACCATAACCACGTGCTTCTTTCTTTTCTGCTGAGAGCCAAGGCTTCCTTTGTCATGTCCTTTTCATCATGTAGTCACTCCACATTATTGATGCCAATGAAGGAAATAATATTTGGCTCCCAGAAGCCTTAAAAAAACAATTTATCTTTTGCATTTCCCTTTACAATATGGTACTAGATCATGGTAAAACTGGTGAGACTTTTGTAATATACAGCAAATTAAACAAGAAACCATAAAAAGTAAATATCTCTCGGAAACTTCCTTCTCAATCGTGCAAGTAGATCATGATGGAACTCGAGAAACTTTGGCTAACGCATTTGTTCAAAATAACAAAGGAAGACAAGAAAAGTCTGCTCCAGGTGAGGCTTGAACTCACAACCTCGGCATAGCTCATCAGTTACTGCTTTATAAGTACCGAGCGCTGACCGATTGCGCCACTGGAGCAGCTGCTGGGCTGCAGCATTGCATATATGAAAAAAAAACAATCAGAAATTTAAAATGAAAAATTTGCTCCGAAATGTAACTATTTGATAAAACAGGATTTGTGTTGTTGCTTTTTCCACAGTTTGAAAATACATTTTTTACCAGATCACAATCTTTATGAAGAATCAATTGAGACATTTATCACACTGGCCAATGGGCATTTTTAAACTGAAACATCCTGTTGCTTCAGGAAGTGCACATGTGCATTGGCTGGGATGAACACACGCTCTGTTGCTATATTTTATATGCTGTATTTGTAATATCGTATTTTATTATTTAGCATGGTCACACTTCTTTCAATTAAAAGTAGCAATCTTTCTTTTTTGGAGAATTTTGCAAGATCAAATTCAAACTGGTAGAAAGATTAGACAGACCATGCGCTGTTTCAGAGATAAGCAAACACCCCAGATGGGACTTGAACCCACAATCCCTGGCTTAGGAGGCCAGTGCCTTATCCATTAGGCCACTGGGGCTTCTCAAGGTAGTTCATGCCGTGGGTTCTATTTTCTGTAGCAGGCAATTATCCGTTTTAATTGCATTTTCAAAAATGGTCTTGTAAGTTTGTACTCCAACTTGAAAACAACCATAACCACGTGCTTCTTTCTTTTCTGCTGAGAGCCAAGGCTTCCTTTGTCATGTCCTTTTCATCATGTAGTCACTCCACATTATTGATGCCAATGAAGGAAATAATATTTGGCTCCCAGAAGCCTTAAAAAAACAATTTATCTTTTGCATTTCCCTTTACAATATGGTACTAGATCATGGTAAAACTGGTGAGACTTTTGTAATATACAGCAAATTAAACAAGAAACCATAAAAAGTAAATATCTCTCGGAAACTTCCTTCTCAATCGTGCAAGTAGATCATGATGGAACTCGAGAAACTTTGGCTAACGCATTTGTTCAAAATAACAAAGGAAGACAAGAAAAGTCTGCTCCAGGTGAGGCTTGAACTCACAACCTCGGCATAGCTCATCAGTTACTGCTTTATAAGTACCGCGCGCTGACCGATTGCGCCACTGGAGCAGCTGCTGGGCTGCAGCATTGCATATATGAAAAAAAAACAATCAGAAATTTAAAATGAAAAATTTGCTCCGAAATGTAACTATTTGATAAAACAGGATTTGTGTTGTTGCTTTTTCCACAGTTTGAAAATACATTTTTTACCAGATCACAATCTTTATGAAGAATCAATTGAGACATTTATCACACTGGCCAATGGGCATTTTTAAACTGAAACATCCTGTTGCTTCAGGAAGTGCACATGTGCATTGGCTGGGATGAACACACGCTCTGTTGCTATATTTTATATGCTGTATTTGTAATATCGTATTTTATTATTTAGCATGGTCACACTTCTTTCAATTAAAAGTAGCAATCTTTCTTTTTTGGAGAATTTTGCAAGATCAAATTCAAACTGGTAGAAAGATTAGACAGACCATGCGCTGTTTCAGAGATAAGCAAACACCCCAGATGGGACTTGAACCCACAATCCCTGGCTTAGGAGGCCAGTGCCTTATCCATTAGGCCACTGGGGCTTCTCAAGGTAGTTCATGCCGTGGGTTCTATTTTCTGTAGCAGGCAATTATCCGTTTTAATTGCATTTTCAAAAATGGTCTTGTAAGTTTGTACTCCAACTTGAAAACAACCATAACCACGTGCTTCTTTCTTTTCTGCTGAGAGCCAAGGCTTCCTTTGTCATGTCCTTTTCATCATGTAGTCACTCCACATTATTGATGCCAATGAAGGAAATAATATTTGGCTCCCAGAAGCCTTAAAAAAACAATTTATCTTTTGCATTTCCCTTTACAATATGGTACTAGATCATGGTAAAACTGGTGAGACTTTTGTAATATACAGCAAATTAAACAAGAAACCATAAAAAGTAAATATCTCTCGGAAACTTCCTTCTCAATCGTGCAAGTAGATCATGATGGAACTCGAGAAACTTTGGCTAACGCATTTGTTCAAAATAACAAAGGAAGACAAGAAAAGTCTGCTCTAGGTGAGGCTTGAACTCACAACCTCGGCATAGCTCATCAGTTACTGCTTTATAAGTACCGCGCGCTGACCGATTGCGCCACTGGAGCAGCTGCTGGGCTGCAGCATTGCATATATGAAAAAAAAACAATCAGAAATTTAAAATGAAAAATTTGCTCCGAAATGTAACTATTTGATAAAACAGGATTTGTGTTGTTGCTTTTTCCACAGTTTGAAAATACATTTTTTACCAGATCACAATCTTTATGAAGAATCAATTGAGACATTTATCACACTGGCCAATGGGCATTTTTAAACTGAAACATCCTGTTGCTTCAGGAAGTGCACATGTGCATTGGCTGGGATGAACACACGCTCTGTTGCTATATTTTATATGCTGTATTTGTAATATCGTATTTTATTATTTAGCATGGTCACACTTCTTTCAATTAAAAGTAGCAATCTTTCTTTTTTGGAGAATTTTGCAAGATCAAATTCAAACTGGTAGAAAGATTAGACAGACCATGCGCTGTTTCAGAGATAAGCAAACACCCCAGATGGGACTTGAACCCACAATCCCTGGCTTAGGAGGCCAGTGCCTTATCCATTAGGCCACTGGGGCTTCTCAAGGTAGTTCATGCCGTGGGTTCTATTTTCTGTAGCAGGCAATTATCCGTTTTAATTGCATTTTCAAAAATGGTCTTGTAAGTTTGTACTCCAACTTGAAAACAACCATAACCACGTGCTTCTTTCTTTTCTGCTGAGAGCCAAGGCTTCCTTTGTCATGTCCTTTTCATCATGTAGTCACTCCACATTATTGATGCCAATGAAGGAAATAATATTTGGCTCCCAGAAGCCTTAAAAAAACAATTTATCTTTTACATTTCCCTTTACAATATGGTACTAGATCATGGTAAAACTGGTGAGACTTTTGTAATATACAGCAAATTAAACAAGAAACCATAAAAAGTAAATATCTCTCGGAAACTTCCTTCTCAATCGTGCAAGTAGATCATGATGGAACTCGAGAAACTTTGGCTAACGCATTTGTTCAAAATAACAAAGGAAGACAAGAAAAGTCTGCTCCAGGTGAGGCTTGAACTCACAACCTCGGCATAGCTCATCAGTTACTGCTTTATAAGTACCGCGCGCTGACCGATTGCGCCACTGGAGCAGCTGCTGGGCTGCAGCATTGCATATATGAAAAAAAAACAATCAGAAATTTAAAATGAAAAATTTGCTCCGAAATGTAACTATTTGATAAAACAGGATTTGTGTTGTTGCTTTTTCCACAGTTTGAAAATACATTTTTTACCAGATCACAATCTTTATGAAGAATCAATTGAGACATTTATCACACTGGCCAATGGGCATTTTTAAACTGAAACATCCTGTTGCTTCAGGAAGTGCACATGTGTATTGGCTGGGATGAACACACGCTCTGTTGCTATATTTTATATGCTGTATTTGTAATATCGTATTTTATTATTTAGCATGGTCACACTTCTTTCAATTAAAAGTAGCAATCTTTCTTTTTTGGAGAATTTTGCAAGATCAAATTCAAACTGGTAGAAAGATTAGACAGACCATGCGCTGTTTCAGAGATAAGCAAACACCCCAGATGGGACTTGAACCCACAATCCCTGGCTTAGGAGGCCAGTGCCTTATCCATTAGGCCACTGGGGCTTCTCAAGGTAGTTCATGCCGTGGGTTCTATTTTCTGTAGCAGGCAATTATCCGTTTTAATTGCATTTTCAAAAATGGTCTTGTAAGTTTGTACTCCAACTTGAAAACAACCATAACCACGTGCTTCTTTCTTTTCTGCTGAGAGCCAGGGCTTCCTTTGTCATGTCCTTTTCATCATGTAGTCACTCCACATTATTGATGCCAATGAAGGAAATAATATTTGGCTCCCAGAAGCCTTAAAAAAACAATTTATCTTTTACATTTCCCTTTACAATATGGTACTAGATCATGGTAAAACTGGTGAGACTTTTGTAATATACAGCAAATTAAACAAGAAACCATAAAAAGTAAATATCTCTCGGAAACTTCCTTCTCAATCGTGCAAGTAGATCATGATGGAACTCGAGAAACTTTGGCTAACGCATTTGTTCAAAATAACAAAGGAAGACAAGAAAAGTCTGCTCCAGGTGAGGCTTGAACTCACAACCTCGGCATAGCTCATCAGTTACTGCTTTATAAGTACCGCGCGCTGACCGATTGCGCCACTGGAGCAGCTGCTGGGCTGCAGCATTGCATATATGAAAAAAAAACAATCAGAAATTTAAAATGAAAAATTTGCTCCGAAATGTAACTATTTGATAAAACAGGATTTGTGTTGTTGCTTTTTCCACAGTTTGAAAATACATTTTTTACCAGATCACAATCTTTATGAAGAATCAATTGAGACATTTATCACACTGGCCAATGGGCATTTTTAAACTGAAACATCCTGTTGCTTCAGGAAGTGCACATGTGCATTGGCTGGGATGAACACACGCTCTGTTGCTATATTTTATATGCTGTATTTGTAATATCGTATTTTATTATTTAGCATGGTCACACTTCTTTCAATTAAAAGTAGCAATCTTTCTTTTTTGGAGAATTTTGCAAGATCAAATTCAAACTGGTAGAAAGATTAGACAGACCATGCGCTGTTTCAGAGATAAGCAAACACCCCAGATGGGACTTGAACCCACAATCCCTGGCTTAGGAGGCCAGTGCCTTATCCATTAGGCCACTGGGGCTTCTCAAGGTAGTTCATGCCGTGGGTTCTATTTTCTGTAGCAGGCAATTATCCGTTTTAATTGCATTTTCAAAAATGGTCTTGTAAGTTTGTACTCCAACTTGAAAACAACCATAACCACGTGCTTCTTTCTTTTCTGCTGAGAGCCAAGGCTTCCTTTGTCATGTCCTTTTCATCATGTAGTCACTCCACATTATTGATGCCAATGAAGGAAATAATATTTGGCTCCCAGAAGCCTTAAAAAAACAATTTATCTTTTGCATTTCCCTTTACAATATGGTACTAGATCATGGTAAAACTGGTGAGACTTTTGTAATATACAGCAAATTAAACAAGAAACCATAAAAAGTAAATATCTCTCGGAAACTTCCTTCTCAATCGTGCAAGTAGATCATGATGGAACTCGAGAAACTTTGGCTAACGCATTTGTTCAAAATAACAAAGGAAGACAAGAAAAGTCTGCTCCAGGTGAGGCTTGAACTCACAACCTCGGCATAGCTCATCAGTTACTGCTTTATAAGTACCGCGCGCTGACCGATTGCGCCACTGGAGCAGCTGCTGGGCTGCAGCATTGCATATATGAAAAAAAAACAATCAGAAATTTAAAATGAAAAATTTGCTCCGAAATGTAACTATTTGATAAAACAGGATTTGTGTTGTTGCTTTTTCCACAGTTTGAAAATACATTTTTTACCAGATCACAATCTTTATGAAGAATCAATTGAGACATTTATCACACTGGCCAATGGGCATTTTTAAACTGAAACATCCTGTTGCTTCAGGAAGTGCACATGTGTATTGGCTGGGATGAACACACGCTCTGTTGCTATATTTTATATGCTGTATTTGTAATATCGTATTTTATTATTTAGCATGGTCACACTTCTTTCAATTAAAAGTAGCAATCTTTCTTTTTTGGAGAATTTTGCAAGATCAAATTCAAACTGGTAGAAAGATTAGACAGACCATGCGCTGTTTCAGAGATAAGCAAACACCCCAGATGGGACTTGAACCCACAATCCCTGGCTTAGGAGGCCAGTGCCTTATCCATTAGGCCACTGGGGCTTCTCAAGGTAGTTCATGCCGTGGGTTCTATTTTCTGTAGCAGGCAATTATCCGTTTTAATTGCATTTTCAAAAATGGTCTTGTAAGTTTGTACTCCAACTTGAAAACAACCATAACCACGTGCTTCTTTCTTTTCTGCTGAGAGCCAGGGCTTCCTTTGTCATGTCCTTTTCATCATGTAGTCACTCCACATTATTGATGCCAATGAAGGAAATAATATTTGGCTCCCAGAAGCCTTAAAAAAACAATTTATCTTTTACATTTCCCTTTACAATATGGTACTAGATCATGGTAAAACTGGTGAGACTTTTGTAATATACAGCAAATTAAACAAGAAACCATAAAAAGTAAATATCTCTCGGAAACTTCCTTCTCAATCGTGCAAGTAGATCATGATGGAACTCGAGAAACTTTGGCTAACGCATTTGTTCAAAATAACAAAGGAAGACAAGAAAAGTCTGCTCCAGGTGAGGCTTGAACTCACAACCTCGGCATAGCTCATCAGTTACTGCTTTATAAGTACCGCGCGCTGACCGATTGCGCCACTGGAGCAGCTGCTGGGCTGCAGCATTGCATATATGAAAAAAAAACAATCAGAAATTTAAAATGAAAAATTTGCTCCGAAATGTAACTATTTGATAAAACAGGATTTGTGTTGTTGCTTTTTCCACAGTTTGAAAATACATTTTTTACCAGATCACAATCTTTATGAAGAATCAATTGAGACATTTATCACACTGGCCAATGGGCATTTTTAAACTGAAACATCCTGTTGCTTCAGGAAGTGCACATGTGCATTGGCTGGGATGAACACACGCTCTGTTGCTATATTTTATATGCTGTATTTGTAATATCGTATTTTATTATTTAGCATGGTCACACTTCTTTCAATTAAAAGTAGCAATCTTTCTTTTTTGGAGAATTTTGCAAGATCAAATTCAAACTGGTAGAAAGATTAGACAGACCATGCGCTGTTTCAGAGATAAGCAAACACCCCAGATGGGACTTGAACCCACAATCCCTGGCTTAGGAGGCCAGTGCCTTATCCATTAGGCCACTGGGGCTTCTCAAGGTAGTTCATGCCGTGGGTTCTATTTTCTGTAGCAGGCAATTATCCGTTTTAATTGCATTTTCAAAAATGGTCTTGTAAGTTTGTACTCCAACTTGAAAACAACCATAACCACGTGCTTCTTTCTTTTCTGCTGAGAGCCAAGGCTTCCTTTGTCATGTCCTTTTCATCATGTAGTCACTCCACATTATTGATGCCAATGAAGGAAATAATATTTGGCTCCCAGAAGCCTTAAAAAAACAATTTATCTTTTGCATTTCCCTTTACAATATGGTACTAGATCATGGTAAAACTGGTGAGACTTTTGTAATATACAGCAAATTAAACAAGAAACCATAAAAAGTAAATATCTCTCGGAAACTTCCTTCTCAATCGTGCAAGTAGATCATGATGGAACTCGAGAAACTTTGGCTAACGCATTTGTTCAAAATAACAAAGGAAGACAAGAAAAGTCTGCTCCAGGTGAGGCTTGAACTCACAACCTCGGCATAGCTCATCAGTTACTGCTTTATAAGTACCGCGCGCTGACCGATTGCGCCACTGGAGCAGCTGCTGGGCTGCAGCATTGCATATATGAAAAAAAAACAATCAGAAATTTAAAATGAAAAATTTGCTCCGAAATGTAACTATTTGATAAAACAGGATTTGTGTTGTTGCTTTTTCCACAGTTTGAAAATACATTTTTTACCAGATCACAATCTTTATGAAGAATCAATTGAGACATTTATCACACTGGCCAATGGGCATTTTTAAACTGAAACATCCTGTTGCTTCAGGAAGTGCACATGTGCATTGGCTGGGATGAACACACGCTCTGTTGCTATATTTTATATGCTGTATTTGTAATATCGTATTTTATTATTTAGCATGGTCACACTTCTTTCAATTAAAAGTAGCAATCTTTCTTTTTTGGAGAATTTTGCAAGATCAAATTCAAACTGGTAGAACGATTAGACAGACCATGCGCTGTTTCAGAGATAAGCAAACACCCCAGATGGGACTTGAACCCACAATCCCTGGCTTAGGAGGCCAGTGCCTTATCCATTAGGCCACTGGGGCTTCTCAAGGTAGTTCATGCCGTGGGTTCTATTTTCTGTAGCAGGCAATTATCCGTTTTAATTGCATTTTCAAAAATGGTCTTGTAAGTTTGTACTCCAACTTGAAAACAACCATAACCACGTGCTTCTTTCTTTTCTGCTGAGAGCCAAGGCTTCCTTTGTCATGTCCTTTTCATCATGTAGTCACTCCACATTATTGATGCCAATGAAGGAAATAATATTTGGCTCCCAGAAGCCTTAAAAAAACAATTTATCTTTTGCATTTCCCTTTACAATATGTTACTAGATCATGGTAAAACTGGTGAGACTTTTGTAATATACAGCAAATTAAACAAGAAACCATAAAAAGTAAATATCTCTCGGAAACTTCCTTCTCAATCGTGCAAGTAGATCATGATGGAACTCGAGAAACTTTGGCTAACGCATTTGTTCAAAATAACAAAGGAAGACAAGAAAAGTCTGCTCCAGGTGAGGCTTGAACTCACAACCTCGGCATAGCTCATCAGTTACTGCTTTATAAGTACCGCGCGCTGACCGATTGCGCCACTGGAGCAGCTGCTGGGCTGCAGCATTGCATATATGAAAAAAAAACAATCAGAAATTTAAAATGAAAAATTTGCTCCGAAATGTAACTATTTGATAAAACAGGATTTGTGTTGTTGCTTTTTCCACAGTTTGAAAATACATTTTTTACCAGATCACAATCTTTATGAAGAATCAATTGAGACATTTATCACACTGGCCAATGGGCATTTTTAAACTGAAACATCCTGTTGCTTCAGGAAGTGCACATGTGTATTGGCTGGGATGAACACACGCTCTGTTGCTATATTTTATATGCTGTATTTGTAATATCGTATTTTATTATTTAGCATGGTCACACTTCTTTCAATTAAAAGTAGCAATCTTTCTTTTTTGGAGAATTTTGCAAGATCAAATTCAAACTGGTAGAAAGATTAGACAGACCATGCGCTGTTTCAGAGATAAGCAAACACCCCAGATGGGACTTGTACCCACAATCCCTGGCTTAGGAGGCCAGTGCCTTATCCATTAGGCCACTGGGGCTTCTCAAGGTAGTTCATGCCGTGGGTTCTATTTTCTGTAGCAGGCAATTATCCGTTTTAATTGCATTTTCAAAAATGGTCTTGTAAGTTTGTACTCCAACTTGAAAACAACCATAACCACGTGCTTCTTTCTTTTCTGCTGAGAGCCAGGGCTTCCTTTGTCATGTCCTTTTCATCATGTAGTCACTCCACATTATTGATGCCAATGAAGGAAATAATATTTGGCTCCCAGAAGCCTTAAAAAAACAATTTATCTTTTACATTTCCCTTTACAATATGGTACTAGATCATGGTAAAACTGGTGAGACTTTTGTAATATACAGCAAATTAAACAAGAAACCATAAAAAGTAAATATCTCTCGGAAACTTCCTTCTCAATCGTGCAAGTAGATCATGATGGAACTCGAGAAACTTTGGCTAACGCATTTGTTCAAAATAACAAAGGAAGACAAGAAAAGTCTGCTCCAGGTGAGGCTTGAACTCACAACCTCGGCATAGCTCATCAGTTACTGCTTTATAAGTACCGCGCGCTGACCGATTGCGCCACTGGAGCAGCTGCTGGGCTGCAGCATTGCATATATGAAAAAAAAACAATCAGAAATTTAAAATGAAAAATTTGCTCCGAAATGTAACTATTTGATAAAACAGGATTTGTGTTGTTGCTTTTTCCACAGTTTGAAAATACATTTTTTACCAGATCACAATCTTTATGAAGAATCAATTGAGACATTTATCACACTGGCCAATGGGCATTTTTAAACTGAAACATCCTGTTGCTTCAGGAAGTGCACATGTGCATTGGCTGGGATGAACACACGCTCTGTTGCTATATTTTATATGCTGTATTTGTAATATCGTATTTTATTATTTAGCATGGTCACACTTCTTTCAATTAAAAGTAGCAATCTTTCTTTTTTGGAGAATTTTGCAAGATCAAATTCAAACTGGTAGAAAGATTAGACAGACCATGCGCTGTTTCAGAGATAAGCAAACACCCCAGATGGGACTTGAACCCACAATCCCTGGCTTAGGAGGCCAGTGCCTTATCCATTAGGCCACTGGGGCTTCTCAAGGTAGTTCATGCCGTGGGTTCTATTTTCTGTAGCAGGCAATTATCCGTTTTAATTGCATTTTCAAAAATGGTCTTGTAAGTTTGTACTCCAACTTGAAAACAACCATAACCACGTGCTTCTTTCTTTTCTGCTGAGAGCCAAGGCTTCCTTTGTCATGTCCTTTTCATCATGTAGTCACTCCACATTATTGATGCCAATGAAGGAAATAATATTTGGCTCCCAGAAGCCTTAAAAAAACAATTTATCTTTTACATTTCCCTTTACAATATGGTACTAGATCATGGTAAAACTGGTGAGACTTTTGTAATATACAACAAATTAAACAAGAAACCATAAAAAGTAAATATCTCTCGGAAACTTCCTTCTCAATCGTGCAAGTAGATCATGATGGAACTCGAGAAACTTTGGCTAACGCATTTGTTCAAAATAACAAAGGAAGACAAGAAAAGTCTGCTCCAGGTGAGGCTTGAACTCACAACCTCGGCATAGCTCATCAGTTACTGCTTTATAAGTACCGCGCGCTGACCGATTGCGCCACTGGAGCAGCTGCTGGGCTGCAGCATTGCATATATGAAAAAAAAACAATCAGAAATTTAAAATGAAAAATTTGCTCCGAAATGTAACTATTTGATAAAACAGGATTTGTGTTGTTGCTTTTTCCACAGTTTGAAAATACATTTTTTACCAGATCACAATCTTTATGAAGAATCAATTGAGACATTTATCACACTGGCCAATGGGCATTTTTAAACTGAAACATCCTGTTGCTTCAGGAAGTGCACATGTGTATTGGCTGGGATGAACACACGCTCTGTTGCTATATTTTATATGCTGTATTTGTAATATCGTATTTTATTATTTAGCATGGTCACACTTCTTTCAATTAAAAGTAGCAATCTTTCTTTTTTGGAGAATTTTGCAAGATCAAATTCAAACTGGTAGAAAGATTAGACAGACCATGCGCTGTTTCAGAGATAAGCAAACACCCCAGATGGGACTTGAACCCACAATCTCTGGCTTAGGAGGCCAGTGCCTTATCCATTAGGCCACTGGGGCTTCTCAAGGTAGTTCATGCCGTGGGTTCTATTTTCTGTAGCAGGCAATTATCCGTTTTAATTGCATTTTCAAAAATGGTCTTGTAAGTTTGTACTCCAACTTGAAAACAACCATAACCACGTGCTTCTTTCTTTTCTGCTGAGAGCCAGGGCTTCCTTTGTCATGTCCTTTTCATCATGTAGTCACTCCACATTATTGATGCCAATGAAGGAAATAATATTTGGCTCCCAGAAGCCTTAAAAAAACAATTTATCTTTTACATTTCCCTTTACAATATGGTACTAGATCATGGTAAAACTGGTGAGACTTTTGTAATATACAGCAAATTAAACAAGAAACCATAAAAAGTAAATATCTCTCGGAAACTTCCTTCTCAATCGTGCAAGTAGATCATGATGGAACTCGAGAAACTTTGGCTAACGCATTTGTTCAAAATAACAAAGGAAGACAAGAAAAGTCTGCTCCAGGTGAGGCTTGATTTCACAACCTCGGCATAGCTCATCAGTTACTGCTTTATAAGTACCGCGCGCTGACCGATTGCGCCACTGGAGCAGCTGCTGGGCTGCAGCATTGCATATATGAAAAAAAAACAATCAGAAATTTAAAATGAAAAATTTGCTCCGAAATGTAACTATTTGATAAAACAGGATTTGTGTTGTTGCTTTTTCCACAGTTTGAAAATACATTTTTTACCAGATCACAATCTTTATGAAGAATCAATTGAGACATTTATCACACTGGCCAATGGGCATTTTTAAACTGAAACATCCTGTTGCTTCAGGAAGTGCACATGTGCATTGGCTGGGATGAACACACGCTCTGTTGCTATATTTTATATGCTGTATTTGTAATATCGTATTTTATTATTTAGCATGGTCACACTTCTTTCAATTAAAAGTAGCAATCTTTCTTTTTTGGACACTTTTGCAAGATCAAATTCAAACTGGTAGAAAGATTAGACAGACCATGCGCTGTTTCAGAGATAAGCAAACACCCCAGATGGGACTTGAACCCACAATCCCTGGCTTAGGAGGCCAGTGCCTTATCCATTAGGCCACTGGGGCTTCTCAAGGTAGTTCATGCCGTGGGTTCTATTTTCTGTAGCAGGCAATTATCCGTTTTAATTGCATTTTCAAAAATGGTCTTGTAAGTTTGTACTCCAACTTGAAAACAACCATAACCACGTGCTTCTTTCTTTTCTGCTGAGAGCCAGGGCTTCCTTTGTCATGTCCTT
Source organism: Anomaloglossus baeobatrachus (assembly GCF_048569485.1). Taxonomy (NCBI): domain Eukaryota; kingdom Metazoa; phylum Chordata; class Amphibia; order Anura; family Aromobatidae; genus Anomaloglossus; species Anomaloglossus baeobatrachus. The sequence continues at coordinate 611,075,622 of NC_134356.1, read as the reverse complement.
TTCATCATGTAGTCACTCCACATTATTGATGCCAATGAAGGAAATAATATTTGGCTCCCAGAAGCCTTAAAAAAACAATTTATCTTTTACATTTCCCTTTACAATATGGTACTAGATCATGGTAAAACTGGTGAGACTTTTGTAATATACAGCAAATTAAACAAGAAACCATAAAAAGTAAATATCTCTCGGAAACTTCCTTCTCAATCGTGCAAGTAGATCATGATGGAACTCGAGAAACTTTGGCTAACGCATTTGTTCAAAATAACAAAGGAAGACAAGAAAAGTCTGCTCCAGGTGAGGCTTGAACTCACAACCTCAGCATAGCTCATCAGTTACTGCTTTATAAGTACCGCGCGCTGACCGATTGCGCCACTGGAGCAGCTGCTGGGCTGCAGCATTGCATATATGAAAAAAAAACAATCAGAAATTTAAAATGAAAAATTTGCTCCGAAATGTAACTATTTGATAAAACAGGATTTGTGTTGTTGCTTTTTCCACAGTTTGAAAATACATTTTTTACCAGATCACAATCTTTATGAAGAATCAATTGAGACATTTATCACACTGGCCAATGGGCATTTTTAAACTGAAACATCCTGTTGCTTCAGGAAGTGCACATGTGCATTGGCTGGGATGAACACACGCTCTGTTGCTATATTTTTTATGCTGTATTTGTAATATCGTATTTTATTATTTAGCATGGTCACACTTCTTTCAATTAAAAGTAGCAATCTTTCTTTTTTGGAGAATTTTGCAAGATCAAATTCAAACTGGTAGAAAGATTAGACAGACCATGCGCTGTTTCAGAGATAAGCAAACACCCCAGATGGGACTTGAACCCACAATCCCTGGCTTAGGAGGCCAGTGCCTTATCCATTAGGCCACTGGGGCTTCTCAAGGTAGTTCATGCCGTGGGTTCTATTTTCTGTAGCAGGCAATTATCCGTTTTAATTGCATTTTCAAAAATGGTCTTGTAAGTTTGTACTCCAACTTGAAAACAACCATAACCACGTGCTTCTTTCTTTTCTGCTGAGAGCCAGGGCTTCCTTTGTCATGTCCTTTTCATCATGTAGTCACTCCACATTATTGATGCCAATGAAGGAAATAATATTTGGCTCCCAGAAGCCTTAAAAAAACAATTTATCTTTTACATTTCCCTTTACAATATGGTACTAGATCATGGTAAAACTGGTGAGACTTTTGTAATATACAGCAAATTAAACAAGAAACCATAAAAAGTAAATATCTCTCGGAAACTTCCTTCTCAATCGTGCAAGTAGATCATGATGGAACTCGAGAAACTTTGGCTAACGCATTTGTTCAAAATAACAAAGGAAGACAAGAAAAGTCTGCTCCAGGTGAGGCTTGAACTCACAACCTCGGCATAGCTCATCAGTTACTGCTTTATAAGTACCGTGCGCTGACCGATTGCGCCACTGGAGCAGCTGCTGGGCTGCAGCATTGCATATATGAAAAAAAAACAATCAGAAATTTAAAATGAAAAATTTGCTCCGAAATGTAACTATTTGATAAAACAGGATTTGTGTTGTTGCTTTTTCCACAGTTTGAAAATACATTTTTTACCAGATCACAATCTTTATGAAGAATCAATTGAGACATTTATCACACTGGCCAATGGGCATTTTTAAACTGAAACATCCTGTTGCTTCAGGAAGTGCACATGTGCATTGGCTGGGATGAACACACGCTCTGTTGCTATATTTTATATGCTGTATTTGTAATATCGTATTTTATTATTTAGCATGGTCACACTTCTTTCAATTAAAAGTAGCAATCTTTCTTTTTTGGAGAATTTTGCAAGATCAAATTCAAACTGGTAGAAAGATTAGACAGACCATGCGCTGTTTCAGAGATAAGCAAACACCCCAGATGGGACTTGAACCCACAATCCCTGGCTTAGGAGGCCAGTGCCTTATCCATTAGGCCACTGGGGCTTCTCAAGGTAGTTCATGCCGTGGGTTCTATTTTCTGTAGCAGGCAATTATCCGTTTTAATTGCATTTTCAAAAATGGTCTTGTAAGTTTGTACTCCAACTTGAAAACAACCATAACCACGTGCTTCTTTCTTTTCTGCTGAGAGCCAAGGCTTCCTTTGTCATGTCCTTTTCATCATGTAGTCACTCCACATTATTGATGCCAATGAAGGAAATAATATTTGGCTCCCAGAAGCCTTAAAAAAACAATTTATCTTTTACATTTCCCTTTACAATATGGTACTAGATCATGGTAAAACTGGTGAGACTTTTGTAATATACAGCAAATTAAACAAGAAACCATAAAAAGTAAATATCTCTCGGAAACTTCCTTCTCAATCGTGCAAGTAGATCATGATGGAACTCGAGAAACTTTGGCTAACGCATTTGTTCAAAATAACAAAGGAAGACAAGAAAAGTCTGCTCCAGGTGAGGCTTGAACTCACAACCTCGGCATAGCTCATCAGTTACTGCTTTATAAGTACCGCGCGCTGACCGATTGCGCCACTGGAGCAGCTGCTGGGCTGCAGCATTGCATATATGAAAAAAAAACAATCAGAAATTTAAAATGAAAAATTTGCTCCGAAATGTAACTATTTGATAAAACAGGATTTGTGTTGTTGCTTTTTCCACAGTTTGAAAATACATTTTTTACCAGATCACAATCTTTATGAAGAATCAATTGAGACATTTATCACACTGGCCAATGGGCATTTTTAAACTGAAACATCCTGTTGCTTCAGGAAGTGCACATGTGTATTGGCTGGGATGAACACACGCTCTGTTGCTATATTTTATATGCTGTATTTGTAATATCGTATTTTATTATTTAGCATGGTCACACTTCTTTCAATTAAAAGTAGCAATCTTTCTTTTTTGGAGAATTTTGCAAGATCAAATTCAAACTGGTAGAAAGATTAGACAGACCATGCGCTGTTTCAGAGATAAGCAAACACCCCAGATGGGACTTGAACCCACAATCCCTGGCTTAGGAGGCCAGTGCCTTATCCATTAGGCCACTGGGGCTTCTCAAGGTAGTTCATGCCGTGGGTTCTATTTTCTGTAGCAGGCAATTATCCGTTTTAATTGCATTTTCAAAAATGGTCTTGTAAGTTTGTACTCCAACTTGAAAACAACCATAACCACGTGCTTCTTTCTTTTCTGCTGAGAGCCAGGGCTTCCTTTGTCATGTCCTTTTCATCATGTAGTCACTCCACATTATTGATGCCAATGAAGGAAATAATATTTGGCTCCCAGAAGCCTTAAAAAAACAATTTATCTTTTACATTTCCCTTTACAATATGGTACTAGATCATGGTAAAACTGGTGAGACTTTTGTAATATACAGCAAATTAAACAAGAAACCATAAAAAGTAAATATCTCTCGGAAACTTCCTTCTCAATCGTGCAAGTAGATCATGATGGAACTCGAGAAACTTTGGCTAACGCATTTGTTCAAAATAACAAAGGAAGACAAGAAAAGTCTGCTCCAGGTGAGGCTTGAACTCACAACCTCGGCATAGCTCATCAGTTACTGCTTTATAAGTACCGCGCGCTGACCGATTGCGCCACTGGAGCAGCTGCTGGGCTGCAGCATTGCATATATGAAAAAAAAACAATCAGAAATTTAAAATGAAAAATTTGCTCCGAAATGTAACTATTTGATAAAACAGGATTTGTGTTGTTGCTTTTTCCACAGTTTGAAAATACATTTTTTACCAGATCACAATCTTTATGAAGAATCAATTGAGACATTTATCACACTGGCCAATGGGCATTTTTAAACTGAAACATCCTGTTGCTTCAGGAAGTGCACATGTGCATTGGCTGGGATGAACACACGCTCTGTTGCTATATTTTATATGCTGTATTTGTAATATCGTATTTTATTATTTAGCATGGTCACACTTCTTTCAATTAAAAGTAGCAATCTTTCTTTTTTGGAGACTTTTGCAAGATCAAATTCAAACTGGTAGAAAGATTAGACAGACCATGCGCTGTTTCAGAGATAAGCAAACACCCCAGATGGGACTTGAACCCACAATCCCTGGCTTAGGAGGCCAGTGCCTTATCCATTAGGCCACTGGGGCTTCTCAAGGTAGTTCATGCCGTGGGTTCTATTTTCTGTAGCAGGCAATTATCCGTTTTAATTGCATTTTCAAAAATGGTCTTGTAAGTTTGTACTCCAACTTGAAAACAACCATAACCACGTGCTTCTTTCTTTTCTGCTGAGAGCCAGGGCTTCCTTTGTCATGTCCTTTTCATCATGTAGTCACTCCACATTATTGATGCCAATGAAGGAAATAATATTTGGCTCCCAGAAGCCTTAAAAAAACAATTTATCTTTTACATTTCCCTTTACAATATGGTACTAGATCATGGTAAAACTGGTGAGACTTTTGTAATATACAGCAAATTAAACAAGAAACCATAAAAAGTAAATATCTCTCGGAAACTTCCTTCTCAATCGTGCAAGTAGATCATGATGGAACTCGAGAAACTTTGGCTAACGCATTTGTTCAAAATAACAAAGGAAGACAAGAAAAGTCTGCTCCAGGTGAGGCTTGAACTCACAACCTCAGCATAGCTCATCAGTTACTGCTTTATAAGTACCGCGCGCTGACCGATTGCGCCACTGGAGCAGCTGCTGGGCTGCAGCATTGCATATATGAAAAAAAAACAATCAGAAATTTAAAATGAAAAATTTGCTCCGAAATGTAACTATTTGATAAAACAGGATTTGTGTTGTTGCTTTTTCCACAGTTTGAAAATACATTTTTTACCAGATCATAATCTTTATGAAGAATCAATTGAGACATTTATCACACTGGCCAATGGGCATATTTAAACTGAAACATCCTGTTGCTTCAGGAAGTGCACATGTGCATTGGCTGGGATGAACACACGCTCTGTTGCTATATTTTATATGCTGTATTTGTAATATCGTATTTTATTATTTAGCATGGTCACACTTCTTTCAATTAAAAGTAGCAATCTTTCTTTTTTGGAGAATTTTGCAAGATCAAATTCAAACTGGTAGAAAGATTAGACAGACCATGCGCTGTTTCAGAGATAAGCAAACACCCCAGATGGGACTTGAACCCACAATCCCTGGCTTAGGAGGCCAGTGCCTTATCCATTAGGCCACTGGGGCTTCTCAAGGTAGTTCATGCCGTGGGTTCTATTTTCTGTAGCAGGCAATTATCCGTTTTAATTGCATTTTCAAAAATGGTCTTGTAAGTTTGTACTCCAACTTGAAAACAACCATAACCACGTGCTTCTTTCTTTTCTGCTGAGAGCCAGGGCTTCCTTTGTCATGTCCTTTTCATCATGTAGTCACTCCACATTATTGATGCCAATGAAGGAAATAATATTTGGCTCCCAGAAGCCTTAAAAAAACAATTTATCTTTTGCATTTCCCTTTACAATATGGTACTAGATCATGGTAAAACTGGTGAGACTTTTGTAATATACAGCAAATTAAACAAGCAACCATAAAAAGTAAATATCTCTCGGAAACTTCCTTCTCAATCGTGCAAGTAGATCATGATGGAACTCGAGAAACTTTGGCTAACGCATTTGTTCAAAATAACAAAGGAAGACAAGAAAAGTCTGCTCCAGGTGAGGCTTGAACTCACAACCTCGGCATAGCTCATCAGTTACTGCTTTATAAGTACTGCGCGCTGACCGATTGCGCCACTGGAGCAGCTGTTGAGCTGCAGCATTGCATATATGAAAAAAAAACAATCAGAAATTTAAAATGAAAAATTTGCTCCGAAATGTAACTATTTGATAAAACAGGATTTGTGTTGTTGCTTTTTCCACAGTTTGAAAATACATTTTTTACCAGATCACAATCTTTATGAAGAATCAATTGAGACATTTATCACACTGGCCAATGGGCATTTTTAAACTGAAACATCCTGTTGCTTCAGGAAGTGCACATGTGCATTGGCTGGGATGAACACACGCTCTGTTGCTATATTTTATATGCTGTATTTGTAATATCGTATTTTATTATTTAGCATGGTCACACTTCTTTCAATTAAAAGTAGCAATCTTTCTTTTTTGGAGACTTTTGCAAGATCAAATTCAAACTGGTAGAAAGATTAGACAGACCATGCGCTGTTTCAGAGATAAGCAAACACCCCAGATGGGACTTGAACCCACAATCCCTGGCTTAGGAGGCCAGTGCCTTATCCATTAGGCCACTGGGGCTTCTCAAGGTAGTTCATGCCGTGGGTTCTATTTTCTGTAGCAGGCAATTATCCGTTTTAATTGCATTTTCAAAAATGGTCTTGTAAGTTTGTACTCCAACTTGAAAACAACCATAACCACGTGCTTCTTTCTTTTCTGCTGAGAGCCAGGGCTTCCTTTGTCATGTCCTTTTCATCATGTAGTCACTCCACATTATTGATGCCAATGAAGGAAATAATATTTGGCTCCCAGAAGCCTTAAAAAAACAATTTATCTTTTACATTTCCCTTTACAATATGGTACTAGATCATGGTAAAACTGGTGAGACTTTTGTAATATACAGCAAATTAAACAAGAAACCATAAAAAGTAAATATCTCTCGGAAACTTCCTTCTCAATCGTGCAAGTAGATCATGATGGAACTCGAGAAACTTTGGCTAACGCATTTGTTCAAAATAACAAAGGAAGACAAGAAAAGTCTGCTCCAGGTGAGGCTTGAACTCACAACCTCAGCATAGCTCATCAGTTACTGCTTTATAAGTACCGCGCGCTGACCGATTGCGCCACTGGAGCAGCTGCTGGGCTGCAGCATTGCATATATGAAAAAAAAACAATCAGAAATTTAAAATGAAAAATTTGCTCCGAAATGTAACTATTTGATAAAACAGGATTTGTGTTGTTGCTTTTTCCACAGTTTGAAAATACATTTTTTACCAGATCATAATCTTTATGAAGAATCAATTGAGACATTTATCACACTGGCCAATGGGCATATTTAAACTGAAACATCCTGTTGCTTCAGGAAGTGCACATGTGCATTGGCTGGGATGAACACACGCTCTGTTGCTATATTTTATATGCTGTATTTGTAATATCGTATTTTATTATTTAGCATGGTCACACTTCTTTCAATTAAAAGTAGCAATCTTTCTTTTTTGGAGAATTTTGCAAGATCAAATTCAAACTGGTAGAAAGATTAGACAGACCATGCGCTGTTTCAGAGATAAGCAAACACCCCAGATGGGACTTGAACCCACAATCCCTGGCTTAGGAGGCCAGTGCCTTATCCATTAGGCCACTGGGGCTTCTCAAGGTAGTTCATGCCGTGGGTTCTATTTTCTGTAGCAGGCAATTATCCGTTTTAATTGCATTTTCAAAAATGGTCTTGTAAGTTTGTACTCCAACTTGAAAACAACCATAACCACGTGCTTCTTTCTTTTCTGCTGAGAGCCAGGGCTTCCTTTGTCATGTCCTTTTCATCATGTAGTCACTCCACATTATTGATGCCAATGAAGGAAATAATATTTGGCTCCCAGAAGCCTTAAAAAAACAATTTATCTTTTGCATTTCCCTTTACAATATGGTACTAGATCATGGTAAAACTGGTGAGACTTTTGTAATATACAGCAAATTAAACAAGCAACCATAAAAAGTAAATATCTCTCGGAAACTTCCTTCTCAATCGTGCAAGTAGATCATGATGGAACTCGAGAAACTTTGGCTAACGCATTTGTTCAAAATAACAAAGGAAGACAAGAAAAGTCTGCTCCAGGTGAGGCTTGAACTCACAACCTCGGCATAGCTCATCAGTTACTGCTTTATAAGTACTGCGCGCTGACCGATTGCGCCACTGGAGCAGCTGCTGAGCTGCAGCATTGCATATATGAAAAAAAAACAATCAGAAATTTAAAATGAAAAATTTGCTCCGAAATGTAACTATTTGATAAAACAGGATTTGTGTTGTTGCTTTTTCCACAGTTTGAAAATACATTTTTTACCAGATCACAATCTTTATGAAGAATCAATTGAGACATTTATCACACTGGCCAATGGGCATTTTTAAACTGAAACATCCTGTTGCTTCAGGAAGTGCACATGTGCATTGGCTGGGATGAACACACGCTCTGTTGCTATATTTTATATGCTGTATTTGTAATATCGTATTTTATTATTTAGCATGGTCACACTTCTTTCAATTAAAAGTAGCAATCTTTCTTTTTTGGAGACTTTTGCAAGATCAAATTCAAACTGGTAGAAAGATTAGACAGACCATGCGCTGTTTCACAGATAAGCAAACACCCCAGATGGGACTTGAACCCACAATCCCTGGCTTAGGAGGCCAGTGCCTTATCCATTAGGCCACTGGGGCTTCTCAAGGTAGTTCATGCCGTGGGTTCTATTTTCTGTAGCAGGCAATTATCCGTTTTAATTGCATTTTCAAAAATGGTCTTGTAAGTTTGTACTCCAACTTGAAAACAACCATAACCACGTGCTTCTTTCTTTTCTGCTGAGAGCCAGGGCTTCCTTTGTCATGTCCTTTTCATCATGTAGTCACTCCACATTATTGATGCCAATGAAGGAAATAATATTTGGCTCCCAGAAGCCTTAAAAAAACAATTTATCTTTTACATTTCCCTTTACAATATGGTACTAGATCATGGTAAAACTGGTGAGACTTTTGTAATATACAGCAAATTAAACAAGAAACCATAAAAAGTAAATATCTCTCGGAAACTTCCTTCTCAATCGTGCAAGTAGATCATGATGGAACTCGAGAAACTTTGGCTAACGCATTTGTTCAAAATAACAAAGGAAGACAAGAAAAGTCTGCTCCAGGTGAGGCTTGAACTCACAACCTCGGCATAGCTCATCAGTTACTGCTTTATAAGTACCGCGCGCTGACCGATTGCGCCACTGGAGCGGCTGCTGGGCTGCAGCATTGCATATATGAAAAAAAAACAATCAGAAATTTAAAATGAAAAATTTGCTCCGAAATGTAACTATTTGATAAAACAGGATTTGTGTTGTTGCTTTTTCCACAGTTTGAAAATACATTTTTTACCAGATCACAATCTTTATGAAGAATCAATTGAGACATTTATCACACTGGCCAATGGGCATTTTTAAACTGAAACATCCTGTTGCTTCAGGAAGTGCACATGTGCATTGGCTGGGATGAACACACGCTCTGTTGCTATATTTTATATGCTGTATTTGTAATATCGTATTTTATTATTTAGCATGGTCACACTTCTTTCAATTAAAAGTAGCAATCTTTCTTTTTTGGAGAATTTTGCAAGATCAAATTCAAACTGGTAGAAAGATTAGACAGACCATGCGCTGTTTCAGAGATAAGCAAACACCCCAGATGGGACTTGAACCCACAATCCCTGGCTTAGGAGGCCAGTGCCTTATCCATTAGGCCACTGGGGCTTCTCAAGGTAGTTCATGCCGTGGGTTCTATTTTCTGTAGCAGGCAATTATCCGTTTTAATTGCATTTTCAAAAATGGTCTTGTAAGTTTGTACTCCAACTTGAAAACAACCATAACCACGTGCTTCTTTCTTTTCTGCTGAGAGCCAGGGCTTCCTTTGTCATGTCCTTTTCATCATGTAGTCACTCCACATTATTGATGCCAATGAAGGAAATAATATTTGGCTCCCAGAAGCCTTAAAAAAACAATTTATCTTTTACATTTCCCTTTACAATATGGTACTAGATCATGGTAAAACTGGTGAGACTTTTGTAATATACAGCAAATTAAACAAGAAACCATAAAAAGTAAATATCTCTCGGAAACTTCCTTCTCAATCGTGCAAGTAGATCATGATGGAACTCGAGAAACTTTGGCTAACGCATTTGTTCAAAATAACAAAGGAAGACAAGAAAAGTCTGCTCCAGGTGAGGCTTGAACTCACAACCTCAGCATAGCTCATCAGTTACTGCTTTATAAGTACCGCGCGCTGACCGATTGCGCCACTGGAGCAGCTGCTGGGCTGCAGCATTGCATATATGAAAAAAAAACAATCAGAAATTTAAAATGAAAAATTTGCTCCGAAATGTAACTATTTGATAAAACAGGATTTGTGTTGTTGCTTTTTCCACAGTTTGAAAATACATTTTTTACCAGATCACAATCTTTATGAAGAATCAATTGAGACATTTATCACACTGGCCAATGGGCATATTTAAACTGAAACATCCTGTTGCTTCAGGAAGTGCACATGTGCATTGGCTGGGATGAACACACGCTCTGTTGCTATATTTTATATGCTGTATTTGTAATATCGTATTTTATTATTTAGCATGGTCACACTTCTTTCAATTAAAAGTAGCAATCTTTCTTTTTTGGAGAATTTTGCAAGATCAAATTCAAACTGGTAGAAAGATTAGACAGACCATGCGCTGTTTCAGAGATAAGCAAACACCCCAGATGGGACTTGAACCCACAATCCCTGGCTTAGGAGGCCAGTGCCTTTTCCATTAGGCCACTGGGGCTTCTCAAGGTAGTTCATGCCGTGGGTTCTATTTTCTGTAGCAGGCAATTATCCGTTTTAATTGCATTTTCAAAAATGGTCTTGTAAGTTTGTACTCCAACTTGAAAACAACCATAACCACGTGCTTCTTTCTTTTCTGCTGAGAGCCAGGGCTTCCTTTGTCATGTCCTTTTCATCATGTAGTCACTCCACATTATTGATGCCAATGAAGGAAATAATATTTGGCTCCCAGAAGCCTTAAAAAAACAATTTATCTTTTGCATTTCCCTTTACAATATGGTACTAGATCATGGTAAAACTGGTGAGACTTTTGTAATATACAGCAAATTAAACAAGAAACCATAAAAAGTAAATATCTCTCGGAAACTTCCTTCTCAATCGTGCAAGTAGATCATGATGGAACTCGAGAAACTTTGGCTAACGCATTTGTTCAAAATAACAAAGGAAGACAAGAAAAGTCTGCTCCAGGTGAGGCTTGAACTCACAACCTCGGCATAGCTCATCAGTTACTGCTTTATAAGTACTGCGCGCTGACCGATTGCGCCACTGGAGCAGCTGCTGAGCTGCAGCATTGCATATATGAAAAAAAAACAATCAGAAATTTAAAATGAAAAATTTGCTCCGAAATGTAACTATTTGATAAAACAGGATTTGTGTTGTTGCTTTTTCCACAGTTTGAAAATACATTTTTTACCAGATCACAATCTTTATGAAGAATCAATTGAGACATTTATCACACTGGCCAATGGGCATTTTTAAACTGAAACATCCTGTTGCTTCAGGAAGTGCACGTGTGCATTGGCTGGGATGAACACACGCTCTGTTGCTATATTTTATATGCTGTATTTGTAATATCGTATTTTATTATTTAGCATGGTCACACTTCTTTCAATTAAAAGTCGCAATCTTTCTTTTTTGGAGAATTTTGCAAGATCAAATTCAAACTGGTAGAAAGATTAGACAGACCATGCGCTGTTTCAGAGATAAGCAAACACCCCAGATGGGACTTGAACCCACAATCCCTGGCTTAGGAGGCCAGTGCCTTATCCATTAGGCCACTGGGGCTTCTCAAGGTAGTTCATGCTGTGGGTTCTTTTTTCTGTAGCAGGCAATTATCCGTTTTAATTGCATTTTCAAAAATGGTCTTGTAAGTTTGTACTCCAACTTGAAAACAACCATAACCACGTGCTTCTTTCTTTTCTGCTGAGAGCCAGGGCTTCCTTTGTCATGTCCTTTTCATCATGTAGTCACTCCACATTATTGATGCCAATGAAGGAAATAATATTTGGCTCCCAGAAGCCTTAAAAAAACAATTTATCTTTTACATTTCCCTTTACAATATGGTACTAGATCATGGTAAAACTGGTGAGACTTTTGTAATATACAGCAAATTAAACAAGAAACCATAAAAAGTAAATATCTCTCGGAAACTTCCTTCTCAATCGTGCAAGTAGATCATGATGGAACTCGAGAAACTTTGGCTAACGCATTTGTTCAAAATAACAAAGGAAGACAAAAAAATTCTGCTCCAGGTGAGGCTTGAACTCACAACCTCGGCATAGCTCATCAGTTACTGCTTTATAAGTACCGCGCGCTGACCGATTGCGCCACTGGAGCAGCTGCTGAGCTGCAGCATTGCATATATGAAAAAAAAACAATCAGAAATTTAAAATGAAAAATTTGCTCCGAAATGTAACTATTTGATAAAACAGGATTTGTGTTGTTGCTTTTTCCACAGTTTGAAAATACATTTTTTACCAGATCACAATCTTTATGAAGAATCAATTGAGACATTTATCACACTGGCCAATGGGCATTTTTAAACTGAAACATCCTGTTGCTTCAGGAAGTGCACATGTGCATTGGCTGGGATGAACACACGCTCTGTTGCTATATTTTATATGCTGTATTTGTAATATCGTATTTTATTATTTAGCATGGTCACACTTCTTTCAATTAAAAGTAGCAATCTTTCTTTTTTGGAGAATTTTGCAAGATCAAATTCAAACTGGTAGAAAGATTAGACAGACCATGCGCTGTTTCAGAGATAAGCAAACACCCCAGATGGGACTTGAACCCACAATCCCTGGCTTAGGAGGCCAGTGCCTTATCCATTAGGCCACTGGGGCTTCTCAAGGTAGTTCATGCCGTGGGTTCTTTTTTCTGTAGCAGGCAATTATCCGTTTTAATTGCATTTTCAAAAATGGTCTTGTAAGTTTGTACTCCAACTTGAAAACAACCATAACCACGTGCTTCTTTCTTTTCTGCTGAGAGCCAGGGCTTCCTTTGTCATGTCCTTTTCATCATGTAGTCACTCCACATTATTGATGCCAATGAAGGAAATAATATTTGGCTCCCAGAAGCCTGAAAAAAACAATTTATCTTTTACATTTCCCTTTACAATATGGTACTAGATCATGGTAAAACTGGTGAGACTTTTGTAAAATACAGCAAATTAAACAAGAAACCATAAAAAGTAAATATCTCTCGGAAACTTCCTTCTCAATCGTGCAAGTAGATCATGATGGAACTCGAGAAACTTTGGCTAACGCATTTGTTCAAAATAACAAAGGAAGACAAGAAAAGTCTGCTCCAGGTGAGGCTTGAACTCACAACCTCGGCATAGCTCATCAGTTACTGCTTTATAAGTACCGCGCGCTGACCGATTGCACCACTGGAGCAGCTGCTGAGCTGCAGCATTGCATATATGAAAAAAAAACAATCAGAAATTTAAAATGAAAAATTTGCTCCGAAATGTAACTATTTGATAAAACAGGATTTGTGTTGTTGCTTTTTCCACAGTTTGAAAATACATTTTTTACCAGATCACAATCTTTATGAAGAATCAATTGAGACATTTATCACACTGGCCAATGGGCATTTTTAAACTGAAACATCCTGTTGCTTCAGGAAGTGCACATGTGCATTGGCTGGGATGAACACACGCTCTGTTGCTATATTTTATATGCTGTATTTGTAATATCGTATTTTATTATTTAGCATGGTCACACTTCTTTCAATTAAAAGTAGCAATCTTTCTTTTTTGGAGAATTTTGCAAGATCAAATTCAAACTGGTAGAAAGATTAGACAGACCATGCGCTGTTTCAGAGATAAGCAAACACCACAGATGGGACTTGAACCCACAATCCCTGGCTTAGGAGGCCAGTGCCTTATCCATTAGGCCACTGGGGCTTCTCAAGGTAGTTCATGCCGTGGGTTCTATTTTCTGTAGCAGGCAATTATCCGTTTTAATTGCATTTTCAAAAATGGTCTTGTAAGTTTGTACTCCAACTTGAAAACAACCATAACCACGTGCTTCTTTCTTTTCTGCTGAGAGCCAGGGCTTCCTTTGTCATGTCCTTTTCATCATGTAGTCACTCCACATTATTGATGCCAATGAAGGAAATAATATTTGGCTCCCAGAAGCCTTAAAAAAACAATTTATCTTTTACATTTCCCTTTACAATATGGTACTAGATCATGGTAAAACTGGTGAGACTTTTGTAATATACAGCAAATTAAACAAGAAACCATAAAAAGTAAATATCTCTCGGAAACTTCCTTCTCAATCGTGCAAGTAGATCATGATGGAACTCGAGAAACTTTGGCTAACGCATTTGTTCAAAATAACAAAGGAAGACAAGAAAAGTCTGCTCCAGGTGAGACTTGAACTCACAACCTCGGCATAGCTCATCAGTTACTGCTTTATAAGTACCGCGCGCTGACCGATTGCGCCACTGGAGCAGCTGCTGGGCTGCAGCATTGCATATATGAAAAAAAAACAATCAGAAATTTAAAATGAAAAATTTGCTCCGAAATGTAACTATTTGATAAAACAGGATTTGTGTTGTTGCTTTTTCCACAGTTTGAAAATACATTTTTTACCAGATCACAATCTTTATGAAGAATCAATTGAGACATTTATCACACTGGCCAATGGGCATTTTTAAACTGAAACATCCTGTTGCTTCAGGAAGTGCAGATGTGCATTGGCTGGGATGAACACACGCTCTGTTGCTATATTTTATATGCTGTATTTGTAATATCGTATTTTATTATTTAGCATGGTCACACTTCTTTCAATTAAAAGTCGCCATCTTTCTTTTTTGGAGAATTTTGCAAGATCAAATTCAAACTGATAGAAAGATTAGACAGACCATGCGCTGTTTCAGAGATAAGCAAACACCCCAGATGGGACTTGAACCCACAATCCCTGGCTTAGGAGGCCAGTGCCTTATCTATTAGGCCACTGGGGCTTCTCAAGGTAGTTCATGCCGTGGGTTCTTTTTTCTGTAGCAGGCAATTATCCGTTTTAATTGCATTTTCAAAAATGGTCTTGTAAGTTTGTACTCCAACTTGAAAACAACCATAACCACGTGCTTCTTTCTTTTCTGCTGAGAGCCAGGGCTTCCTTTGTCATGTCCTTTTCATCATGTAGTCACTCCACATTATTGATGCCAATGAAGGAAATAATATTTGGCTCCCAGAAGCCTTAAAAAAACAATTTATCTTTTACATTTCCCTTTACAATATGGTACTAGATCATGGTAAAACTGGTGAGACTTTTGTAATATACAGCAAATTAAACAAGAAACCATAAAAAGTAAATATCTCTCGGAAACTTCCTTCTCAATCGTGCAAGTAGATCATGATGGAACTCGAGAAACTTTGGCTAACGCATTTGTTCAAAATAACAAAGGAAGACAAGAAAAGTCTGCTCCAGGTGAGGCTTGAACTCACAACCTCAGCATAGCTCATCAGTTACTGCTTTATAAGTACCGCGCGCTGACCGATTGCGCCACTCTAGCAGCTGCTGGGCTGCAGCATTGCATATATGAAAAAAAAACAATCAGAAATTTAAAATGAAAAATTTGCTCCGAAATGTAACTATTTGATAAAACAGGATTTGTGTTGTTGCTTTTTCCACAGTTTGAAAATACATTTTTTACCAGATCACAATCTTTATGAAGAATCAATTGAGACATTTATCACACTGGCCAATGGGCATTTTTAAACTGAAACATCCTGTTGCTTCAGGAAGTGCACATGTGCATTGGCTGGGATGAACACACGCTCTGTTGCTATATTTTATATGCTGTATTTGTAATATCGTATTTTATTATTTAGCATGGTCACACTTCTTTCAATTAAAAGTAGCAATCTTTCTTTTTTGGAGAATTTTGCAAGATCAAATTCAAACTGGTAGAAAGATTAGACAGACCATGCGCTGTTTCAGAGATAAGCAAACACCCCAGATGGGACTTGAACCCACAATCCCTGGCTTAGGAGGCCAGTGCCTTATCCATTAGGCCACTGGGGCTTCTCAAGGTAGTTCATGCCGTGGGTTCTATTTTCTGTAGCAGGCAATTATCCGTTTTAATTGCATTTTCAAAAATGGTCTTGTAAGTTTGTACTCCAACTTGAAAACAACCATAACCACGTGCTTCTTTCTTTTCTGCTGAGAGCCAAGGCTTCCTTTGTCATGTCCTTTTCATCATGTAGTCACTCCACATTATTGATGCCAATGAAGGAAATAATATTTGGCTCCCAGAAGCCTTAAAAAAACAATTTATCTTTTACATTTCCCTTTACAATATGGTACTAGATCATGGTAAAACTGGTGAGACTTTTGTAATATACAGCAAATTAAACAAGAAACCATAAAAAGTAAATATCTCTCGGAAACTTCCTTCTCAATCGTGCAAGTAGATCATGATGGAACTCGAGAAACTTTGGCTAACGCATTTGTTCAAAATAACAAAGGAAGACAAGAAAAGTCTGCTCCAGGTGAGGCTTGAACTCACAACCTCGGCATAGCTCATCAGTTACTGCTTTATAAGTACCACGCGCTGACCGATTGCGCCACTGGAGCAGCTGCTGGGCTGCAGCATTGCATATATGAAAAAAAAACAATCAGAAATTTAAAATGAAAAATTTGCTCCGAAATGTAACTATTTGATAAAACAGGATTTGTGTTGTTGCTTTTTCCACAGTTTGAAAATACATTTTTTACCAGATCACAATCTTTATGAAGAATCAATTGAGACATTTATCACACTGGCCAATGGGCATTTTTAAACTGAAACATCCTGTTGCTTCAGGAAGTGCACATGTGCATTGGCTGGGATGAACACACGCTCTGTTGCTATATTTTATATGCTGTATTTGTAATATCGTATTTTATTATTTAGCATGGTCACACTTCTTTCAATTAAAAGTAGCAATCTTTCTTTTTTGGAGAATTTTGCAAGATCAAATTCAAACTGGTAGAAAGATTAGACAGACCATGCGCTGTTTCAGAGATAAGCAAACACCCCAGATGGGACTTGAACCCACAATCCCTGGCTTAGGAGGCCAGTGCCTTATCCATTAGGCCACTGGGGCTTCTCAAGGTAGTTCATGCCGTGGGTTCTATTTTCTGTAGCAGGCAATTATCCGTTTTAATTGCATTTTCAAAAATGGTCTTGTAAGTTTGTACTCCAACTTGAAAACAACCATAACCACGTGCTTCTTTCTTTTCTGCTGAGAGCCAAGGCTTCCTTTGTCATGTCCTTTTCATCATGTAGTCACTCCACATTATTGATGCCAATGAAGGAAATAATATTTGGCTCCCAGAAGCCTTAAAAAAACAATTTATCTTTTGCATTTCCCTTTACAATATGGTACTAGATCATGGTAAAACTGGTGAGACTTTTGTAATATACAGCAAATTAAACAAGAAACCATAAAAAGTAAATATCTCTCGGAAACTTCCTTCTCAATCGTGCAAGTAGATCATGATGGAACTCGAGAAACTTTGGCTAACGCATTTGTTCAAAATAACAAAGGAAGACAAGAAAAGTCTGCTCCAGGTGAGGCTTGAACTCACAACCTCGGCATAGCTCATCAGTTACTGCTTTATAAGTACCGCGCGCTGACCGATTGCGCCACTGGAGCAGCTGCTGGGCTGCAGCATTGCATATATGAAAAAAAAACAATCAGAAATTTAAAATGAAAAATTTGCTCCGAAATGTAACTATTTGATAAAACAGGATTTGTGTTGTTGCTTTTTCCACAGTTTGAAAATACATTTTTTACCAGATCACAATCTTTATGAAGAATCAATTGAGACATTTATCACACTGGCCAATGGGCATTTTTAAACTGAAACATCCTGTTGCTTCAGGAAGTGCACATGTGCATTGGCTGGGATGAACACACGCTCTGTTGCTATATTTTATATGCTGTATTTGTAATATCGTATTTTATTATTTAGCATGGTCACACTTCTTTCAATTAAAAGTAGCAATCTTTCTTTTTTGGAGAATTTTGCAAGATCAAATTCAAACTGGTAGAAAGATTAGACAGACCATGCGCTGTTTCAGAGATAAGCAAACACCCCAGATGGGACTTGAACCCACAATCCCTGGCTTAGGAGGCCAGTGCCTTATCCATTAGGCCACTGGGGCTTCTCAAGGTAGTTCATGCCGTGGGTTCTATTTTCTGTAGCAGGCAATTATCCGTTTTAATTGCATTTTCAAAAATGGTCTTGTAAGTTTGTACTCCAACTTGAAAACAACCATAACCACGTGCTTCTTTCTTTTCTGCTGAGAGCCAAGGCTTCCTTTGTCATGTCCTTTTCATCATGTAGTCAATCCACATTATTGATGCCAATGAAGGAAATAATATTTGGCTCCCAGAAGCCTTAAAAAAACAATTTATCTTTTGCATTTCCCTTTACAATATGGTACTAGATCATGGTAAAACTGGTGAGACTTTTGTAATATACAGCAAATTAAACAAGAAACCATAAAAAGTAAATATCTCTCGGAAACTTCCTTCTCAATCGTGCAAGTAGATCATGATGGAACTCGAGAAACTTTGGCTAACGCATTTGTTCAAAATAACAAAGGAAGACAAGAAAAGTCTGCTCCAGGTGAGGCTTGAACTCACAACCTCGGCATAGCTCATCAGTTACTGCTTTATAAGTACCGAGCGCTGACCGATTGCGCCACTGGAGCAGCTGCTGGGCTGCAGCATTGCATATATGAAAAAAAAACAATCAGAAATTTAAAATGAAAAATTTGCTCCGAAATGTAACTATTTGATAAAACAGGATTTGTGTTGTTGCTTTTTCCACAGTTTGAAAATACATTTTTTACCAGATCACAATCTTTATGAAGAATCAATTGAGACATTTATCACACTGGCCAATGGGCATTTTTAAACTGAAACATCCTGTTGCTTCAGGAAGTGCACATGTGCATTGGCTGGGATGAACACACGCTCTGTTGCTATATTTTATATGCTGTATTTGTAATATCGTATTTTATTATTTAGCATGGTCACACTTCTTTCAATTAAAAGTAGCAATCTTTCTTTTTTGGAGAATTTTGCAAGATCAAATTCAAACTGGTAGAAAGATTAGACAGACCATGCGCTGTTTCAGAGATAAGCAAACACCCCAGATGGGACTTGAACCCACAATCCCTGGCTTAGGAGGCCAGTGCCTTATCCATTAGGCCACTGGGGCTTCTCAAGGTAGTTCATGCCGTGGGTTCTATTTTCTGTAGCAGGCAATTATCCGTTTTAATTGCATTTTCAAAAATGGTCTTGTAAGTTTGTACTCCAACTTGAAAACAACCATAACCACGTGCTTCTTTCTTTTCTGCTGAGAGCCAAGGCTTCCTTTGTCATGTCCTTTTCATCATGTAGTCACTCCACATTATTGATGCCAATGAAGGAAATAATATTTGGCTCCCAGAAGCCTTAAAAAAACAATTTATCTTTTGCATTTCCCTTTACAATATGGTACTAGATCATGGTAAAACTGGTGAGACTTTTGTAATATACAGCAAATTAAACAAGAAACCATAAAAAGTAAATATCTCTCGGAAACTTCCTTCTCAATCGTGCAAGTAGATCATGATGGAACTCGAGAAACTTTGGCTAACGCATTTGTTCAAAATAACAAAGGAAGACAAGAAAAGTCTGCTCCAGGTGAGGCTTGAACTCACAACCTCGGCATAGCTCATCAGTTACTGCTTTATAAGTACCGCGCGCTGACCGATTGCGCCACTGGAGCAGCTGCTGGGCTGCAGCATTGCATATATGAAAAAAAAACAATCAGAAATTTAAAATGAAAAATTTGCTCCGAAATGTAACTATTTGATAAAACAGGATTTGTGTTGTTGCTTTTTCCACAGTTTGAAAATACATTTTTTACCAGATCACAATCTTTATGAAGAATCAATTGAGACATTTATCACACTGGCCAATGGGCATTTTTAAACTGAAACATCCTGTTGCTTCAGGAAGTGCACATGTGCATTGGCTGGGATGAACACACGCTCTGTTGCTATATTTTATATGCTGTATTTGTAATATCGTATTTTATTATTTAGCATGGTCACACTTCTTTCAATTAAAAGTAGCAATCTTTCTTTTTTGGAGAATTTTGCAAGATCAAATTCAAACTGGTAGAAAGATTAGACAGACCATGCGCTGTTTCAGAGATAAGCAAACACCCCAGATGGGACTTGAACCCACAATCCCTGGCTTAGGAGGCCAGTGCCTTATCCATTAGGCCACTGTGGCTTCTCAAGGTAGTTCATGCCGTGGGTTCTATTTTCTGTAGCAGGCAATTATCCGTTTTAATTGCATTTTCAAAAATGGTCTTGTAAGTTTGCACTCCAACTTGAAAACAACCATAACCACGTGCTTCTTTCTTTTCTGCTGAGAGCCAAGGCTTCCTTTGTCATGTCCTTTTCATCATGTAGTCACTCCACATTATTGATGCCAATGAAGGAAATAATATTTGGCTCCCAGAAGCCTTAAAAAAACAATTTATCTTTTGCATTTCCCTTTACAATATGGTACTAGATCATGGTAAAACTGGTGAGACTTTTGTAATATACAGCAAATTAAACAAGAAACCATAAAAAGTAAATATCTCTCGGAAACTTCCTTCTCAATCGTGCAAGTAGATCATGATGGAACTCGAGAAACTTTGGCTAACGCATTTGTTCAAAATAACAAAGGAAGACAAGAAAAGTCTGCTCCAGGTGAGGCTTGAACTCACAACCTCGGCATAGCTCATCAGTTACTGCTTTATAAGTACCGCGCGCTGACCGATTGCGCCACTGGAGCAGCTGCTGGGCTGCAGCATTGCATATATGAAAAAAAAACAATCAGAAATTTAAAATGAAAAATTTGCTCCGAAATGTAACTATTTGATAAAACAGGATTTGTGTTGTTGCTTTTTCCACAGTTTGAAAATACATTTTTTACCAGATCACAATCTTTATGAAGAATCAATTGAGACATTTATCACACTGGCCAATGGGCATTTTTAAACTGAAACATCCTGTTGCTTCAGGAAGTGCACATGTGCATTGGCTGGGATGAACACACGCTCTGTTGCTATATTTTATATGCTGTATTTGTAATATCGTATTTTATTATTTAGCATGGTCACACTTCTTTCAATTAAAAGTAGCAATCTTTCTTTTTTGGAGAATTTTGCAAGATCAAATTCAAACTGGTAGAAAGATTAGACAGACCATGCGCTGTTTCAGAGATAAGCAAACACCCCAGATGGGACTTGAACCCACAATCCCTGGCTTAGGAGGCCAGTGCCTTATCCATTAGGCCACTGTGGCTTCTCAAGGTAGTTCATGCCGTGGGTTCTATTTTCTGTAGCAGGCAATTATCCGTTTTAATTGCATTTTCAAAAATGGTCTTGTAAGTTTGTACTCCAACTTGAAAACAACCATAACCACGTGCTTCTTTCTTTTCTGCTGAGAGCCAAGGCTTCCTTTGTCATGTCCTTTTCATCATGTAGTCACTCCACATTATTGATGCCAATGAAGGAAATAATATTTGGCTCCCAGAAGCCTTAAAAAAACAATTTATCTTTTGCATTTCCCTTTACAATATGGTACTAGATCATGGTAAAACTGGTGAGACTTTTGTAATATACAGCAAATTAAACAAGAAACCATAAAAAGTAAATATCTCTCGGAAACTTCCTTCTCAATCGTGCAAGTAGATCATGATGGAACTCGAGAAACTTTGGCTAACGCATTTGTTCAAAATAACAAAGGAAGACAAGAAAAGTCTGCTCCAGGTGAGGCTTGAACTCACAACCTCGGCATAGCTCATCAGTTACTGCTTTATAAGTACCGCGCGCTGACCGATTGCGCCACTGGAGCAGCTGCTGGGCTGCAGCATTGCATATATGAAAAAAAAACAATCAGAAATTTAAAATGAAAAATTTGCTCCGAAATGTAACTATTTGATAAAACAGGATTTGTGTTGTTGCTTTTTCCACAGTTTGAAAATACATTTTTTACCAGATCACAATCTTTATGAAGAATCAATTGAGACATTTATCACACTGGCCAATGGGCATTTTTAAACTGAAACATCCTGTTGCTTCAGGAAGTGCACATGTGCATTGGCTGGGATGAACACACGCTCTGTTGCTATATTTTATATGCTGTATTTGTAATATCGTATTTTATTATTTAGCATGGTCACACTTCTTTCAATTAAAAGTAGCAATCTTTCTTTTTTGGAGAATTTTGCAAGATCAAATTCAAACTGGTAGAAAGATTAGACAGACCATGTGCTGTTTCAGAGATAAGCAAACACCCCAGATGGGACTTGAACCCACAATCCCTGGCTTAGGAGGCCAGTGCCTTATCCATTAGGCCACTGTGGCTTCTCAAGGTAGTTCATGCCGTGGGTTCTATTTTCTGTAGCAGGCAATTATCCGTTTTAATTGCATTTTCAAAAATGGTCTTGTAAGTTTGTACTCCAACTTGAAAACAACCATAACCACGTGCTTCTTTCTTTTCTGCTGAGAGCCAAGGCTTCCTTTGTCATGTCCTTTTCATCATGTAGTCACTCCACATTATTGATGCCAATGAAGGAAATAATATTTGGCTCCCAGAAGCCTTAAAAAAACAATTTATCTTTTGCATTTCCCTTTACAATATGGTACTAGATCATGGTAAAACTGGTGAGACTTTTGTAATATACAGCAAATTAAACAAGAAACCATAAAAAGTAAATATCTCTCGGAAACTTCCTTCTCAATCGTGCAAGTAGATCATGATGGAACTCGAGAAACTTTGGCTAACGCATTTGTTCAAAATAACAAAGGAAGACAAGAAAAGTCTGCTCCAGGTGAGGCTTGAACTCACAACCTCGGCATAGCTCATCAGTTACTGCTTTATAAGTACCGCGCGCTGACCGATTGCGCCACTGGAGCAGCTGCTGGGCTGCAGCATTGCATATATGAAAAAAAAACAATCAGAAATTTAAAATGAAAAATTTGCTCCGAAATGTAACTATTTGATAAAACAGGATTTGTGTTGTTGCTTTTTCCACAGTTTGAAAATACATTTTTTACCAGATCACAATCTTTATGAAGAATCAATTGAGACATTTATCACACTGGCCAATGGGCATTTTTAAACTGAAACATCCTGTTGCTTCAGGAAGTGCACATGTGCATTGGCTGGGATGAACACACGCTCTGTTGCTATATTTTATATGCTGTATTTGTAATATCGTATTTTATTATTTAGCATGGTCACACTTCTTTCAATTAAAAGTAGCAATCTTTCTTTTTTGGACACTTTTGCAAGATCAAATTCAAACTGGTAGAAAGATTAGACAGACCATGCGCTGTTTCAGAGATAAGCAAACACCCCAGATGGGACTTGAACCCACAATCCCTGGCTTAGGAGGCCAGTGCCTTATCCATTAGGCCACTGGGGCTTCTCAAGGTAGTTCATGCCGTGGGTTCTATTTTCTGTAGCAGGCAATTATCCGTTTTAATTGCATTTTCAAAAATGGTCTTGTAAGTTTGTACTCCAACTTGAAAACAACCATAACCACGTGCTTCTTTCTTTTCTGCTGAGAGCCAGGGCTTCCTTTGTCATGTCCTTTTCATCATGTAGTCACTCCACATTATTGATGCCAATGAAGGAAATAATATTTGGCTCCCAGAAGCCTTAAAAAAACAATTTATCTTTTACATTTCCCTTTACAATATGGTACTAGATCATGGTAAAACTGGTGAGACTTTTGTAATATACAGCAAATTAAACAAGAAACCATAAAAAGTAAATATCTCTCGGAAACTTCCTTCTCAATCGTGCAAGTAGATCATGATGGAACTCGAGAAACTTTGGCTAACGCATTTGTTCAAAATAACAAAGGAAGACAAGAAAAGTCTGCTCCAGGTGAGGCTTGAACTCACAACCTCAGCATAGCTCATCAGTTACTGCTTTATAAGTACCGCGCGCTGACCGATTGCGCCACTGGAGCAGCTGCTGGGCTGCAGCATTGCATATATGAAAAAAAAACAATCAGAAATTTAAAATGAAAAATTTGCTCCGAAATGTAACTATTTGATAAAACAGGATTTGTGTTGTTGCTTTTTCCACAGTTTGAAAATACATTTTTTACCAGATCACAATCTTTATGAAGAATCAATTGAGACATTTATCACACTGGCCAATGGGCATTTTTAAACTGAAACATCCTGTTGCTTCAGGAAGTGCACATGTGCATTGGCTGGGATGAACACACGCTCTGTTGCTATATTTTATATGCTGTATTTGTAATATCGTATTTTATTATTTAGCATGGTCACACTTCTTTCAATTAAAAGTAGCAATCTTTCTTTTTTGGAGAATTTTGCAAGATCAAATTCAAACTGGTAGAAAGATTAGACAGACCATGCGCTGTTTCAGAGATAAGCAAACACCCCAGATGGGACTTGAACCCACAATCCCTGGCTTAGGAGGCCAGTGCCTTATCCATTAGGCCACTGGGGCTTCTCAAGGTAGTTCATGCCGTGGGTTCTATTTTCTGTAGCAGGCAATTATCCGTTTTAATTGCATTTTCAAAAATGGTCTTGTAAGTTTGTACTCCAACTTGAAAACAACCATAACCACGTGCTTCTTTCTTTTCTGCTGAGAGCCAGGGCTTCCTTTGTCATGTCCTTTTCATCATGTAGTCACTCCACATTATTGATGCCAATGAAGGAAATAATATTTGGCTCCCAGAAGCCTTAAAAAAACAATTTATCTTTTACATTTCCCTTTACAATATGGTACTAGATCATGGTAAAACTGGTGAGACTTTTGTAATATACAGCAAATTAAACAAGAAACCATAAAAAGTAAATATCTCTCGGAAACTTCCTTCTCAATCGTGCAAGTAGATCATGATGGAACTCGAGAAACTTTGGCTAACGCATTTGTTCAAAACAACAAAGGAAGACAAGAAAAGTCTGCTCCAGGTGAGGCTTGAACTCACAACCTCGGCATAGCTCATCAGTTACTGCTTTATAAGTACCGCGCGCTGACCGATTGCGCCACTGGAGCAGCTGCTGGGCTGCAGCATTGCATATATGAAAAAAAAACAATCAGAAATTTAAAATGAAAAATTTGCTCCGAAATGTAACTATTTGATAAAACAGGATTTGTGTTGTTGCTTTTTCCACAGTTTGAAAATACATTTTTTACCAGATCACAATCTTTATGAAGAATCAATTGAGACATTTATCACACTGGCCAATGGGCATTTTTAAACTGAAACATCCTGTTGCTTCAGGAAGTGCACATGTGCATTGGCTGGGATGAACACACGCTCTGTTGCTATATTTTATATGCTGTATTTGTAATATCGTATTTTATTATTTAGCATGGTCACACTTCTTTCAATTAAAAGTAGCAATCTTTCTTTTTTGGAGAATTTTGCAAGATCAAATTCAAACTGGTAGAAAGATTAGACAGACCATGTGCTGTTTCAGAGATAAGCAAACACCCCAGATGGGACTTGAACCCACAATCCCTGGCTTAGGAGGCCAGTGCCTTATCCATTAGGCCACTGGGGCTTCTCAAGGTAGTTCATGCCGTGGGTTCTATTTTCTGTAGCAGGCAATTATCCGTTTTAATTGCATTTTCAAAAATGGTCTTGTAAGTTTGTACTCCAACTTGAAAACAACCATAACCACGTGCTTCTTTCTTTTCTGCTGAGAGCCAAGGCTTCCTTTGTCATGTCCTTTTCATCATGTAGTCACTCCACATTATTGATGCCAATGAAGGAAATAATATTTGGCTCCCAGAAGCCTTAAAAAAACAATTTATCTTTTACATTTCCCTTTACAATATGGTACTAGATCATGGTAAAACTGGTGAGACTTTTGTAATATACAGCAAATTAAACAAGAAACCATAAAAAGTAAATATCTCTCGGAAACTTCCTTCTCAATCGTGCAAGTAGATCATGATGGAACTCGAGAAACTTTGGCTAACGCATTTGTTCAAAATAACAAAGGAAGACAAGAAAAGTCTGCTCCAGGTGAGGCTTGAACTCACAACCTCGGCATAGCTCATCAGTTACTGCTTTATAAGTACCGCGCGCTGACCGATTGCGCCACTGGAGCAGCTGCTGGGCTGCAGCATTGCATATATGAAAAAAAAACAATCAGAAATTTAAAATGAAAAATTTGCTCCGAAATGTAACTATTTGATAAAACAGGATTTGTGTTGTTGCTTTTTCCACAGTTTGAAAATACATTTTTTACCAGATCACAATCTTTATGAAGAATCAATTGAGACATTTATCACACTGGCCAATGGGCATTTTTAAACTGAAACATCCTGTTGCTTCAGGAAGTGCACATGTGTATTGGCTGGGATGAACACACGCTCTGTTGCTATATTTTATATGCTGTATTTGTAATATCGTATTTTATTATTTAGCATGGTCACACTTCTTTCAATTAAAAGTAGCAATCTTTCTTTTTTGGAGAATTTTGCAAGATCAAATTCAAACTGGTAGAAAGATTAGACAGACCATGCGCTGTTTCAGAGATAAGCAAACACCCCAGATGGGACTTGAACCCACAATCCCTGGCTTAGGAGGCCAGTGCCTTATCCATTAGGCCACTGGGGCTTCTCAAGGTAGTTCATGCCGTGGGTTCTATTTTCTGTAGCAGGCAATTATCCGTTTTAATTGCATTTTCAAAAATGGTCTTGTAAGTTTGTACTCCAACTTGAAAACAACCATAACCACGTGCTTCTTTCTTTTCTGCTGAGAGCCAGGGCTTCCTTTGTCATGTCCTTTTCATCATGTAGTCACTCCACATTATTGATGCCAATGAAGGAAATAATATTTGGCTCCCAGAAGCCTTAAAAAAACAATTTATCTTTTACATTTCCCTTTACAATATGGTACTAGATCATGGTAAAACTGGTGAGACTTTTGTAATATACAGCAAATTAAACAAGAAACCATAAAAAGTAAATATCTCTCGGAAACTTCCTTCTCAATCGTGCAAGTAGATCATGATGGAACTCGAGAAACTTTGGCTAACGCATTTGTTCAAAATAACAAAGGAAGACAAGAAAAGTCTGCTCCAGGTGAGGCTTGAACTCACAACCTCGGCATAGCTCATCAGTTACTGCTTTATAAGTACCGCGCGCTGACCGATTGCGCCACTGGAGCAGCTGCTGGGCTGCAGCATTGCATATATGAAAAAAAAACAATCAGAAATTTAAAATGAAAAATTTGCTCCGAAATGTAACTATTTGATAAAACAGGATTTGTGTTGTTGCTTTTTCCACAGTTTGAAAATACATTTTTTACCAGATCACAATCTTTATGAAGAATCAATTGAGACATTTATCACACTGGCCAATGGGCATTTTTAAACTGAAACATCCTGTTGCTTCAGGAAGTGCACATGTGCATTGGCTGGGATGAACACACGCTCTGTTGCTATATTTTATATGCTGTATTTGTAATATCGTATTTTATTATTTAGCATGGTCACACTTCTTTCAATTAAAAGTAGCAATCTTTCTTTTTTGGAGACTTTTGCAAGATCAAATTCAAACTGGTAGAAAGATTAGACAGACCATGCGCTGTTTCAGAGATAAGCAAACACCCCAGATGGGACTTGAACCCACAATCCCTGGCTTAGGAGGCCAGTGCCTTATCCATTAGGCCACTGGGGCTTCTCAAGGTAGTTCATGCCGTGGGTTCTATTTTCTGTAGCAGGCAATTATCCGTTTTAATTGCATTTTCAAAAATGGTCTTGTAAGTTTGTACTCCAACTTGAAAACAACCATAACCACGTGCTTCTTTCTTTTCTGCTGAGAGCCAGGGCTTCCTTTGTCATGTCCTTTTCATCATGTAGTCACTCCACATTATTGATGCCAATGAAGGAAATAATATTTGGCTCCCAGAAGCCTTAAAAAAACAATTTATCTTTTACATTTCCCTTTACAATATGGTACTAGATCATGGTAAAACTGGTGAGACTTTTGTAATATACAGCAAATTAAACAAGAAACCATAAAAAGTAAATATCTCTCGGAAACTTCCTTCTCAATCGTGCAAGTAGATCATGATGGAACTCGAGAAACTTTGGCTAACGCATTTGTTCAAAATAACAAAGGAAGACAAGAAAAGTCTGCTCCAGGTGAGGCTTGAACTCACAACCTCGGCATAGCTCATCAGTTACTGCTTTATAAGTACTGCGCGCTGACCGATTGCGCCACTGGAGCAGCTGCTGAGCTGCAGCATTGCATATATGAAAAAAAAACAATCAGAAATTTAAAATGAAAAATTTGCTCCGAAATGTAACTATTTGATAAAACAGGATTTGTGTTGTTGCTTTTTCCACAGTTTGAAAATACATTTTTTACCAGATCACAATCTTTATGAAGAATCAATTGAGACATTTATCACACTGGCCAATGGGCATTTTTAAACTGAAACATCCTGTTGCTTCAGGAAGTGCACATGTGCATTGGCTGGGATGAACACACGCTCTGTTGCTATATTTTATATGCTGTATTTGTAATATCGTATTTTATTATTTAGCATGGTCACACTTCTTTCAATTAAAAGTAGCAATCTTTCTTTTTTGGAGACTTTTGCAAGATCAAATTCAAACTGGTAGAAAGATTAGACAGACCATGCGCTGTTTCAGAGATAAGCAAACACCCCAGATGGGACTTGAACCCACAATCCCTGGCTTAGGAGGCCAGTGCCTTATCCATTAGGCCACTGGGGCTTCTCAAGGTAGTTCATGCCGTGGGTTCTATTTTCTGTAGCAGGCAATTATCCGTTTTAATTGCATTTTCAAAAATGGTCTTGTAAGTTTGTACTCCAACTTGAAAACAACCATAACCACGTGCTTCTTTCTTTTCTGCTGAGAGCCAGGGCTTCCTTTGTCATGTCCTTTTCATCATGTAGTCACTCCACATTATTGATGCCAATGAAGGAAATAATATTTGGCTCCCAGAAGCCTTAAAAAAACAATTTATCTTTTACATTTCCCTTTACAATATGGTACTAGATCATGGTAAAACTGGTGAGACTTTTGTAATATACAGCAAATTAAACAAGAAACCATAAAAAGTAAATATCTCTCGGAAACTTCCTTCTCAATCGTGCAAGTAGATCATGATGGAACTCGAGAAACTTTGGCTAACGCATTTGTTCAAAATAACAAAGGAAGACAAGAAAAGTCTGCTCCAGGTGAGGCTTGAACTCACAACCTCGGCATAGCTCATCAGTTACTGCTTTATAAGTACCGCGCGCTGACCGATTGCGCCACTGGAGCAGCTGCTGGGCTGCAGCATTGCATATATGAAAAAAAAACAATCAGAAATTTAAAATGAAAAATTTGCTCCGAAATGTAACTATTTGATAAAACAGGATTTGTGTTGTTGCTTTTTCCACAGTTTGAAAATACATTTTTTACCAGATCACAATCTTTATGAAGAATCAATTGAGACATTTATCACACTGGCCAATGGGCATTTTTAAACTGAAACATCCTGTTGCTTCAGGAAGTGCACATGTGCATTGGCTGGGATGAACACACGCTCTGTTGCTATATTTTATATGCTGTATTTGTAATATCGTATTTTATTATTTAGCATGGTCACACTTCTTTCAATTAAAAGTAGCAATCTTTCTTTTTTGGAGAATTTTGCAAGATCAAATTCAAACTGGTAGAAAGATTAGACAGACCATGCGCTGTTTCAGAGATAAGCAAACACCCCAGATGGGACTTGAACCCACAATCCCTGGCTTAGGAGGCCAGTGCCTTATCCATTAGGCCACTGGGGCTTCTCAAGGTAGTTCATGCCGTGGGTTCTATTTTCTGTAGCAGGCAATTATCCGTTTTAATTGCATTTTCAAAAATGGTCTTGTAAGTTTGTACTCCAACTTGAAAACAACCATAACCACGTGCTTCTTTCTTTTCTGCTGAGAGCCAGGGCTTCCTTTGTCATGTCCTTTTCATCATGTAGTCACTCCACATTATTGATGCCAATGAAGGAAATAATATTTGGCTCCCAGAAGCCTTAAAAAAACAATTTATCTTTTACATTTCCCTTTACAATATGGTACTAGATCATGGTAAAACTGGTGAGACTTTTGTAATATACAGCAAATTAAACAAGAAACCATAAAAAGTAAATATCTCTCGGAAACTTCCTTCTCAATCGTGCAAGTAGATCATGATGGAACTCGAGAAACTTTGGCTAACGCATTTGTTCAAAATAACAAAGGAAGACAAGAAAAGTCTGCTCCAGGTGAGGCTTGAACTCACAACCTCAGCATAGCTCATCAGTTACTGCTTTATAAGTACCGCGCGCTGACCGATTGCGCCACTGGAGCAGCTGCTGGGCTGCAGCATTGCATATATGAAAAAAAAACAATCAGAAATTTAAAATGAAAAATTTGCTCCGAAATGTAACTATTTGATAAAACAGGATTTGTGTTGTTGCTTTTTCCACAGTTTGAAAATACATTTTTTACCAGATCACAATCTTTATGAAGAATCAATTGAGACATTTATCACACTGGCCAATGGGCATATTTAAACTGAAACATCCTGTTGCTTCAGGAAGTGCACATGTGCATTGGCTGGGATGAACACACGCTCTGTTGCTATATTTTATATGCTGTATTTGTAATATCGTATTTTATTATTTAGCATGGTCACACTTCTTTCAATTAAAAGTAGCAATCTTTCTTTTTTGGAGAATTTTGCAAGATCAAATTCAAACTGGTAGAAAGATTAGACAGACCATGCGCTGTTTCAGAGATAAGCAAACACCCCAGATGGGACTTGAACCCACAATCCCTGGCTTAGGAGGCCAGTGCCTTATCCATTAGGCCACTGGAGCTTCTCAAGGTCGTTCATGCCGTGGGTTCTATTTTCTGTAGCAGGCAATTATCCGTTTTAATTGCATTTTCAAAAATGGTCTTGTAAGTTTGTACTCCAACTTGAAAACAACCATAACCACGTGCTTCTTTCTTTTCTGCTGAGAGCCAGGGCTTCCTTTGTCATGTCCTTTTCATCATGTAGTCACTCCACATTATTGATGCCAATGAAGGAAATAATATTTGGCTCCCAGAAGCCTTAAAAAAACAATTTATCTTTTGCATTTCCCTTTACAATATGGTACTAGATCATGGTAAAACTGGTGAGACTTTTGTAATATACAGCAAATTAAACAAGAAACCATAAAAAGTAAATATCTCTCGGAAACTTCCTTCTCAATCGTGCAAGTAGATCATGATGGAACTCGAGAAACTTTGGCTAACGCATTTGTTCAAAATAACAAAGGAAGACAAGAAAAGTCTGCTCCAGGTGAGGCTTGAACTCACAACCTCGGCATAGCTCATCAGTTACTGCTTTATAAGTACTGCGCGCTGACCGATTGCGCCACTGGAGCAGCTGCTGAGCTGCAGCATTGCATATATGAAAAAAAAACAATCAGAAATTTAAAATGAAAAATTTGCTCCGAAATGTAACTATTTGATAAAACAGGATTTGTGTTGTTGCTTTTTCCACAGTTTGAAAATACATTTTTTACCAGATCACAATCTTTATGAAGAATCAATTGAGACATTTATCACACTGGCCAATGGGCATTTTTAAACTGAAACATCCTGTTGCTTCAGGAAGTGCACATGTGCATTGGCTGGGATGAACACACGCTCTGTTGCTATATTTTATATGCTGTATTTGTAATATCGTATTTTATTATTTAGCATGGTCACACTTCTTTCAATTAAAAGTAGCAATCTTTCTTTTTTGGAGAATTTTGCAAGATCAAATTCAAACTGGTAGAAAGATTAGACAGACCATGCGCTGTTTCAGAGATAAGCAAACACCCCAGATGGGACTTGAACCCACAATCCCTGGCTTAGGAGGCCAGTGCCTTATCCATTAGGCCACTGGGGCTTCTCAAGGTAGTTCATGCCGTGGGTTCTTTTTTCTGTAGCAGGCAATTATCCGTTTTAATTGCATTTTCAAAAATGGTCTTGTAAGTTTGTACTCCAACTTGAAAACAACCATAACGACGTGCTTCTTTCTTTTCTGCTGAGAGCCAGGGCTTCCTTTGTCATGTCCTTTTCATCATGTAGTCACTCCACATTATTGATGCCAATGAAGGAAATAATATTTGGCTCCCAGAAGCCTGAAAAAAACAATTTATCTTTTACATTTCCCTTTACAATATGGTACTAGATCATGGTAAAACTGGTGAGACTTTTGTAATATACAGCAAATTAAACAAGAAACCATAAAAAGTAAATATCTCTCGGAAACTTCCTTCTCAATCGTGCAAGTAGATCATGATGGAACTCGAGAAACTTTGGCTAACGCATTTGTTCAAAATAACAAAGGAAGACAAGAAAAGTCTGCTCCAGGTGAGGCTTGAACTCACAACCTCGGCATAGCTCATCAGTTACTGCTTTATAAGTACCGCGCGCTGACCGATTGCACCACTGGAGCAGCTGCTGAGCTGCAGCATTGCATATATGAAAAAAAAACAATCAGAAATTTAAAATGAAAAATTTGCTCCGAAATGTAACTATTTGATAAAACAGGATTTGTGTTGTTGCTTTTTCCACAGTTTGAAAATACATTTTTTACCAGATCACAATCTTTATGAAGAATCAATTGAGACATTTATCACACTGGCCAATGGGCATTTTTAAACTGAAACATCCTGTTGCTTCAGGAAGTGCACATGTGCATTGGCTGGGATGAACACACGCTCTGTTGCTATATTTTATATGCTGTATTTGTAATATCGTATTTTATTATTTAGCATGGTCACACTTCTTTCAATTAAAAGTAGCAATCTTTCTTTTTTGGAGAATTTTGCAAGATCAAATTCAAACTGGTAGAAAGATTAGACAGACCATGCGCTGTTTTAGAGATAAGCAAACACCCCAGATGGGACTTGAACCCACAATCCCTGGCTTAGGAGGCCAGTGCCTTATCTATTAGGCCACTGGGGCTTCTCAAGGTAGTTCATGCCGTGGGTTCTTTTTTCTGTAGCAGGCAATTATCCGTTTTAATTGCATTTTCAAAAATGGTCTTGTAAGTTTGTACTCCAACTTGAAAACAACCATAACCACGTGCTTCTTTCTTTTCTGCTGAGAGCCAGGGCTTCCTTTGTCATGTCCTTTTCATCATGTAGTCACTCCACATTATTGATGCCAATGAAGGAAATAATATTTGGCTCCCAGAAGCCTTAAAAAAACAATTTATCTTTTACATTTCCCTTTACAATATGGTACTAGATCATGGTAAAACTGGTGAGACTTTTGTAATATACAGCAAATTAAACAAGAAACCATAAAAAGTAAATATCTCTCGGAAACTTCCTTCTCAATCGTGCAAGTAGATCATGATGGAACTCGAGAAACTTTGGCTAACGCATTTGTTCAAAATAACAAAGGAAGACAAGATAAGTCTGCTCCAGGTGAGGCTTGAACTCACAACCTCGGCATAGCTCATCAGTTACTGCTTTATAAGTACCGCGCGCTGACCGATTGCGCCACTGGAGCAGCTGCTGGGCTGCAGCATTGCATATATGAAAAAAAAACAATCAGAAATTTAAAATGAAAAATTTGCTCCGAAATGTAACTATTTGATAAAACAGGATTTGTGTTGTTGCTTTTTCCACAGTTTGAAAATACATTTTTTACCAGATCACAATCTTTATGAAGAATCAATTGAGACATTTATCACACTGGCCAATGGGCATTTTTAAACTGAAACATCCTGTTGCTTCAGGAAGTGCACATGTGCATTGGCTGGGATGAACACACGCTCTGTTGCTATATTTTATATGCTGTATTTGTAATATCGTATTTTATTATTTAGCATGGTCACACTTCTTTCAATTAAAAGTAGCAATCTTTCTTTTTTGGAGAATTTTGCAAGATCAAATTCAAACTGGTAGAAAGATTAGACAGACCATGCGCTGTTTCAGAGATAAGCAAACACCCCAGATGGGACTTGAACCCACAATCCCTGGCTTAGGAGGCCAGTGCCTTATCCATTAGGCCACTGGGGCTTCTCAAGGTAGTTCATGCCGTGGGTTCTATTTTCTGTAGCAGGCAATTATCCGTTTTAATTGCATTTTCAAAAATGGTCTTGTAAGTTTGTACTCCAACTTGAAAACAACCATAACCACGTGCTTCTTTCTTTTCTGCTGAGAGCCAAGGCTTCCTTTGTCATGTCCTTTTCATCATGTAGTCACTCCACATTATTGATGCCAATGAAGGAAATAATATTTGGCTCCCAGAAGCCTTAAAAAAACAATTTATCTTTTACATTTCCCTTTACAATATGGTACTAGATCATGGTAAAACTGGTGAGACTTTTGTAATATACAGCAAATTAAACAAGAAACCATAAAAAGTAAATATCTCTCGGAAACTTCCTTCTCAATCGTGCAAGTAGATCATGATGGAACTCGAGAAACTTTGGCTAACGCATTTGTTCAAAATAACAAAGGAAGACAAGAAAAGTCTGCTCCAGGTGAGGCTTGAACTCACAACCTCGGCATAGCTCATCAGTTACTGCTTTATAAGTACCGCGCGCTGACCGATTGCGCCACTGGAGCAGCTGCTGGGCTGCAGCATTGCATATATGAAAAAAAAACAATCAGAAATTTAAAATGAAAAATTTGCTCCGAAATGTAACTATTTGATAAAACAGGATTTGTGTTGTTGCTTTTTCCACAGTTTGAAAATACATTTTTTACCAGATCACAATCTTTATGAAGAATCAATTGAGACATTTATCACACTGGCCAATGGGCATTTTTAAACTGAAACATCCTGTTGCTTCAGGAAGTGCACATGTGCATTGGCTGGGATGAACACACGCTCTGTTGCTATATTTTATATGCTGTATTTGTAATATCGTATTTTATTATTTAGCATGGTCACACTTCTTTCAATTAAAAGTAGCAATCTTTCTTTTTTGGAGAATTTTGCAAGATCAAATTCAAACTGGTAGAAAGATTAGACAGACCATGCGCTGTTTCAGAGATAAGCAAACACCCTAGATGGGACTTGAACCCACAATCCCTGGCTTAGGAGGCCAGTGCCTTATCCATTAGGCCACTGGGGCTTCTCAAGGTAGTTCATGCCGTGGGTTCTATTTTCTGTAGCAGGCAATTATCCGTTTTAATTGCATTTTCAAAAATGGTCTTGTAAGTTTGTACTCCAACTTGAAAACAACCATAACCACGTGCTTCTTTCTTTTCTGCTGAGAGCCAGGGCTTCCTTTGTCATGTCCTTTTCATCATGTAGTCACTCCACATTATTGATGCCAATGAAGGAAATAATATTTGGCTCCCAGAAGCCTTAAAAAAACAATTTATCTTTTACATTTCCCTTTACAATATGGTACTAGATCATGGTAAAACTGGTGAGACTTTTGTAATATACAGCAAATTAAACAAGAAACCATAAAAAGTAAATATCTCTCGGAAACTTCCTTCTCAATCGTGCAAGTAGATCATGATGGAACTCGAGAAACTTTGGCTAACGCATTTGTTCAAAATAACAAAGGAAGACAAGAAAAGTCTGCTCCAGGTGAGACTTGAACTCACAACCTCGGCATAGCTCATCAGTTACTGCTTTATAAGTACCGCGCGCTGACCGATTGCGCCACTGGAGCAGCTGCTGGGCTGCAGCATTGCATATATGAAAAAAAAACAATCAGAAATTTAAAATGAAAAATTTGCTCCGAAATGTAACTATTTGATAAAACAGGATTTGTGTTGTTGCTTTTTCCACAGTTTGAAAATACATTTTTTACCAGATCACAATCTTTATGAAGAATCAATTGAGACATTTATCACACTGGCCAATGGGCATTTTTAAACTGAAACATCCTGTTGCTTCAGGAAGTGCAGATGTGCATTGGCTGGGATGAACACACGCTCTGTTGCTATATTTTATATGCTGTATTTGTAATATCGTATTTTATTATTTAGCATGGTCACACTTCTTTCAATTAAAAGTCGCCATCTTTCTTTTTTGGAGAATTTTGCAAGATCAAATTCAAACTGATAGAAAGAATAGACAGACCATGCGCTGTTTCAGAGATAAGCAAACACCCCAGATGGGACTTGAACCCACAATCCCTGGCTTAGGAGGCCAGTGCCTTATCTATTAGGCCACTGGGGCTTCTCAAGGTAGTTCATGCCGTGGGTTCTTTTTTCTGTAGCAGGCAATTATCCGTTTTAATTGCATTTTCAAAAATGGTCTTGTAAGTTTGTACTCCAACTTGAAAACAACCATAACCACGTGCTTCTTTCTTTTCTGCTGAGAGCCAGGGCTTCCTTTGTCATGTCCTTTTCATCATGTAGTCACTCCACATTATTGATGCCAATGAAGGAAATAATATTTGGCTCCCAGAAGCCTTAAAAAAACAATTTATCTTTTACATTTCCCTTTACAATATGGTACTAGATCATGGTAAAACTGGTGAGACTTTTGTAATATACAGCAAATTAAACAAGAAACCATAAAAAGTAAATATCTCTCGGAAACTTCCTTCTCAATCGTGCAAGTAGATCATGATGGAACTCGAGAAACTTTGGCTAACGCATTTGTTCAAAATAACAAAGGAAGACAAGAAAAGTCTGCTCCAGGTGAGGCTTGAACTCACAACCTCGGCATAGCTCATCAGTTACTGCTTTATAAGTACCGCGCGCTGACCGATTGCGCCACTGGAGCAGCTGCTGGGCTGCAGCATTGCATATATGAAAAAAAAACAATCAGAAATTTAAAATGAAAAATTTGCTCCGAAATGTAACTATTTGATAAAACAGGATTTGTGTTGTTGCTTTTTCCACAGTTTGAAAATACATTTTTTACCAGATCACAATCTTTATGAAGAATCAATTGAGACATTTATCACACTGGCCAATGGGCATTTTTAAACTGAAACATCCTGTTGCTTCAGGAAGTGCACATGTGCATTGGCTGGGATGAACACACGCTCTGTTGCTATATTTTATATGCTGTATTTGTAATATCGTATTTTATTATTTAGCATGGTCACACTTCTTTCAATTAAAAGTAGCAATCTTTCTTTTTTGGAGAATTTTGCAAGATCAAATTCAAACTGGTAGAAAGATTAGACAGACCATGCGCTGTTTCAGAGATAAGCAAACACCCCAGATGGGACTTGAACCCACAATCCCTGGCTTAGGAGGCCAGTGCCTTATCCATTAGGCCACTGGGGCTTCTCAAGGTAGTTCATGCCGTGGGTTCTATTTTCTGTAGCAGGCAATTATCCGTTTTAATTGCATTTTCAAAAATGGTCTTGTAAGTTTGTACTCCAACTTGAAAACAACCATAACCACGTGCTTCTTTCTTTTCTGCTGAGAGCCAAGGCTTCCTTTGTCATGTCCTTTTCATCATGTAGTCACTCCACATTATTGATGCCAATGAAGGAAATAATATTTGGCTCCCAGAAGCCTTAAAAAAACAATTTATCTTTTACATTTCCCTTTACAATATGGTACTAGATCATGGTAAAACTGGTGAGACTTTTGTAATATACAGCAAATTAAACAAGAAACCATAAAAAGTAAATATCTCTCGGAAACTTCCTTCTCAATCGTGCAAGTAGATCATGATGGAACTCGAGAAACTTTGGCTAACGCATTTGTTCAAAATAACAAAGGAAGACAAGAAAAGTCTGCTCCAGGTGAGGCTTGAACTCACAACCTCGGCATAGCTCATCAGTTACTGCTTTATAAGTACCGCGCGCTGACCGATTGCGCCACTGGAGCAGCTGCTGGGCTGCAGCATTGCATATATGAAAAAAAAACAATCAGAAATTTAAAATGAAAAATTTGCTCCGAAATGTAACTATTTGATAAAACAGGATTTGTGTTGTTGCTTTTTCCACAGTTTGAAAATACATTTTTTACCAGATCACAATCTTTATGAAGAATCAATTGAGACATTTATCACACTGGCCAATGGGCATTTTTAAACTGAAACATCCTGTTGCTTCAGGAAGTGCACATGTGCATTGGCTGGGATGAACACACGCTCTGTTGCTATATTTTATATGCTGTATTTGTAATATCGTATTTTATTATTTAGCATGGTCACACTTCTTTCAATTAAAAGTAGCAATCTTTCTTTTTTGGAGAATTTTGCAAGATCAAATTCAAACTGGTAGAAAGATTAGACAGACCATGCGCTGTTTCAGAGATAAGCAAACACCCCAGATGGGACTTGAACCCACAATCCCTGGCTTAGGAGGCCAGTGCCTTATCCATTAGGCCACTGGGGCTTCTCAAGGTAGTTCATGCCGTGGGTTCTATTTTCTGTAGCAGGCAATTATCCGTTTTAATTGCATTTTCAAAAATGGTCTTGTAAGTTTGTACTCCAACTTGAAAACAACCATAACCACGTGCTTCTTTCTTTTCTGCTGAGAGCCAAGGCTTCCTTTGTCATGTCCTTTTCATCATGTAGTCACTCCACATTATTGATGCCAATGAAGGAAATAATATTTGGCTCCCAGAAGCCTTAAAAAAACAATTTATCTTTTACATTTCCCTTTACAATATGGTACTAGATCATGGTAAAACTGGTGAGACTTTTGTAATATACAGCAAATTAAACAAGAAACCATAAAAAGTAAATATCTCTCGGAAACTTCCTTCTCAATCGTGCAAGTAGATCATGATGGAACTCGAGAAACTTTGGCTAACGCATTTGTTCAAAATAACAAAGGAAGACAAGAAAAGTCTGCTCCAGGTGAGGCTTGAACTCACAACCTCGGCATAGCTCATCAGTTACTGCTTTATAAGTACCGCGCGCTGACCGATTGCGCCACTGGAGCAGCTGCTGGGCTGCAGCATTGCATATATGAAAAAAAAACAATCAGAAATTTAAAATGAAAAATTTGCTCCGAAATGTAACTATTTGATAAAACAGGATTTGTGTTGTTGCTTTTTCCACAGTTTGAAAATACATTTTTTACCAGATCACAATCTTTATGAAGAATCAATTGAGACATTTATCACACTGGCCAATGGGCATTTTTAAACTGAAACATCCTGTTGCTTCAGGAAGTGCACATGTGCATTGGCTGGGATGAACACACGCTCTGTTGCTATATTTTATATGCTGTATTTGTAATATCGTATTTTATTATTTAGCATGGTCACACTTCTTTCAATTAAAAGTAGCAATCTTTCTTTTTTGGAGAATTTTGCAAGATCAAAT
The DNA here is from genome assembly GCF_048569485.1 of Anomaloglossus baeobatrachus. Lineage (NCBI taxonomy): Eukaryota > Metazoa > Chordata > Amphibia > Anura > Aromobatidae > Anomaloglossus > Anomaloglossus baeobatrachus. The sequence goes on along the minus strand of NC_134356.1, from coordinate 611,036,550 downwards.
TCAAACTGGTAGAAAGATTAGACAGACCATGCGCTGTTTCAGAGATAAGCAAACACCCCAGATGGGACTTGAACCCACAATCCCTGGCTTAGGAGGCCAGTGCCTTATCCATTAGGCCACTGGGGCTTCTCAAGGTAGTTCATGCCGTGGGTTCTATTTTCTGTAGCAGGCAATTATCCGTTTTAATTGCATTTTCAAAAATGGTCTTGTAAGTTTGTACTCCAACTTGAAAACAACCATAACCACGTGCTTCTTTCTTTTCTGCTGAGAGCCAAGGCTTCCTTTGTCATGTCCTTTTCATCATGTAGTCACTCCACATTATTGATGCCAATGAAGGAAATAATATTTGGCTCCCAGAAGCCTTAAAAAAACAATTTATCTTTTACATTTCCCTTTACAATATGGTACTAGATCATGGTAAAACTGGTGAGACTTTTGTAATATACAGCAAATTAAACAAGAAACCATAAAAAGTAAATATCTCTCGGAAACTTCCTTCTCAATCGTGCAAGTAGATCATGATGGAACTCGAGAAACTTTGGCTAACGCATTTGTTCAAAATAACAAAGGAAGACAAGAAAAGTCTGCTCCAGGTGAGGCTTGAACTCACAACCTCGGCATAGCTCATCAGTTACTGCTTTATAAGTACCGCGCGCTGACCGATTGCGCCACTGGAGCAGCTGCTGGGCTGCAGCATTGCATATATGAAAAAAAAACAATCAGAAATTTAAAATGAAAAATTTGCTCCGAAATGTAACTATTTGATAAAACAGGATTTGTGTTGTTGCTTTTTCCACAGTTTGAAAATACATTTTTTACCAGATCACAATCTTTATGAAGAATCAATTGAGACATTTATCACACTGGCCAATGGGCATTTTTAAACTGAAACATCCTGTTGCTTCAGGAAGTGCACATGTGCATTGGCTGGGATGAACACACGCTCTGTTGCTATATTTTATATGCTGTATTTGTAATATCGTATTTTATTATTTAGCATGGTCACACTTCTTTCAATTAAAAGTAGCAATCTTTCTTTTTTGGAGAATTTTGCAAGATCAAATTCAAACTGGTAGAAAGATTAGACAGACCATGCGCTGTTTCAGAGATAAGCAAACACCCCAGATGGGACTTGAACCCACAATCCCTGGCTTAGGAGGCCAGTGCCTTATCCATTAGGCCACTGGGGCTTCTCAAGGTAGTTCATGCCGTGGGTTCTATTTTCTGTAGCAGGCAATTATCCGTTTTAATTGCATTTTCAAAAATGGTCTTGTAAGTTTGTACTCCAACTTGAAAACAACCATAACCACGTGCTTCTTTCTTTTCTGCTGAGAGCCAAGGCTTCCTTTGTCATGTCCTTTTCATCATGTAGTCACTCCACATTATTGATGCCAATGAAGGAAATAATATTTGGCTCCCAGAAGCCTTAAAAAAACAATTTATCTTTTGCATTTCCCTTTACAATATGGTACTAGATCATGGTAAAACTGGTGAGACTTTTGTAATATACAGCAAATTAAACAAGAAACCATAAAAAGTAAATATCTCTCGGAAACTTCCTTCTCAATCGTGCAAGTAGATCATGATGGAACTCGAGAAACTTTGGCTAACGCATTTGTTCAAAATAACAAAGGAAGACAAGAAAAGTCTGCTCCAGGTGAGGCTTGAACTCACAACCTCGGCATAGCTCATCAGTTACTGCTTTATAAGTACCGCGCGCTGACCGATTGCGCCACTGGAGCAGCTGCTGGGCTGCAGCATTGCATATATGAAAAAAAAACAATCAGAAATTTAAAATGAAAAATTTGCTCCGAAATGTAACTATTTGATAAAACAGGATTTGTGTTGTTGCTTTTTCCACAGTTTGAAAATACATTTTTTACCAGATCACAATCTTTATGAAGAATCAATTGAGACATTTATCACACTGGCCAATGGGCATTTTTAAACTGAAACATCCTGTTGCTTCAGGAAGTGCACATGTGCATTGGCTGGGATGAACACACGCTCTGTTGCTATATTTTATATGCTGTATTTGTAATATCGTATTTTATTATTTAGCATGGTCACACTTCTTTCAATTAAAAGTAGCAATCTTTCTTTTTTGGAGAATTTTGCAAGATCAAATTCAAACTGGTAGAAAGATTAGACAGACCATGCGCTGTTTCAGAGATAAGCAAACACCCCAGATGGGACTTGAACCCACAATCCCTGGCTTAGGAGGCCAGTGCCTTATCCATTAGGCCACTGGGGCTTCTCAAGGTAGTTCATGCCGTGGGTTCTATTTTCTGTAGCAGGCAATTATCCGTTTTAATTGCATTTTCAAAAATGGTCTTGTAAGTTTGTACTCCAACTTGAAAACAACCATAACCACGTGCTTCTTTCTTTTCTGCTGAGAGCCAAGGCTTCCTTTGTCATGTCCTTTTCATCATGTAGTCACTCCACATTATTGATGCCAATGAAGGAAATAATATTTGGCTCCCAGAAGCCTTAAAAAAACAATTTATCTTTTACATTTCCCTTTACAATATGGTACTAGATCATGGTAAAACTGGTGAGACTTTTGTAATATACAGCAAATTAAACAAGAAACCATAAAAAGTAAATATCTCTCGGAAACTTCCTTCTCAATCGTGCAAGTAGATCATGATGGAACTCGAGAAACTTTGGCTAACGCATTTGTTCAAAATAACAAAGGAAGACAAGAAAAGTCTGCTCCAGGTGAGGCTTGAACTCACAACCTCGGCATAGCTCATCAGTTACTGCTTTATAAGTACCGCGTGCTGACCGATTGCGCCACTGGAGCAGCTGCTGGGCTGCAGCATTGCATATATGAAAAAAAAACAATCAGAAATTTAAAATGAAAAATTTGCTCCGAAATGTAACTATTTGATAAAACAGGATTTGTGTTGTTGCTTTTTCCACAGTTTGAAAATACATTTTTTACCAGATCACAATCTTTATGAAGAATCAATTGAGACATTTATCACACTGGCCAATGGGCATTTTTAAACTGAAACATCCTGTTGCTTCAGGAAGTGCACATGTGCATTGGCTGGGATGAACACACGCTCTGTTGCTATATTTTATATGCTGTATTTGTAATATCGTATTTTATTATTTAGCATGGTCACACTTCTTTCAATTAAAAGTAGCAATCTTTCTTTTTTGGAGAATTTTGCAAGATCAAATTCAAACTGGTAGAAAGATTAGACAGACCATGCGCTGTTTCAGAGATAAGCAAACACCCCAGATGGGACTTGAACCCACAATCCCTGGCTTAGGAGGCCAGTGCCTTATCCATTAGGCCACTGGGGCTTCTCAAGGTAGTTCATGCCGTGGGTTCTATTTTCTGTAGCAGGCAATTATCCGTTTTAATTGCATTTTCAAAAATGGTCTTGTAAGTTTGTACTCCAACTTGAAAACAACCATAACCACGTGCTTCTTTCTTTTCTGCTGAGAGCCAAGGCTTCCTTTGTCATGTCCTTTTCATCATGTAGTCACTCCACATTATTGATGCCAATGAAGGAAATAATATTTGGCTCCCAGAAGCCTTAAAAAAACAATTTATCTTTTACATTTCCCTTTACAATATGGTACTAGATCATGGTAAAACTGGTGAGACTTTTGTAATATACAGCAAATTAAACAAGAAACCATAAAAAGTAAATATCTCTCGGAAACTTCCTTCTCAATCGTGCAAGTAGATCATGATGGAACTCGAGAAACTTTGGCTAACGCATTTGTTCAAAATAACAAAGGAAGACAAGAAAAGTCTGCTCCAGGTGAGGCTTGAACTCACAACCTCGGCATAGCTCATCAGTTACTGCTTTATAAGTACCGCGCGCTGACCGATTGCGCCACTGGAGCAGCTGCTGGGCTGCAGCATTGCATATATGAAAAAAAAACAATCAGAAATTTAAAATGAAAAATTTGCTCCGAAATGTAACTATTTGATAAAACAGGATTTGTGTTGTTGCTTTTTCCACAGTTTGAAAATACATTTTTTACCAGATCACAATCTTTATGAAGAATCAATTGAGACATTTATCACACTGGCCAATGGGCATTTTTAAACTGAAACATCCTGTTGCTTCAGGAAGTGCACATGTGTATTGGCTGGGATGAACACACGCTCTGTTGCTATATTTTATATGCTGTATTTGTAATATCGTATTTTATTATTTAGCATGGTCACACTTCTTTCAATTAAAAGTAGCAATCTTTCTTTTTTGGAGAATTTTGCAAGATCAAATTCAAACTGGTAGAAAGATTAGACAGACCATGTGCTGTTTCAGAGATAAGCAAACACCCCAGATGGGACTTGAACCCACAATCCCTGGCTTAGGAGGCCAGTGCCTTATCCATTAGGCCACTGGGGCTTCTCAAGGTAGTTCATGCCGTGGGTTCTATTTTCTGTAGCAGGCAATTATCCGTTTTAATTGCATTTTCAAAAATGGTCTTGTAAGTTTGTACTCCAACTTGAAAACAACCATAACCACGTGCTTCTTTCTTTTCTGCTGAGAGCCAGGGCTTCCTTTGTCATGTCCTTTTCATCATGTAGTCACTCCACATTATTGATGCCAATGAAGGAAATAATATTTGGCTCCCAGAAGCCTTAAAAAAACAAATTATCTTTTACATTTCCCTTTACAATATGGTACTAGATCATGGTAAAACTGGTGAGACTTTTGTAATATACAGCAAATTAAACAAGAAACCATAAAAAGTAAATATCTCTCGGAAACTTCCTTCTCAATCGTGCAAGTAGATCATGATGGAACTCGAGAAACTTTGGCTAACGCATTTGTTCAAAATAACAAAGGAAGACAAGAAAAGTCTGCTCCAGGTGAGGCTTGAACTCACAACCTCGGCATAGCTCATCAGTTACTGCTTTATAAGTACCGCGCGCTGACCGATTGCGCCACTGGAGCAGCTGCTGGGCTGCAGCATTGCATATATGAAAAAAAAACAATCAGAAATTTAAAATGAAAAATTTGCTCCGAAATGTAACTATTTGATAAAACAGGATTTGTGTTGTTGCTTTTTCCACAGTTTGAAAATACATTTTTTACCAGATCACAATCTTTATGAAGAATCAATTGAGACATTTATCACACTGGCCAATGGGCATTTTTAAACTGAAACATCCTGTTGCTTCAGGAAGTGCACATGTGCATTGGCTGGGATGAACACACGCTCTGTTGCTATATTTTATATGCTGTATTTGTAATATCGTATTTTATTATTTAGCATGGTCACACTTCTTTCAATTAAAAGTAGCAATCTTTCTTTTTTGGAGAATTTTGCAAGATCAAATTCAAACTGGTAGAAAGATTAGACAGACCATGCGCTGTTTCAGAGATAAGCAAACACCCCAGATGGGACTTGAACCCACAATCCCTGGCTTAGGAGGCCAGTGCCTTATCCATTAGGCCACTGGGGCTTCTCAAGGTAGTTCATGCCGTGGGTTCTATTTTCTGTAGCAGGCAATTATCCGTTTTAATTGCATTTTCAAAAATGGTCTTGTAAGTTTGTACTCCAACTTGAAAACAACCATAACCACGTGCTTCTTTCTTTTCTGCTGAGAGCCAAGGCTTCCTTTGTCATGTCCTTTTCATCATGTAGTCACTCCACATTATTGATGCCAATGAAGGAAATAATATTTGGCTCCCAGAAGCCTTAAAAAAACAATTTATCTTTTACATTTCCCTTTACAATATGGTACTAGATCATGGTAAAACTGGTGAGACTTTTGTAATATACAGCAAATTAAACAAGAAACCATAAAAAGTAAATATCTCTCGGAAACTTCCTTCTCAATCGTGCAAGTAGATCATGATGGAACTCGAGAAACTTTGGCTAACGCATTTGTTCAAAATAACAAAGGAAGACAAGAAAAGTCTGCTCCAGGTGAGGCTTGAACTCACAACCTTGGCATAGCTCATCAGTTACTGCTTTATAAGTACCGCGCGCTGACCGATTGCGCCACTGGAGCAGCTGCTGGGCTGCAGCATTGCAT